>NW_023605194.1:19015322-19410322 GCF_014898055.3 Talpa occidentalis
ATATGGTTTCCATTGTGTGAAATAGGCACATTCACAGGAACCAAGAAGGTTAGAGGTAACGAGGGAGAAGGGAGGGGGAAAGAGAAATTACTATTGAATAGGTACACTTTCTGTTTGGTGAGGAAAATGACTTGGCAGTAGACACTGTGGAGGCTGTGAGTATAGTTAAAGTGACTACTTGTTCTCCTAAAGAGAGTTAAAATAGTAAATATTTTACGTCTACTTTACTTTTATAGTTTTTCAACCCAAAATTGCTTATTGTGAATCAGAATAAAAGAACATTTCATTCTGGTGAGAGGTATGTTATTCTGATTAGGCTGAGTAGTTGTTAACAAATCTAGCGCAAATTACCAGATAAGTGCCACATCATTTCTTCAAGATTGATTTTTCAATGACTACAAATTTCAGTTCTTCAAAGTGAAGCTGGTCAACCTTTGCAGTTCTCCTTCCAGTTCAACCTGATATTATTCTCTCACCTTGTCCAGAAAGAGCTTCTGTCCAGGATCAAGTGCCTTATGAAATGTCACTGCTCCTGCAATGGTCTGAGACTGCAGACTCCATGAGTGAGGAGGCTGAAGAATTTTGTCCAAAGTCCACCCTGCTTCCCACCACTCCGAAGCCAAACACAGAGTAGAGCTGGCATCAGGAGACCTAGGTGGACTCTGAAAACTGGTATATCTAAGAGATGGGCTCCACCTCTAAAGAAACCACCTCAAGTCTTGAGTTCGAGTAGGGATTTTCTGAGGGCATCTTGAGGAAAAGCTGCTGTTCACTGCTTCTGCAAGACTGCTCATGTCCTGGGGTTATCTCTAGTCCTTGTTGACAAGCTCCTCTTGTGGTGCCTGGGATGGAACAGGTGGTCTGGGTGGTATCTCCATGACTCATCCTCCTAAAGAAAATCAGCAGGGAATGCTGGCAGTGTGCTGAAGGCCTAGGGGAGGTCTATGCTGATGACCTAAGGACACAACTTAGTGTTCTGAAGGTTGCTGTAACGGACAGTGACACAGAGGCCTTGTTTCTATGTTGACATTTTCACCCTTTCAGAATCATAGAGAGTCTGTCACTTGCACCCAACTGGAAGCCAGAATGGAAGTCCAAAGGGGCCAGGCCAATCTACTCCTCTCATTCTGCCATGGAGCTTTCAATATAATAAAGTTCTTGGATACTCATCCAAGATCACATAAATAGAAAGAGACCAGGTGAGAATTGGAACCCAAGCCTCTCAGACTCTAGGGCTCATGCTCTCAACCCCTGGGCTCCACTGCCTATGGAGACAGCAGCAAACCAGGAGTTAGGACACCTGGCTTCTTGCTGTCGTTATCTTGTAGGACCTTCTATAAGCCTTACCTTTAAGGGCCATACTTTCTCTACCTGTTAAATAATAAAATTGGATAAAATGTCTCTGACAGTCTCTGTTGGCTATAACACTCAAAAATGTCATCTGTCCAGTGATTTTGATTTTTCAAACATGTAAAGTCCCAAACCTGATTCCTGACCAAGATAATACCTGCTTCTGGACAACTTGGGGACATTGACAAAGGAGGAGCTCCAAGAGGGAGCTAGACTCTACCTACTCTGTACCGTAGACTTGAACCACTGCTGAGAAGGTGTTACTAATCAAAGCAGGTCATATCCCTGGTGATCAGAAGCCAGACTCTGAACCACAAGTTTATTCCCAGCAAAGAGGTGCTTTATTAGCAAGTGGCACTAAGTCAGGAGGCAGCAGAGTCAGTACTTGGAAGACTTCCTCCCTGAACAGCAAGTGAAGAGAGACTATGAAGGAGAAAAAGGGTGTGGGAACATGCAGGAATGGGACGGGTTCTTCTCTCTCAAGTAGAGAAGATGCCAAGTAGTCTAGGGGCCGTAGATCAGAAGAGGATTGAAAGTACTTCTGGTGGTGTCTCTCCTTCTATGTTATCAATTAAAATCTTGGTACTCCTCAGGCACTGATGTTATCAGCATTCTTGGAAGCAAGAGAAGTATTTCCCTAAGTATCACGCAACCATAAGGGCGCTGTTATGTCTTCTAAGGCAGGGGTCATATTACTTGTTCAGAACAGGTCACACTGGTATCGATTGCCCCTCCCCTCCCTGTCTGGGTGAGGCTTAAGGTATCTCTGCTTCAGTTTAAACTTCCACATGGTAAGACATCATAAACACCCAGGTCAGACCCCACCCTTTAAAAGGCCTCCATGCTCCCTAAGTGGCTCTTTCAACCACAGTGCCTGCCCCATCTGCCACCATGTGGGAGCTCCTCACTCTCTTGATGTTGATCCTGACTTATTTCTTCTGGCCCAAGGGGAAGTGCCTTGTTGTCAAGTACCCCAACAGCCTCCCAGCCCTGCCCTTGGTAGGCAGTCTTCCCTTCCTCCCCAGACATGGACATCCACATGTGAATTTCTTCAAGCTGCAGAGAAAATATGGCCCCATCTATTCCCTTCGTATGGGGAGCAAGACTACAGTGATCATTGGGGAGCACCAGCTGGCCAGGGAGGTGCTGATCAAGAAAGGCAAGGACTTCGCTGGGCGGCCCCAAGTGGTAAGCAGTGCCCTGTGCCTCCTTTCTCTCTCTCTCTCACCATGTCTACAACGACCATCCCAGCTCCAATAGCCTGTAATACCTTCAGGGACAGAGCGTGATTTGGGTTGTGATTGGAGAGTGAATTCAGCCCCCATCTAATCTCTCAACCAGGCAGGAAAATTGAAAAAAGTTTCATTCTCTGGGCAGCCCAGGCAGTGGGCAGAGGGGGGTTCCTCACTCCAGGCATCTTGCCCCTGAACCGGATGATCATGTCTCTCAGCCAAGACTTCCCGAATTAATGACAGTGCAGATAAAGCATTGTCCCAGGGCCAGTGGGAGACAACTGCCTCAGTCTCAACAATTCTGAGCTCTTCTCCAGGAAAGAAGAAAGAAAAGGCTAGTCAGATGGGCTTGTGGGTCAGGGTGGAACAGAGAAAGCTTTGGGCCTTTGTGGTTTTGGTACATACCTATGAAAACAGTGACTTGCCCAAGATCCAACTGAGTGTACAACACTGCTAGTATCTCCAGGCGTGGCCTTCAAAGGCATACACAATACAAATAGGAGAGGAATCCTAAAGGAGATTCATTGCTGTGCCTTTAGCACCCCCAGAGGGCCCAGGGAAAGTCAAAAGTCTAGGCAGTCCTCTCTACCAGAATGCCTGCTCTCTGCACCTAGGAAACAGAATTCAAAGACCATATCCATCCACAGTTGCCTGCCCAAAAGCCAACCTATAATTTTAACTAAATGTCAGGACCCTAGGATTTGAATTCAGGGTTATTTCTTCTCCTCACACTGCCTCCTTTATGGAATTGGGAACTGGGTCTGGATGAGGAGGTTTTAGAACTGCCCTACCAAGGCCTAAAATCATGGTGGAGTAGAGCAGCACGGTGCCCACATAGGGATAAGCAGGTGCCTGTCTTCTCTCATTAAGGGGAACAGGTGCAGGAAGCCCAGGACAAGGCAGGTAGATGATGCCTGCTTCCTACAGTGTTTCCTGCTCTCTAAAGGTGACCTTAGGCATCCTGTCAGACAATGGAAAGGGCATTGCCTTCGCTGACCATGGTGCCCAGTGGCACCTGCATCGGAAGCTGGTGCAGGCTACCTTTGCTCTTTTTAAGGATGGCAACCAGAGACTAGACAACATGAGTAAGTACCATCTGGCTCCCGGGGCTGTCTTAAGATGGTTGGGGAGGGGAAATTGGTTATTATTGCCTTAATTTACATTTATTTAGCTACTGTTAAAAAATACTGTTATTTTGCTATCTGTCCCTGGTTAAGATGGAACTGCATGCCACATAAGGGTTGAGAGTGTTGCTTAGTTCCCACCTTTATGCTCTTTTCTCCCCTCAGTATGTCAGGAAATCAGTTTACTGTCTGATTTCCTGGCCACGCAGAATGGACAGCCAGTAGATTTGTCCTTGCCTGTCTTCCTGGCGGTGACCAACATTATGTGCTTCATCTGCTTCAACTTCACCTTCAAGATTGAGGATCCTGAATTCAAGACCATAGAGCATTACATTAATGGCATCATGGATGCTCTGGGCCAGAACACTATGGCAGACATATTCCCTATCCTGCAGGTGAGGAAGAGACCAGGCCCCACCCTCAGATCCCAGCAGACCTTTCCAGGGTCCCCAGTTTTGAAAAATTACTGCTCAGCTCTAGGACCATACTACTCATTTCTACCTCAGCCACAATAACAGCTCCCACCTTGACACATAAAACCTTGCCCCTCCACTGAACAAATAGAATTAACATTTTAATCATTCGTTAAGACCCTGAACATGGCTTTCATTGAGTTATCAATGGCCATGTGTCAATATTAGGGACTCCACAAGCATTTGTCGTGCCATTTCACCAAAGGTAGTTTTCTTCATATTCACCCTTCAAAGATAACAGTGATTTGGGATTAAAGAATTTGCCTACGCTCCAGAGTCATGTCTGTCTCTATTACTTCTAAAGACTGCACATAGCATATATCTAAGTATTTACCTCATTCAGTTTTAATATTTGAAAGAATGGGGAATGGGAAGTGAGAAACTCCCTTCTGCCTTGTTGATATTATCCTATTTATTTATTTGTTTGTTTGTTTGTTTGTTTGTTTAAAGATTTATTTTTATTTATACATACAAGAGATGGGGTACAGGCCAGAGATGCTGGGGGTGAGAGGATTCACCAGAGACAGAGTGGGGAACAGAACAGGCAGATTGGCTGAAGTACACTGCTGAGGGGAGCAGCAGGCAAGTCAGGAGAGGTCTGCTAGGTCCTACCTAACTCTGGGCTGTAGAAGCTGTGGATAGCTTCACAAGTGCTATAATTAACCCCTTGTGCCAGCAGGGAGGCCCTTGATATTATCCTATTTATCACTGATGATCCCATTTAGGTCCCCATAACCTCAATTTTGACTGAAGTCCAGGTGGAATAGGAACTCTCTAGAGAGAGAATTCTTCCAAGAAGGATTTGGGCAGCTAAAGAAATTAAATGAAAATGATTATTTTCCTACTTTTCAGATTTTCCCCAATAAAACCCTAGAAATGATGAGGAATTGTGTACAAATGAGAGAACAATGCCTGAGTGAAATCATTGAAAAATATAAGGTAGGATGGAGCAGAAGAGATTGAATACTTGAACATGTGTAAACAGGTTGGATTGATGTTGGACACTGGGCTCTCCCCACCTCCCAGAGCCTGGCACACTGTTGGCATCAATGGAGATGGACTCAACTCATGATGGGGGTGGGGAAATGAGGAACTGAAGAGGTCCTAGAAAGGACCACCAAACCCAAATTCAAGGAGGGCCCAGTGTAGCCTCCTAATTCCATATATCATAGGTCCTACCTAGGCCACGGCTCTCCCTTATCTAAAAGGAGAACCTCTACTCTGGGATGGAAGTAAAGGAGGGTGTTCAGATGGGGCTCCGTCCTTAGCACTGTCTCCAATCTCACCTACCAGGAGAACTTCAGCAGCAACTCTATCAACACCATGCTGGACGTGTTGATCCAAGCTCAGATGAACTCAGGCAACAGCAATGCAGACCCAGACCAGTATTCAAAGTTGCTTTCAGATAAACACATTCTCAGCACCATCGGGGACATCTTTGGGGCTGGTGTGGAGACCACCTGCTCTGTGGTACAGTGGACTGTGGCCTTCCTGCTGCATTATCCTCAGGTGGGCTTCTCTCTACTCCAGTCTTCCAAAACATCCTTACTGCACTCAGCCCAACCTCTGATCCCAGAGAGAGGTAGAGGCACTACCCTCAGACCTTCTGTCCAGAAAAATTGGTAATCCCACCCCTTACCCAAGCAGTGCTTAGCTGTGGTCTAGGGAGAAAATATCCCATTATCTGGAAGAAAGACCTGAGTTGCACACTCACCACTGGGAAGGGTCTAGACAGCTCTTGTAGATTTGACAATAGAATTATCATAATGTCATGTTCTCCCAGGCTTGAGCCTGCTGATCACAACCACTTCCTCTGGCCCACAGCTAAAAAAGAAGATCCAGGAGGAGCTTGATCAGAATGTTGGTTTCAACCGCACACCAACTCTCAGTGACCGCAACCATCTCCTCCTCCTGGAGGCCACCATCAGGGAGGTGCTGCGCATCAGGCCCGTGGCTCCAATGCTCATCCCCCACCAGGCTATCGTCGACTCCAGGTGTGCTTTCCCTCCCATTATCACCCACTACAACGATCCATTCAGCATTCTTCCCAGGCCATCTGGTCGATCCCTCCTTCATCGTGGTCCCTATAGCTTGCTGATCAACTTATGGTCAATGATTGGCTATCAAACAGACTACCCATGAGCCTACTGATCAATACATCCAACACACTCACATAGTCACAGCCTACAGGTTACTGACCTCCCTCAGAGGAGGCCTGCAGTCCTTGGAGACATGTGGTCTGGATAAGACCCAAGTTCTACTCCACCCAATCTAGCAGCCCCAGGCACACACAGATGTGCACCAATTCAGATGCATCCCCACCTGTAAAAACACTCATGTATCCACTACACAGCGTTCATACACAAATTGTTATCAGGCAGAGTGGGTTGGAGAAGTGCTAGATGCATATGGATGTGGCAGAGTTAAGGAAAAGGTGAGGCATTAGGGGTGAGGGAGGAGAGGCTACTTGTCTCTTCGCCAGGGAGCAGACTGTGCAGGCTTGGGGCTGAGCAGGTGGGAGCCACAACATTCCATAACCCCTTCCTCTCCCTCTTTGGGGCAGCATTGGTGGTTATGCCATTGACAAAGGCACAGATATCATCATTAATTTGTGGGCGCTGCATCACAGTGAGAAGGAGTGGGACCAGCCTGACAAGTTCATGCCTGGTGAGTATCTGTCCTGTCATGCTCCAGAGCCAAACAGCCAGCCTACTCTCTATGCTCCACCGACTACTCGGCTTCACTCCTGCCTGGCCCCCTACTAAAAAGTTCTGGGTTGCAATCCTGTATACCAGTTGACGCCCCTAACAAATCCCCTAGAATCACCAACTTTACAATAGACTCCTTCTGTGTCTTCCCACAATTGCAATCTCTCCTCTCAGAAGCTTGTTGTCACATGGTACCCACATACACACTCTAGGCCCCTGGGTGGTGGCATTTAAACCTGCTAACACTGCCTCTTTCCATCCTCCTGACATTCTACTACCTGTGTATGATTGAGGCCAACCTGAGAATAGCCAGAGGGCCCTAAGTAAGGCTGTCACCCTCCCAGGCTGGGGTTCCCCAGACAGGGCACTATCTGCCTTCTGGAACCTGCCATGTCTCTGCTTTCTCCTGTCCTGCCCCCTGACTGATGGCTGCCTCCCTTGTCCACAGAGCGCTTCTTGGACCCAACAGGGAACCAGCTCATCTCACCATCCTTAAGCTACTTGCCCTTTGGAGCGGGACCACGCACATGCATAGGGGAGATGCTGGCTCGCAGGGAGCTCTTCCTCTTCATGGCCTGGTTACTGCAGAGGTTTGACTTCGAGGTCCCAGATGATGGACACATGCCCGCTCTGGAAGGTATCCCCAATGTGGTCTTTCAGGTCGAACCTTTCAAAGTGAAGATCAAGGTCCGAGACGCCTGGAGGGAGGCCCAGGCTGAAGGGAGCCCCCAGAACTAGAACCTGGCACCCGACTCCAGCAGATAGCACAGAACTAGAGGTGGCCCTCCCCCTCTTTTAACCTCTCCCCTCCCCCAGCCCTGGCATGATGTGCATAAACTGAGCAGTTTCTATTCAGAAGGGCCTTGAGAAGCCCATTCATTTCCTCACTGGTTCATTCATTCTCTCAACAAATACTTATCGAACAGCTGCTATGTGCCTCTCACAGGGCCTGGACAGGCAACCTCCCTAGTCTCGCGATGCTACATTTCTGTGAGGACTGACCTACAAACAGGGACTTCAGAGACTCCTAAGTTCACTGAAATGAACTACACTGGTGATGGTGGAGTGAGATGAGGGGGAGGGTGGCCAGGAAACACATGGTCAAGGTTGGTGGCAAGGCCTGGAAGTGTGCCCAGTGCTGAGGGAGAGGCACTGGGAAGGTCTCCAGATAGGAGAGGTGAGCATGGCCAGGGCAGAGCCAGTGAGGTGGGAGTGGTCCCTGATGAGGTCAGAGTGGGAGACAGGGGCTTGTTCCCAGGAGACATGTGTAAATACCTGGTACTTTAGTTTTTATTCCAAGTATGATGTGAAGTCATATGTTTTAAATATAGAAGAAGACTATGACTTGTATTCTTAAATGATCACTGTAGTTGCAGAATAGAGATTGGCTTTTGACCACCCGTGGGTCCAGAGACACAGTTAGGAGGCTGTGATGCTGACCCTGGAGAGCAGGATGATGGGGACCCAGACTGTGGTGACAGTAGTTTAGGTTGCAGTGTGGTAAAATTAAGTTTATATTTTGAAAGTAGAGCAACTGATCTTGTTTGCTTTGATCCACACAAGCATTGATACATGTACCTCAAAAATTTGGTTCTGGGCCTCCCTGGTGGCACAAGGGGTAAAGACGCAATCTATGAAGCTATCTGCAGCCACTGCAGCATGAGTTTGATCCCCGGCCATGGAGCTACCCACATGACCCAGCAGACCTCTCCTGACTCGCCCACTGCTCCCCTCAGCAGTGTATTTCAGTCAATCTGCCGGTTCTACTGCTCTCTCTGTCTCTAGTGAATCCTCTCACCACCCTTCCCCCACACACCTTTGGCCTGTACCCCAGTTCTTGTATGCATAAAGAAATAAATCTTAAAAAAAAATTTGGTTCTGGTGACTGTTAAAGTCTCAGAGCTATCCCCACCCACTCTGGCATGAGTTCGATCCTCGGCCAGGGAGCTGACCCACATGGCACAGACTTCTCTCTCCTATCTCACCAGTTGCTCCCCTCCTCAGTCTATTTCAGTATTTCTGCCTGTTCTGCTCCCCACTCTGTCTCTGGTGAATCCTTTCACCCTCTTCACCTCTAGCCTATATTTCAGTTGTTGTATGCATAAATAAAAAATAAATCTTTAAAAAAAAATTGGAGACCTCCCTGGTGGCGCAAGGGGTTAAGCACCACACTATGAAGCAACCCGTGGCCTCTGCAGCATGAGTTTCATCCCTGGCCAGCCAGAGAGGAACCCACCTGGTGCAGCAGACCTCTCCTGACTCGCCCGCTGCTCCCCTTAGCAGTGTACTTCAATCTGCCTGTTCTGTTCCCCACTAGGCTCTGGTGGATCCTCCCACCCCCCACGTCTCTGCCCTATACCCCAGCTCTGGTATGCATAAATAAATCTTTTAAAAAATTGGTTCTGGGGGTGCAGAATGCGCAGACACCACCCACCCCTACATATCCCTCCAATCTTAATGCCCAAAGTCATATACGTTTCCTCTCCAGCCTTTCTTGGGTGAAATTCTCAGGAACATGTATCTACAGCACCTTCTGTCAAGTGCCAGACTGCCCCTGCTCACTACTCCAAAACTCCTAAGGTTTGTAAATGCCTTGGAGTCCAAACTTCCCGAAATTTGAAACCACCCACTTTAGCCCTTGGTCACTGACCATTCTAGATATGTCCAGAGATACCCTAGACTGTGGAAGTGACCCTGCCCCACAGCCCAGGGAAGGTGCTGTAACTCCAGCTCCCAGGCACCAGGCACACCTTCAACAGCCCTGTCCTTGCCGCCTGACTGAGGGGGGCTCCAGAAGGGCAACAGGGCAAGGCTGAGAACTGCCTGGTTCAGAGTAGAAAAAGAAATCAAGGATGCCCTGTGAGGAGGCAGGATCTTCCCCTAGAGCTGCTCCTTCTGCCTCCAGGGCTTGCTAATCTGGTGGTAGTAGAGCATTCCCCACTGTTCCTGCAGCTCAGTCCTGCTGGCCTGTGGCTGCAGGTCTTGCCTCAGGGCCAGAGGAGCATGAGGGCAGCTGTGGCTGACCCTGGCCCCCATCACAAGCAGCCTGGAGAGCTGCTAACACCCCACTGAGATGCTGGGAGAGGCTTAACCAGAGGTTGCCCCTCCCTCTTCCCAGTTTGTCCTCCAGGGTCCTCCACCAGCTGGCCTCTGAACCCCAATCACCCCTCAGTTCCAGCAATAGGGAGAGATGAACTGGAGGACAAATTTCCCAAATTTGTTCAGAATTTCCAAGACATTCAGCAGACAGTGATGAAGAGATAAACTACTGGCAGAAGGCACTGTCCCTGTAAAAGCTGTGGGTGAGTTTAAGTGGGATGGAAACAGCCAATTTCTCAGTTGCGTCAGATAATGGATGGCAGGGCAATGAAACCCTGCACCTATTTGAAGATGAGGAAACAGGCCCAGTGATCGGGAGGTGAGTTCCCACAGGCACAGAGCCCCTCAGCAGCAGGGCTGGGCCTAGAACCCACACTTTCAGTGATGCAGGAATGGGTGGCAGCCGTGCTCCCCATTGTCTCTTGTGTTTGTACAGAAGGGCTCTCAGCAAGAGAACAAAGTTGTTTCCTTTTGGGCAATGATGTCATGTTGAGTCTGGCCCCAACAGCCCATCCCCCCAGCTGGAAGACCTTTCCCTCTGACCTAAGTCCTCCTCCCTGCCCAGAACGAGGGAAGGCCATCAGTCACGACCCATGACTCCCAGCCATTGCGCTTTGTTCATGGTCTCTTACCTATTCCTGTTACTGAATCCAATGTGCAACTGTGAACCTGCTTGGCTTCAAAGGTGTGATGTGTCCCCCAGGGACAGTATCTTCCCTTCTATTTCTAGATATCAACACTGGGGCCCATCATTGTTTCTATCCTGCAAAACAGCACCGACAAACAGGAGCCTAGACACAAGAGATAACAGAAGCCAATGCTGTGAATCACTTGGCTAATTGCCCAGTCGTAGTAAACTCTTTCTCCTTATGCAGAAGGAAGCCCAAATCTTTGGTGAAGCTGGCGGGCTTGCCAAGACCCCCACCATCACCCTGTGAGCCTCAAAATCCCCTAACAGGGCTCTGTTGCAAGTATGTGGCAAACAACCAGTTCTGGTGCAATGGGGGTTGGGGAGATCCCTGTTTGGTAGTGTTTGCTTATCCCTATGATCTGAATACATCACATAACCAATGTGAGGTCAGTCAACACAGAGGACAGAGATGCACTGTAGCGCTTATGTTACTTAGCATATTACATAGTAAAGGCCATTACCTACTATTTCCCCATACAGGTACATAGCCAACACTCACCTCCGCAGAAGAGATCACAGTAACAGGTAGGAAAATAAATGGGAGGATCCGTTTTCAGTATTATCTTTCTTTTGAATATAACTTACTCAATTGTAGGTTTATATAGTCTAATGTGCTAAAGATATAATAAATAACTCATTAAACTCCTGTCAGTCTAATAATCAGCACTTGGGAGCTGTAAGAGCTGGCATTCTGGGAGACATGGACTACGGCTGTCCTTTGCAGAGCCATTCCCCACAAGCCCCACTCTCAGGGGAGGGGAACATCCCCTCGTCACCCTGGCATGCAATGCCCGTGGATGGCAGTTCCCCAAAGTTCTCCAGGGCCTGAGGTAGCCGCACAACCTTGACACAAATGGCAGGCCTCTCTCAGGTCACACTCTCAAGTATCAACACACTTCTCTGGAGGACAGGATACCAATCACACAGGCCAGAGAGTGGGGAATCACTCCAGATGAGGACCTAGACCTTCCCCCAGTGCTCCAGTTTCCTAAACCTGGATAGTGATTCCCAGCTTCCTCATTTGTAAGTTGGGACACCTGTGCTGCCCCTCATATGAGGTTCTCATAAGGATGAAAAACAGAAAGGGCTGTGCAAGCAGGGAGCTGCCCACTGAGGGGACTTCCTGAAGGACAAGTCATGTTGTGGAGGCAATTGCTCCTGGTGGAGTCACTTACAGACCCAGGAGCAAGGGCAACTTACTTGGCCTCCTTAACCTCAGTTTTCTCTTGTGTAACCTGGGAGGCTCAGGTGTGGAAAATAGCCTGTTCCCGAGATCAGTGCTTGACAAAATCCCCTTTATTTTCCACAAAACACGTCCTGCTCTAAGGACATGTTTGGTGTGATGTTTGCAGATCTCACAAGCCCACCAGCTTTGTCAGGCAGGGAGGGGCTGTGTCCACACAGGTCCCTCCACAGGACAGGACCACGGGGGACCGGCCCTTGCAGCTCCAGATGGCCCTGCTGCTGCCTTCTCCCTCCCTGCACAGCCAGGGCAGGTGGCAGCTGGGAAGTGGGAGGAGAGCCCAGAGTCAGAAACTTGTTTCCTTCCGACACACAGGGTGTTTTGTAACTGTCTGGTGGGGTTGGGTTTGTCAAGACTGCTTGGGGAGAAGACATGCAGTGGGAGGTTAAACTGTGGCTCAGGGCAAACATATTCTGAAAAAGTTCAGATTAAACAGATCTTCTCCTGCCCCCAAGGGCCACTGCAAGCTCTCTTTATCCCCACAGAGGAATAACACACACTCTTGCAAGGTAAAAAGATAAGATCCACATAGCTTTAATTCCTGGTAATTTCACAATGTTACCAAGGGGCACGACCTTCTGGAAGTGAATATTTATCTGAAACAGGCACCATCACGCCCAGGCAGGGACCATGTCAGTGCTGAGAGGCTCTGCTAGGTGAACCCTGGCTGGATGTGGGGGCCTCAGGAGGAAGCAAGTGGACTGGGGTAGTAACAGTCCATATCCCAGGGGGCTGTCTGCAGTAAAAATGAGACAATGTAGGTAAGCAAGCTGGCAGCAGCAGCCACAGGAATTACTCAAGACCAGCTTCTGAACTCAGCATGTGACAAGGTGGATGCTCTCCCTACCCAACCCCTTTCTGGCAGTGACTTAACCCCTTGGAGTACTTTAGGCTAGCCTAATAACACTTGTCACACCCAATGAAATACAAATTATGTATTTGCACTTTATTTTTTTTAAGATTGATTTATGCATACAAGAGCCGGGGTAGAGGCCAGAAATGCGGAGGGTGAGAGGATTCACCAGAGACAAAGTGGGGAACAGAACAGGCAGATTGACCGAAGTACACTGCCGAGGGAAGCAGCGGGCAAGTCAGGAGAGGTCCGCTCCGCCATGTGGGTTGCTCCCTGCCTGGCCAGGAATTGAACTCGTGCTGCAGTGGCTGCGGATTGCTTTATAGGTTGCATCTTAACCCCTTGTGCCACCAGGGAGGCCCCTCAAGCCATTTTTATAGTTGTGGTGCACAATATAACTAAGGTGCCTCTAGCAAGGTGTTCCCTCAATAAAATTCCCATAGCTTACCATCCAAGATGAGCAAAAAGTTAATACTTATCATTGGGCTTATCTGATGATTGTGAGATTCCAGACCCACATCTTATTAATGATCACCAATGCCATTTCCATCCTCAGAGAGAGAGCCACATGGAGGGAATATGATCATGTGTATGACCTAATTTTCCTTATACTTAAAAGTGTTCACATAATTTATTTATTGATAATTTTCTGGTTATGACTTATGAACTAGGAAAATGAAGTAGTTGCCCTCCATTTACCAAATGATTATAAAATTGACTTCTCAAGATTACATTGTTTAAAAAAAACTGAAAATGCACATAAGTTGCTTAAAAAGGAGTAGATATTAGAGAACACTCTATAAGTAAGACAATTAAGACAAGTTAAAATCTTATAACACAACCTTACCCTCCAGCTCATCGGCTATCTTCCCAGAATGCAATTCTCCAGAAAAATTATATTGCTGTTCCAGACATGATGCCACTCTCTCCCGTTTTAGGTCCAGTTACTTTCTATTTTCAGCACCTGGCACATAGTACACACTCAATAATCTGCACAAGTATTTCTAGAATTCCATTTACCCCTCTGCCCACCTGATCAGCTCAGAGGTCCCTACTCTGGGGAGGCTGCCCTGAGCCCCTAGGTGGGCTGCACTCTTGTCCCCAGCATCCTGTGCACACATGCTTCGTGGTACTCTCCAGGAACTGCTAACACTGGCTTTGTCCTTTCTTCTCTTCTGGGGAATTAGCTCTTTCTGAGGAGCCAGGTCTAGGGACATTTGCAGCCCCAATGCCCAGCACATGTAGGTGCTCAATAAATGCTCAGCTCTTAGGTAAAGCCAGTCACTTATCTCCAGGCCAGAAACCAGCATCACAAATACCTCCCATGATGGACCACCCTTTCACAGGTGCAGCCAGAAGCCTGTTTCCAGCTGGCTTGGCCAATACTGAGCAAAAACTCACTTGCCAAATTGGCCTATTGAATGCTAAACCCCGATTTTTTTATGTTGAAAACAGAAGAAATCCCAGAAATGCATTTATTTAATTTCCTGTTTACCAAAGCTAGTGTTTGTGCTTTGGGGTACTGGTATAGTCTCAACCTAAATTTGACCACCTGGGGCATTACACTAAATACCACATTTCATCAGAGAAATCAGGAACTTGGTGGCCTAGTTCAGTGAGAGCTCCTACAGACCTGGACATCAAAGGTACATGCACAACCTGTGGCAGCAACCTGAGTTATACTGGCTTTGAGCCCCTCAGACATTAGCTTAAAGAAGGCAGCAGTGATGGCTCCCTCAGATTGTTCTGAGATTTCAGATCAACACTGTCCAAGATGTTAACATAACTCCCCTGGGGTTGCCTGGAGGAGTCTAACAATTTGGAAGTAATGAGGCAGCCACCAAGTCCCAATGAGAGCGTCCCCAGGTCCTGGGTCAAGGATGGAGCATGTCTCCCTTTCAGGGGAAGTTCCGATACTCTAAGATCCGAAAGGGCTGACTGCTGGGCCAACCTTGGGGGAGCGGGTAGGGAGGTGCAAGGGAAGTGAAGGGTCTCTTCAGCACCCCCTGCTGGTCCAGCAGTGAGGGTTCTACTTGAGGAGGCAGGGACCCCTTCTCCATAGTTAAGAGGTGGCACATCAACCTGTTCTGCCCACCTTCTGGTGCCCCAATGAGAAGTCTTCTGGTTGAGGGTGTTTCCCTGCCTGTGCAGAGGCAAAAGCTGGTCCTTACACAGGCTGGGAGAGGGCCTTACCCTAACTCAAAGTTCTAAGTGGATGATCTTAAGCAGAGAGTAAAACAATCACTGGCCTACCACTGGCTCCCCAGGGACTAAATATCAGTTCTGAGTGCCTGCTGGTTTGCAAGACCCAAGACCACCTACCAAGCACTCCCCAATTGCATCTTAGCCCACCTTCTATTTAATTCACTAATTCAAACAGGGATATCTGGTCTTCCTAACTGGAATTTAACTTTCTAAGGGCATGGACTGTGTCTGACAGATGTCTTTCACGTGATCCTTAGGATCCAGCACAGCATGGGGCACAACAGGGAACACTCAATAATACACATTTGTGCATTAATCCCACAGCCAAGCGCCCTTCCACGTGTCTATCACAGCACGAAAAGAGATCTCATGGAGTACTTGCTTTCTCTCAAATGTCAGGTTTCAGCCTTGGGGTATCTGAAAAACTTGTTTCTGCTTTTGGGTCTGATTTTAATCTGTGTGAATCTTTACAAAGTCTTGGCAGAGACTTTGGCAGAGAGAGGATTTTGTAAGTCAGAAGGAAAAAGAAAAAATATCAGATGGTTTCACTTATACGAGGAATATAGGGGAACCAAATAAGACATCAGGAGAAAAAATAACAATAAAAACACAACAAAACAAAAACAGATAATTATAAGCCAGAGACACCCTGCAGGGGAGGGAGAGGGAGAGGGATTGGAAGGAGGGAGGGAAGAACACAGGGACTGTGATGATGGTGGACGGGTAAATTGGTGGAGGAAATTCTATGGGAAATACACCTGAGGAAAAAAAGCAAACATTGCTTAAAAATGAACAATGATGTAAAATATATATAAATAAATTTTTTAAAACAGAGAGAGAGGATTTGGGGGGAAATTCCTAGGACCAAGTGTGGCCTCTGAGCAGGCTTTACCCAGCTTCCCCTCAGGCCTGCAGTTTCACTTGACCCTGCACCCTATCCTCAGCTGCCCTGGGATGTCTCTCAGGCTCTGTGTGGAGAAAGGAAAGTACTTGCGGTTCTGAATCTCGAGGCACGACTCCCCAGCGTCCAAGGAGAGGAAAAGAGAACAAACTGCAGCAGTAGGATGTTGGGGATTTATTTTATTTAGGCTTCTCACAGTGGTTAGAGCCACTTGTCTTCAGAACAATCACAGCACAGGAAATGCGTCACCAAGACTGCCCAGAAAATCTGACCAGCTGAATCTTATTGCTTAAAATACACATATTCACAATAACTGACAAATGATATGCCTCACAGGAATGTGTTACCACTTGCAAATAAATCTTCCCACGGTAGCACCGCATCCTCTACCAACCCCTTCCTTCGCATTCACCTAAAACACCAGATTCAGTCACATCTCCCCAATCCCTAATTAGTTCTTTGCTTCCTGTTTCCATCTTCTCTGCACAGGGGAGCCCCATTTGGAAGGGGCCTGACAGTGACCTCGGAATCCAGTCCAGCTCCACTAGCCACATTCTCCTCGCTCAGCCTTTAGGTGGGATGCTAGAGGGAAGTCAATGGTTAACATAGACCTGTTCCCATTTGAATGGGGAGGGGCAGATGAGAGGGCCAGAGTTCATCCATTTGCCAGTTAACTGAAGAAGGATTCCTGTTGGTAAATCTTGATCTCCTTTGAGACAGACACTTCAGTGAGCTGTTGGGATATTTATTTCATAGGTGGAAGGAAAGGCATCCGAGGGGCCGCTGGCTCACTCCCGCCCAGTCTCCCCACATACCAGTCTGCTTACAATCGGTGGGAGGGAGTTAGGCCCTGTGGCTCTGTTGTTTCCCAAAGCTGTCTGGAGATTCTGGACAGGGCCAACACCTGAGCCACAGCTCAAACTTATCACTGAAGATCCAATCTTCTGTCTGAATTCCATCTTCACATTCTGACCGAGAGGTTACAGACACCCCCGGGGAATGAAACCCAGGCTGGAAACAGCTGAGGGAGGCAGACAGGTTCAGAGCACGTTTCCATTTACAGAGAACAGAACACAGGCCTCCGAGAGTCCACGGAGCAATGTGCAAATTGCAGTGATGGGTAGAGTAAAACCTCTACTTGGAGCACAGTATCTGACAAAAACGGGACGGCCGTCCACGCTACTGCTGAATACACCTCAGCACACAGTCAGACATTTGTTCAGTAAACAGTAAATGTGTAAAATAAATTACCTTGAGAGGGCCATATTTGCTCCAACAAGTGGTAGGCAGAGCAGAATAACTGCCATTCAAAGTATATTCACAGGAAAACAGGGCAGGGGCTCACACACAATGGACACACACGCGCAGGCTGCCCATAAGTCATTGTATATGGACTTCACTTTGTTCGACATGGATTTTGGTTTTATGGATTCCAAACAGGCACTCATTCCCTTCCCCTCAAAGCTTGTCTATTTGTGTGTGTGTGTGTGTGTATACATACACACATAGATAGCACCTATATGTATCTATGTGTGTGTGTGTTCTATATATGTGTGTATATATATATATATTTGGTTTGGTTTTTCTATTATCATAACATCAATGCCTAGTCTGAATATCATCGATAAAAATGGAGGAAGAACCAAACTTCACTGAATAGGGCTGGATAGGGAATGTTAATTTCACTGTTGGTTTCCTCCATTGAGATAATTCCTATCAAAGCTCAACTCGTTCTTAAAGTCGAACTACAGACCTAAGGATTGCAAGGTCCTTCTGGATGGCAGCCTTCACTCTCCTACCTGAGCCACTCAGACTCTTTACATGGGCTATGAAAATTAGAGGCCCCACTCAAAGCAAAGGGATGCAGAAAAAGGGCATGAAAACCACAGATAACCCAGGCAACTTTTCCAAGTGGTCAGTTTAAACAAAACAAAATGACTTATTCAGACTCCAAGAAAATACTGTGTGAGAGCAGGCTCCAGGGCTGTACTTTCTCAGGACCCATGGCCTCCTGTTTGTTCCTTTAGAACACGGAGACACAAAAGCCAGCAGACAGTGTCCTTGGGTGGGGGAGGGACTGGTAGACTGTGGGCACAGACCAAGGGGCAGAGATGAAGAAAGCTGCAACTCTACCCAGCGCCGTGGCAGAGGGCCTCCTACGCACCCACAGAACTTCCAGTGACAGCCTGCACATAAAACCTCTCATTCTGGAGCAAGTGCAGCCAGATCTTGAAGGCCAACCTGGGAAAGGGCCACAGACTTCCCTTTTCCAGCACAGAATTCTTGCATGCCCACTGGCAAAGTTCTTGTTTTCAGCTCACTTTGTTTAAAAAAGAAAAACATAAAAGGAAGTATAATCTTCCACAACTCAATGGTCTGCAGTCAACCAGAACCTGCTGGAAGGGGCAGCTCAAAAAGCACAGTGGTGCATCAATCTTGTCACTGGACATAGAGCAGTAAGCCCGCTGCCCACCTACACACCACTGCCCACTGGTTCTCAGCCTCCACAGGATTAGCCCAGTCAATGCACTGTACACATGGCATCAAGGGGTGCCAATCCCTGGGCCCCAGCGGGCTTCCTTCTTCACCTGGACTGAGACACACCAAGGTTCTCTGAAACTAACACCAAAGCATGAGTCTACTACATCACCAAGAGTCATCTCAGAACACATCTCAGTCCCTTCCTTGAGGACTCCTAAATCACACACCTCGCTGCCCCAAGAGGGGAGCGAGAAATAACACGAGAGGGAAGGGGATGGCATGGGATTATGAGGAATGAGTCACAGAACCAACTTCTCAGCTCTCCATTACACTGCTTCTGTGTGTGGAAAGGCAACCACCCATGAAAATCTACCTAGAGATGCAGGAGAGGAGGAATAACAACAAAAAAAAAACAAACAAAAAAGATCAAAGTGGCTATACCACTTTCTCTGAAAGTCATTTAATGCTTCTCTCGTGGTTCTCTCCTACCCTGGATGCTTTGCCAAGTTCTTGGATATAGGCAAGGCCTGCTCTAGCTGGGGGAGCTGCTGCTCTGGGAGTTTGGGGAGTCCTGCTCATTTATGGTGTTCAGCAGCAGGCACGCGGGTGGCCGTGGTAAGTGGGGGTGGCCAGGCTCTCGGTCTTGCTCCTGTGAGGGCTGACAGAGCCCTTCCTCCTCATCGCCAGGGGTCCGCATGTGGCAGCTGTCACAGAAATCCAGGGGTCCATCCAGAGCATCATCGATGAGCGCACTGAACTCTTTAAGGTCACTGTCGTGGTGGCCCCGGTTGCACACACACACCTCAATGCCCGAGTCTCCTGTGAAGCGGCGATGTCTGCCAGGTGTCTTGTCTTTGCTGTCAGGGAGGACACTGCCCAGCTCGGAGCTGTCATCTCTCAGCAGCTCCTCCTTACATTCAGAATCCTTGTTCAGGAAGGCCCCGGGCTCCAGCTCCCCCAGGCCGGCCACAGAGCCACTGCGCTCCATTCCACGGGCTTTGGTGGCTGCCAGGTCAGCAGGCACATCGGAGGGCTCAGGGTCAGCGATGCTGGGGGGTCTTGTGCTGCTTCTGCTGGGCCCAGACAAGGGGCTGCTCTGGGCCCCCTGGGAGTCCCTGGTGGGATGGGTGCCAGGGGTGCTGCCGCCTGCAGGGCCACACTGGGCAGGCAGCTGCTGCTGCTGCTGCTGCTGCTGCTGTTGGAGCTGAAAGGCACTGTATGGTGGGGGAGGAGTTGGAGGTCTGTTCACCACTTCCTCATAAGGAGGTAGTAAATAGTTTGGCAAAAACCCTAAAATGGGGAGTAGGGAGGAGAAATTACTACACTGGCAATTGTTCCAGGACAGACTTCAAAGCTCAAACCAAACATATGTCCCCCCACCCCCAGCCTACCCACCAAGTGACAGCTACAGCTCTTGGCAGTGGGCAGGGCAGGGGGCCTGAGCAATTTTGCTGAGAGAAGGACAGATGGGAGGGACCTAATTCAGCTTCCTGACATAGGAGGGACCTGAGCTGTTGCACAGGCAAGGACTTCTTGGCTGTCTGGAGTCAAGGCAGAGGGGCAGGCAGATGTGCTGGATGGCCAGAGTATTTCTGCCCGAAGGGCCTCTTTCCAAGTGCATGCGCCTTTACGCTCCTGTTCACTCTGTGTTCTCCATCTAAGTTCCACAGGCCTCAGAGAACATACCTGGAGACTTCCTAACTACCTTTTTCTTTTCCCAACCCTTCCAAGTTTAAGTAAGTAGTAAGATCCTTTTCTAAAAGGTTAGAAACCGGTGAGAATGGCAATGTGGATGAAGAGGTGGTCTGGGAAGACAAACCTCATCCTGACTCAGATCAAAAGCACTGGGCTCCCAGCAAAGACAGAGGCCAGTCATTCAAGACATATTAAGAACATGCCAGGTCAATATGCTGACAATCTCATCACACAACATTAATTGCTAGCATTTATTGAGCACATACTACATGACAGGCACTGTGCTAAGCACTTTACCCTTTCCCATGTGGAATTCCACCCTGGTGACCACTACATGTTGCAGAAACACTGCTGGATGGCTGCACAGCTCGGCCGCCTCTGACCACTTGAGTGGTCAGATATTCTGAGGGAGTCCTTCAGTGAGTCACCAATCTTCTCGGTTCTCAGGAAATTCCAAGGTCATTCCCCCACGCCTGTCCATCTCATGACAGCCTCTACTCAGGTATACCATATGGTAGTAAGCAAAACTGGAGGATTATAGACCACTGAACCTTAAATTTCTATTCATTCACATCATATACCATTTGACTATTTGCCTCAAATAATTTGCTAAAGGAGCAGAGACTTGCTAAAGAAGCAGCCAGCGTGGATTGGAATGGCCCAGTGTTTTCTGGAAGCTGCATCCATTGCACCTGCTCCTCTGTGCTAACAGTGAGTGCCCCCTTCACCCAGTACTTGCAAGTCCTCTGCTCTTAGCTAGACAAGGGGGCCCACAGGAGCTCTGGTTACCCATGCAGCAGCCTGTGTATTCTGGGCTCCTGAAGGTGGGGTTTGATGGCTCTGGGGATACATACTGAAATAAAATGGCAGCGCTGAGTAATTGTGGGCTTCCCGGTAGGCAATCAGGTTGATTTCATGTTGCCGCTGCTGAGCCTGAAGCCGGTGCTTGGCTCGGCGGTGGTGGCAGACACAGCAGCAGCTCAGGATGATGATGATAGTCCACACCAGCCAGAACCCTGGGGGCCGGGAGGAAAGACAGAGAGGCACACACAGTGAACACCACCAGAGGGGCCACCGTCACAACAAGGAATCCCAGACAATGGCTGCCTGTTTGAAGCTGGCACTAATGGACCTGCCCCATGAGTTCACATTTTGAACCTGTGTTCAATTTTCAGTAATGTTGGTACTATAGTGAAAGCTGTGGATGGGAGAGGGCAGGGATGGAAGAACAATGGTAAAGAAGGTCACCACTTAAGCAACTCCAGGGAGCTGGGGGAAGGGAAGATGCTAAGGTATCTCTCCAGCACCATTGCTCCTTTTGTACCTTAGGCTTGCTAGGCATTAAATATGCTCACTTTCTAGGGCAGTGAACTTTATCTCTTAAGGGATCGCTGAGTAAAAGAGGTCCATCTCCACCTCCCCTCAATTCTGCCCAAGCCCTTAAGGATGGATCCCGGTTCTTTGCTTGTCCCTGAACTCCAAAAGCAAAGAGTCCCTCAAAATGTCCAAGATTCAGATTAGCAGTTCCAAGGGACTCACAAGGCCATCTGATAAAGGAATTCTTAGGTTTCTCCTGATATCCAAAAAGATCAGAAGATTTTCTGTACCATGAGTGTCTCTGTAATTAATACAAGAGTCATGAAAAGGGGACTCTCTGCTGACACAAGGGTTAAAGTCTCAGCGCTATCAAGCTATCACCAGCCACTGAGGCATGAGTTCAATCCCTGGCCAGGGAGGTAACCACACGGCGCAGAAAACCTCTCGTCTCACACGCTGTTCCTCTTAGCAGTGGATTTCAGTAGATCTGCCTGTTTTGCTCCCTACTCTATCTCTGGGGAATCCTCTCACCTCTCTGCACATCTGGCCTGCAGCCCAGTTCTTGTATGCACAGATAAATAAAAATAAGTCTTAAAAAAAAGTCATGAGAAGTAGAAGTGGAAAAATTCTAGTAGCCTGAGGTCCACGTCTTTCCTGGAGAGTATGAATGACTTCCCCTGTTCCTGATGTGCTCCAACACAGCTCCATCTCCTGCTGTCACAATCTGCTCCCACCTCTCTAGGCCATCAGTTACATGGTTGCATTAGACTCGGGGCCCTTAGAAGCCTCCCCTTCTTCCTTCCTGCTTCAAGGGATTGGGTTAGAGGAACAGGGTTTGAAAAGGCCCAGAAGCCCTCTCCTCTGCATGGATTATTTCTTCTCATTTCCCACCACGTTCTCTTAGATCATGCTCAGAATCTCACCAAACCCCAATATAAGATACTCTCCCCAATTTAAATGTATGCAGAAAAGCCTTATAATATTTTTGTTTGATCAGTAAGCAAACTGGCTTAAAAATTATATATGGGAACCAAAGGCAAAAAGGAAAAACAAAACTTGTGATTTCTCTTTAAAAGGATTATGAGGAATTTTAATTTTCTTTTATCAATTATTTCATATTATAAAATTATTTCATATTATAAAATTATTTCAAAGTTATTTCATATTATAAAACTGGAAACAAAATAAACTAAAACTTAGATATTTCCTTATCAATTATGTTAGCATCAAGTCTTTAGTTTTGGTTATTTCAGAGTTTTAACACTTGCAGAAATTGTTTTTGGAAAAATTAACAGGAGAAACACCTTGACAAAATTTCAAGACCCATGATAATGGACAGAACTCTGGATTGAAAGTTCCTTACCGAGAACTGAATTAATTTAATATGGCTTTGTTTGAAATGTTATTGGTTTTTGTTGTTGTTGTTTGGTTGTTTTTTGATTCAAGAAAAAAATTTTCTATTAACTAGGCCTGCCCTGGTGGCACAGCGGTTGAGCACTGGGCTGCAAAGCTGCCCACAGCCTCTGCAGTGCCGGTTCAATCCCCAGCTGCCAGCGAGGGTCCCACATGGCGCGCAGACCTCTCCTGCCATGCCCGCTGCTCCCCTCAGCAGTGTATTTCATCAGTCTGCCTGTTCTGTTCCCCGCTCTGGCTCTGTTGAATTCTCTCACCCTCCCACGCTTCTGACTGTACCCAGTGCTTGTATGAATAAATAAAATATTTTAAAAAATTTTTTGTTCTATTAACTGACCATGAGTTACAGCAATATTAAATTGCATTTTGTTTAAGAGGTAAATTGTGTTACACTTTCTGTCTCCTTGATACCATAGTAAAATATAAAAAATGGTAGTTAAGTATTTTTGTTATTTATGACAATGTGTCTAACATTGCATAATTTCAATAAGGAATTTTGTTTCACCTTAAATAGAGAATTGAAAATAGGGATACATTCATTACCCAGGCTTTGACTGGAATGTGACAGTTGAGACCTTCTGAAAGTTGAGACAGAGCAGAACCGACAAGAAAAGAGCTCACTACCTTGCCTACAGGGTTCCAGAGACGTTCTAGGAAGGAGTGTAGGGAAGCTTACCTCCATTGGCAGGTCTGGAGAACCCACAGAGAAAAGCCTTGGGAACCTTGAGAAGAAGAAATCTTCCCAAAAGTACAAATGTAACAGGTAGAGTCTGGTGAGACCATCCCATGGCATGGCTCCTGAGATCTGGACAGGTCAAATGTCAAGAGCTCAATCTAAGATCCCTTATGGAAAGTTCCAACAAAGCCAACAGAAATTCTACTTGGTTATTCTAGCCTATGAGTTTTTGCAAAAGTAGATCAAATAGATTGGAATTAGATTTAGTTTACAAATGGATTTTTCTGTACTAGTTGATAGAATAGGAATAAAGACAGAATGATTTGAATAGTAACCTCTCTTAAGCAGCTTTGAACTTTTTTTTCTCCTTTTTGGATTGGACTGATTGAAACTTCTAGAAATGATGGACTTTGCCATACTGGCTGTGCATGGACAATGACCAATTCCTATTTCCTTTGCATACACCATAGCCAGGGAGAAGAGTGTGGTCCAAGGCTGCACCACGGCATCCAGACATCTGACTTTCATCACCATAAAAATGGTGACAAGAATTAAAGTGGGGAAATTGTAAGAGGAAGAACCATGAGGCGCAACCTCCAAGTCAGTGGGTGGTGCCCATAGTCAACTGGATGGTAGAAAGTGGAGCTTTCCAAAGCCCACCCACGAAGGGGAGGACTGAAGGAAAACAAGGGTGGACCTGTGCTGAGGCTTTCCAATGGGTAAGCTGCTGGGGCTTCTGGTAGTTGTACTGCTGGGGCTTTGGCACATAGACTGCTGGTAAGGAGGGATGTCTGTGGAGAAGCTGCCAGTTTGCCAAAGGAGGCTTGAACTTGTACCCCAGGTCTCTGCTCAGTGGACATTCTCTTCGGCAGGATAGATGGCCTCTGGCCACATGCCAGTCTGTGAATTCTCTGCCCTCCCCCCCACCCCATGTAAATAAATCCTGTTATTGTTGTTTCTCTCCTTTGTGTCTGGAATGGTTCCAAGATAGTCTTTTGTGAGGTTAAGACAAGGGTGCCTCCATCAAATGGGGCCAAGGAAGAAAGTTTTAAAAAGGAAGGAGACACATAAGGGAAGACAGAACTACAACCTTCTTCCCAAATACACACCTACCCAGAGATGACTTTTCCATAATGATAACTTTGAAAATTGTGACCTTATCGCGGGAAGGGTCTCATGTGAGGCAAAATGGAAAACATGTTTTTATAAACAATCACAGCCCCATGTAGGAACTGAGTCATGGGCTCCAGAATTCACTATAAATTTGGGAAAATACCACCAGGCAGGAAATTCCTCATTAGTAAGCCAAAGCATACTATAAATTAGCTCTCTTTCTACCCCACAGGATGATGGGTGACCTCCCTGGCCTCTTAGAGCTCTTGGCAGAAGCTCCTAACACTGTTACTGTAGAAAAGGCCTCATTTTGGGAACTGAAGATGTTAAAGGACTACAACTTCATGTGAAACACTGGACAAGTTTCCCATAAGCATGAATGCAGATATAGAAGAGAAGAGGCAGATGATCTGGTTTCAAATTCCAATTCACAAAACCATTTCCTAGCTTTGTGACCATGGTCATTTTGTTTTACTTCCCTCATCTGCAAATTGGGGAGAATAACGTTCTCTACCTTACTTGATCATAGTGAGGACTAAAAGACTCATACAGAGAGAATACTTAGAACTGAGGTACAAGTTCTCCAGCTTATTAGTAATTACTTACTAATTAGTAATCACTGTTGTTACAGACAGGCTCACAGACAGAGAGAGTTTCGTTTACATTTCCCTTTCAAGCTCAAAAAGTATTATATCAACAGGCCTCCCGGTGGCACAGAGGATTCAATTCCCGGCCAGCCAGGGAGAAACCCACATGGTGTGGCAGACCTCTCCTGTCTTGCCCACTGCACCTCTCAGCAGTGTCTTCGGTCCGTCTGCCTATTCTGCTCCCCACTCTGTCTCTGATGAATTCTCTCACCCTCCTGCGCTTCTGACCAGTACCCCAGTTCTTGTATAAATAAAATCTTAAGGGTCTCCCCGGTGGCGCAGCAGTTGAGCGCTGGGTTGCAAAGCTGCCTGCAGCTTCTGCAGCGCCGGTTCGATCCCCGGCCACCGGGCGAGGGTCCCACATGGCGCGCAGACCTCTCCTGCTGCCCACTGCTCCCCTCAGCAGTGTTCTTCATCGCTCTGCCTGTTCTGTTCCCCACTCTGGCTCTGGTGAATTCTCTCACCCTCCCGCGCTTCTGACTGTACCCAGTGCTTGTATAAATAAAATAATAATAATAATAATAAATAAATAAATAAATAAAATCTTAAAAAAAAAAAGTATTGTATCAAAAAGCAATAGTTAGGAACAAATCCAAGCTTCTAGGTTCCATGTTAGGCCAAATTCATCCGAAATCAGTCAACTCGTATTTACCAAGTCCTTACTATGAACAAGGTGTGGTATCAGCTGATAGCAATCCACCTGCCTTTGTCTAGACACCTTGGATCACTAGGGGCCTGGAGTCCAATAGAAGCTTGGAAGGAGGCCCCAGCTCTCTGTTATCCACTCTGCTCAGGATAGCAAATGCCTTGGCGTCCCTTCAGAGCACTTTTTTAATAGGTATCTTAAGAGAAAAAAGTTGGCAGCTTAACAGAATTAACTGGATTTGCTCATACCTGTTTCATACATTCAGGAAAACTCCACCATCCAGAAATTCTCCCTTCCCTCCATTAAAGTCTAAACCACAAAAATTGATGCCAGAATGAAGTTCCCTCAAATTATCTCTTTCTCTGAAAACTAGCATGGTAGGGATAAAGCTAACTGAAATGACAACTGGGAACATTGAGATTCAGGCATTTTGGGAATCAGCATGTTCCTGGCCTCCCTGGGGCTCGGTTTTCTTTTTTGCTCTATCTGTGCCAGGAAGGACTTCCTCATATTCGACCTCTCCACAACCTGTGTTCACCATCCCTTAAGCCAGAGTTTGCAGTTCTGGAAAAGGAGTGGCTTTTCAGTTGCAACACTGGTGCTGACAAACAGGGATCATAGGTATACCTAGCAGGGATGTTTTTAGGGTGAAATGAGATGATGTAAATGAAGACCTTACTGAGTGCATATAGGATGAACATCAGCACCCTCATTTCTTTGCAGACAAACCAGTGGCCCCAAGGCAAAGGTGAACAACAGGACGCATACTCTATTATTTTCCACAGGGCCAGGCCGTGGTCTGTGGTCCTCCTCTGCCTGCAAAGTCCTTCTACCCTGGCTCCACATGTTTAAGTCCTATCCACACTTAAAGGCCTACTTCAAATGCCACCTCTTCCATGCAGCCTGCCTGAATTCTACCCAGTCAAAGCCAAGCTCCCCTTTTGAAACTTCACAGCAGTTCTGGCACATATATTCTACTCCGTACTTGTATTAATTGTGTGATGTCTCTCTCTGTGAGATTACCATCATGATGGCAAAAATTATGTTTTCCCATAGTTTCTAAGGACAGGCCACACAATCCAGTAGGAACTTGTTATAAGTACAAATTCTCAGGTCCACCTCAGACTGGTACATCAAAAACTCTGGGTGTAGGTCTCACAATCTGTTATTTTATAAGTCCACCAAGAGATTCAGATACTTGCCCAAGTTTGAAAACCACTGGAACAAGTGTTTGCTGAATGAATAAATGATTGAATAATGAATTATAGTACAAGTGCCATAAAAATGCATGAGATGATAATGATGATGATGATGATGAGCAGGTCCTGGCAGGCTCAACCACTGTGGTGATAGAACAGGATTTGTACTTCCTGTCTGATGCAAGCCCCACAATGACTTTTGGCTTAGGTTACAACAGACTGAAAGACAAGTAAGAAAGGTGCTGGCTGAAGCTAACATTCTATGTGTGCTCATGTCTCTGTGTAAACTGGGCTCTGTAAGTATCTGTGTAGGATACACAGGAAAACGCAATTTAGGAGAGGCAAGAGTTGGTAGAAATGGCTATTTCCTACTCTGAAGGCCTTCCTTAGAGGCCACTATGATTAAGGAGGTATTTTGATGAAAGTGCTGCCAAAGATTTCCTGGCTGAGAATATATTTTCCCCTTCTACTGGGATGACAAAAACAATCACCCAAAGACCATTACTTTCACATTTCAGGTATAGTTTACAGGCAATTAGAGGTAATAAGGTTCCAAGTGACAGAAAGTGTAATTATGATGTGAAGTGAAGGAGTTCATTCCAACACTCAACCTCCCTCCTAACATATGAGGCAGAGATGAGGGCCCTAAAAAGGAGGTAAACCAAAGAGAGGGGTGGAACTAGACACTGCCTGACCAAGGCCATTTCTGGACACGGATGAAAGGAAAGCTTTGTTTTTACAGCCTTTGTCCCTCCAAAACTTGGAAAGCACAGGCCAACTCAAATAATGGAGAGTCTTTTCTCTCCATCCAGAATCTGGTCTCTGGCCAGACTCTGGTCTGGCCTCTGTTTCCCCAACTGACCATAACTGGAGAGATAATCAGCCTTCCCTGAAGCTTTTTTAAGACCTTGGGGTGAAGGACTTGCTCCCTAAACTGCCTCCCAGTCATCTGGGGCTCCCTGTCCCTACAGCCCAGCCCCCTGCCCTCGCTTTAGTGACTCAATTCTGACGGTTACTGAATCTGCTCTAGCAAAGGCCAGGCGGCTCTGTCAATCTGAGATGGAGACATCACCAGTTCCGGTCCTCTCCACCAATGATGCTGCCTGGGACAGGCCCCAGAATAACAACCTGCAGCTCTGAGACTTTTTGGCAGCCTGGCTTCAACTTTTATTTTAACAAGGGGTGGGAAGGAGAATTGGTACTCAGCATTCATCTGTATTTTAAAACATTTAAACACTCTATCCACCTGCTTATCACTTTGCATTCTTTAGTAAGTCCCTCAGCCCCACCCTTTCTAAAATAGCAACAACTGCTCTGTGCTCTCCTCTGCCACTCACATTCATGGAGGATTAGCCAGGATTCTGGAGTTGTGTCCTCTACTTGGGGGAGGAGTCTGCACTTGACTGACGCTGGAACCTCAGAAAGGCAGAAGAGCCTGTCTCAACCCTAAACTGGAAAGAATCAGGTGAAGAAGAGGTTCTGTTCTAGGAACCACTCCAACTGGCTATAAGACACAATTGTATTCCAGAAGGCAAGACTTCCCAGCCAAGAGACTAATTTCCTTTCCAGAGCAAAGGACAGCCCTTCAGTTGCATCCTTACCATTGCACTGATGTAAGGGAATGGGGAGATCAGAAAGGGCAGAGGAGAAAGGGTGATGGCAGCCATAAGGTCATGGAGGGAAAAATAAGCACAGAATTTGTTTCCAGAGAGGGTGACTGAGGTTTCAAATTAGCAGGAAACAGTCTACATTTCCTCTCTCAGCAGACCCTTATGAGAATTTTTGCACTGCTAGTCAATGATGGAGTCTACCCGAAGGACAATCCTACCCTCCTTTCTTAGCTGAGCATCCTACTGAGTCTTGTCTGAGGGCCAAAAAGATCAAAGAACCTGTGGTTTTGATCCTTCAAGCCTGGGTCACTCCCTGAAGTGATATGGCCATGTCACAACCCTTGTGCAACTGTGGAAGGTACAAGTGGTCTTGGCTTCAAGCAAACCAGTGATAGGTGAGGGCTGTCTGTATGGCCTTTACTGATGCTAACAGGATAGGTACAAGAGAATCCTGCACACACTTCAGTTTTAGAACTGGGGAAGGAACAGAGAGGGTTGAACTTCCTAAACTCCCTCTCTCCAGGAAGGCTCCATAGACAGGGACCTAGGGAAAGATGATCTCTTTAAGAGGGACCTCCAAAAACAAAGGTAGGTCCTTGATGCTCAGTGGGGCATTCTGGAAGCAGCTTGTGGTATTTACAAGAAGATGGCCTGACTGTCACCCACAGAGCCCAGCCCAGCATACCCAGCAGCTTAGTTGCTGCAGCCACTCTTTAAAAAAAATGGCAAATCTGGGTGTCTGGGTAGATTCATGGGAGGATCTAAGTTGTTATCACTACCTGTCACACACTGGAGAGAGCATCAAAGGGAATCTCAGGCAGGACTTCTGCAGCAAACCTGGTTACCACAGCCTCTTTCTAAGACTCAGACCATGTAGTCCCATGTTTAGCCCATAATGCACAGAGCACCAGAGCTCACCTCCTCCACAAAGGAGCTGCTTTTGGAGCCCAGAAACAGATTCTACTCGCCAATAGTGGACCCGAGAATGACAACAGGGGTGATCAATCAGTCCACGGTTTCCCAACCCGCAGAGGCAGTGAGCACAACCCCCAGGGAAGGACTTACACCAGAGCTCATAATAGTAGTTGCAGCACTGAGACTGTCCGCAGCAGTGTCCTGTATCACAGATGTAGCTTTGATTGTTGGTACCCACACAGGTTTCCTTATCCTAAAAAAAATATATATATACATAAATCAAAATGCATTTTAGGGTATTTTAGTTTTTTTAAACACCACTTTTCTTCTCATTCCCCCTTTTCCTGGTTGTGTGCCAAGGTCTATACCAATGACTGGTCCATTAAGAAAAAAACATTTTAAAGAATGACCACAGCATATTTAAGGGGAAAAACTGTTTCATAAAAGGGGAAAAGGATTCAGTGCACAAAGCCAACTGGCAAAGTGCAGAGTTCTCCTGAGACAGGAAAGGCTTTCTTAATGTTCAAGCAGAAATATTTCCTGTTCCAATGTTAGACTCAGCTGGTGAGAAGGTGATGATTCTCCTGTAATTAGCAGTATGTCTTAAATAAAGCTGGCTTTTCTGTGAAACTTCCTGGAAAATTTAATTCTGTATATATTCCAGGATTAACATCTAGTCAGTTATTCCATCCTCTCTTCAAAACACATCATCTCCAAGGTTAATTAATTACAGTGTAATTCAAAAAGAGGGCTAAGTAAATCTGTACTAAAATTCTTTGCTCTTAAGAGAATGGGTGAGAGTCCTCCCTGGTGGCACAGGGGTTAAAGTCTCAGCGCTGTCAAGCTGTCACCAGCCACTGTGGCCTGAGCTCGACCCCTGACCAGGGAGCCAACCCACATACAGTATAGCAGACCTCTCCTGTTTTGCCCGCTGCACCCCTCAGCAGTGTACTTCAGAAGATCCACCTGTTCTGCTCCACATTCTGTCTCTGGTGAATCCTACCTCTGCACCTCTGGCATACACCCCAATTCTTTATGCATTAATTAACTAATTAATTAATTAAAAGGTGACATTCTCAGGTGCCCCAGTCCAACTTCAGGTAGCTAACTCTTTTTTGCTTAAATAATGCTCTCTCCAGAAACATGACTGAATCTAGAATTTATACTGTCCCTTCTCAGGGAGAGCACCACAAAGGGCACTGCTGAGCAGTTTGCCAAATTCTATTCACCAGTAGAGGAATGAAGGTGAAAAAGCTTTCCTATATTTCACATTTAAGATAAGAAATACTCCACCAGCCAAACTCAACTTCAGACCAAAATGTATTCTCACAATACATTTGATGAAATCAGTCAGTCGTTACTCTGTCTGGCTTTCAACACTACTTTACTCCAAAAAAGAAAACTTGTATTTCCTGGGCACCGTCTTTGTACCAAGTACAATGTTGTGTACAGGGATATAAGGATGAATAAGATATTGTCCCTATCCTCAAGAAATTGGGAGGTAAGAAGGGAAAAAAAAAAAAAAAAACCCTGCTAAACAAAGAAGCTTAAAATACAGTATTGTATTTGCTGCTACTCAGTCTGACCCTGCTCACAGCGTACATCCGGGGGATGCCTGCCAGTGGAAACTTAAGCCACATGGTCAGTTTCTCCTCTCTGAGCCCTGCTTTACTACTCTGTCCACTTGGCTAATGGTATAAACAAGGCACTGTCTACAGGACTGAGGGTAGGCAGCAACAGTTCAGTTTCTGAAGGCACATGGAGAAGACAAGACAAAGGGCATGGCTAAAAATCAGAGGCCTGGCAGGTTCCACCATACATCTTTGGATCTTTCTGTTCTGGAAGAATCTTCCCCCTGGTGTAAAGGAGTTCCAAGAAGGAAACATGGGAAGGATACATGTAGCCTCTGACAATGAGTTTCACAATACTGCAAACAAGTTCTTCCTAGTTTTGCCTTCTGTGTCCACCATAAACAAAATGGAACACCGCTGGGCAGCTGTCCAGCTGATGTCTCCTTAAGGCCTGCTGCATGTGAAGGAAAGCAGATATGTGCTCTCTGCTTTTGCTAGAACACAAGCTCTCTGATTTCAGAGCAAACAAAGCTTTCATAAGGACATCAAAACATCTCTCCCAAGTTTACCAGGGCCTGGAATGCCATTCTTCCGGTACTGGCTCTCAAGAGCACGGTTCAGAGTGTCCACATAGCTTGTAGAAGGGGCCGTGAAGCCTACATACAGACACATGAAAGAATCCAGCCACATTTCTGACTCTGGAAAATTCACCAGATGAGGTTCAGGCTCTGAACATGGGGTGGCCAACTGGTCCTAAGGCATAGAATGCGACGAGTCTGAAATCTAAAAAAGTGGCATCCTCTTGACCTACTGGTGTCAGGTTCTCTCTTGGCTCCTCCACGTACCAAAGCAGGAAGGATGGGATAAAGGACCTGACTCTTTCCCTCCTCTGCCTCCACCTCCCCAAGGAGAGCTTTTCTTCCTAGCATCTCTAGCACTTTATACATACTTTGTCATTCTGGTCAACAACCAGAAGGGCCAGTAAATGTCCCTCCCATCCCCCTTTCTCCAGAGGGTAAACCAGAGAATGGATTCTGCTGTCTCTGTGGGCAGGAACTTTGTCTCTGGCCCCCCTGGGCCATCCCCAGTAGGAACACAGTGTTTGGCACTTTAAAGTTTGCCTAAAGAAGCAATGGCCACACAGCCTCCACAAAGCAGAGGGAGCTCAGGGAAATGACGGCTAGTGGACACTGAGCACCTGCCAGTCACAGGCGCTGTTCTAGGCTTGATACACAGTCCTTCATCTAAATGCGAAGGCAGCTCTGTGATTGGGTAGCATCAGGCACTTGGGCTGAGGGAGGCCCAGGAAACAGTCCAATCTAGTTGGTGTGACTCCAGAGTCTGAGCTTTTAACAAGGAAGCCTCTGTGTTGAAGTTACACTTCTTTAGTTGTTTTTTACTCTTAAGGTGCTTCAGTAAATAAAATACAAACTCCAATATTTCATCTGATGGAAAAGGTAAGAGCATGTTCTGTGGAACTCCCTGACATGGGGAACAGGACGCTTCGTCTTCACTTGGCAGGAATGAATCAGGTATAGCGCTCTGCCCTTCTCAGCACGAAAGACTGTATCCTCCTCACACACTGATTTTCTGTAAAGCAGAATGACAAGTCGTCCCAGAGTGTAATGTGGGGTCTTCATTCCTTCCTTCAACATCTATTGAGCACCTGCACTCGCACAGGCATCAGAGGCCAGACTGTGTAGAGGGGTGACCATGGTCAGAACTACGTTTTTAAAAGACACCTTCTCTCTGGCAAGTTATTTGCACAAAACTCCAAAGCCAAAAAAAAAAAGCGCTAGAAACATAGGATTTCTCACAAAAGAATGTGGGGTGCATATATGCTTATGCTGAGTGAGGTCTTTTGCCTTGGGAGTGACTGTGACGATGCCCGCTAGGGTCCCATAGGTTACAGGTACCTGCCCTCAGTCCTAATACCACAGTGACCAGCTCCCAGGTACCAGGTGCACATGGAAACCAAACAAAAAGGACAGACACAAAAAAAGAAAGACCAGCACTGAGTTGGAAAGAACATTTTTACAATGGAAAAGGATGAACACTGCTTTTTACACATATGCAAAAAATTATCTCATCTGTTTGGTGGCAGCAAAAACTGCGGGACTAACAACATTTTCCTTAACAGTTTCCATGTCTTATAGCTGCTATTCTTAGCTGAGCCACTGTAAAGGTCAATTTAATCAGCATAACAACTTTCTAAGTACCAGCATGAAAAGAGACACTGGGTAGTAATGCTTCCCCAGGGATGGTCTTAATTTGCCAATTTATGGACCTGGAAAATCCTGCTAGAAACTAGGCTAATGGCATCTTCATCATTTAGAAAACACTGAAGTTTTAACATTTAAAAGTAAAAAATAGGAAAGCTGAAATCCTTCACAGATGCTAAAGCACAGGACACCGACTTCCTTGGCTGTTGGATATGAACTCATTTGGGGCACAGCTTGTGAGTGTTCCCACGGCGTAAAGAAACAGTTTCTAAAGGGAACATAGGAAGGTACAGGGGGAAAAAAAAAAAAAAGAATGATAATACTTAAAGAGATAACTGAAGGGCCTCCCCTGGTGGCGCAGCAGTTGAGCGCTGGGCTGTGAAGCTGCCCGCAGCCTCTGCAGTGCCGGTTCCGCAGCCTCGCCCGGCTGCGGAGAGGGTCCCACAAAAAAAAAAAAAAAAAAAGAGATAACTGAAAAATTTCAAAATTAGTTACAAATATAAATTTTTAATATATTTATAATACAAATATAAATTGTTAACTGCAAATATAAATTTGCTGTTGCACACTGCAACTGCAAACAACACAAAAAAATTAACAAGTGAAATGAGAATTTAAAATAGTAGTAAGTTCCATGAGGTTAATAAAACAGGATAAAACAAGACAAAGGGTTTTTAGGTGGGACGGTCAGAAAGGTCTCCCCAAGAAGATGAAATCAGACTTGAACACTGAATGATTACATGGAGTCAATTTAAGCAGTGTCCAGGCAGAGGGGATGGCAGTGCTTACAAAAACACCAACGCAGAAATCAGTGTGTGGTGCTCAAGGAAAAATAAAAAGGTAGTGTGAATGAGTACAGTGAATCTCAGGGACAGTAGTATGAAAGGAAGAGCTGATAATTCAGCAGAGACCAGACCACATATTCTATGTACAACACTTAATATTCAAATACTGTAGTTTGTAAATTAACTGTTGGCCCTTAAGTTAGGATGGAAATTTGAACATCAAATTTTGAACGTCCAAATTTCTTTTTATACTTCCTTTTCAATTGGGTGCGCCTCCCCTCCTTTTTTTTCCTACCATTCAGATGGTGGTTGATACTGTAGACTAATCAATAAGATCAACTTTCTTTCCATTTTTGAACCAGGAGTAGTTTTCCAGAAAGTAGACCAAATCCTAGCACTGTACATCTACTGGAGCAGATACTGTCTCATTTTGACAATAGGGTCTTCAGGAAAAATGAAGACAGACTTGAAATGGCTGACAAAAAACAACCAACTTTAACTTAGAATCACCTATTTTGTTTTATCCACATCAAGCCAAGAAACTGAACCAGGTAAAATCCAGCCTCATCTCTCATAACTGACCGTGTGCTTTACCCCTTCAGGGCCCTAGACTCCAGCTTCTCTGGCTCAGGAGTGCCCAGTCACCCATCCTCAAGCTGCAGAGTACCTGCAAGGGAAAAACTGAAGACAGGAGTTGATGACACACTAGAGAAAAGCCTACAACCAATGGGGACAGCTGTGGCTTCAAGATGTGGCTAAAGTATGAGCTGCTGAACGGAATCCAAAGGGCCCTCTGGCAGAAACAAGGGTTCCTTTACTCCAACTTGTAGGGTCTCCCAGGTCTTCTGTCTGGGGAATCCCAAACACAGACTCACTGAGAATTTGAGAACAGCAACAAAGTGAATCAGAATAAACCAGGGCTTCTAATAAGTAAGTGAACTTGCCCCCAAGTAGCAACGAACACAATTGGAAAACAAATGCAATAAAACAGAGATGTGTTTCTCAAAGTCTGGCCCAATGGCCCAAATCACCTGGGGGTATTTGTTATTGTAGACTGAGAACCTCTAGGGGCAAAGAATGAAGATTTGCCTTTTAAAACATACTCCCAAGGTCATGTTCACATATATTCAAATTTGAGAACACTCATTAGATCTATAATAAGTGGGCAATAAACAGTTCTTGCCCTCTAAATATGTAATAAACTGATACATTTTTTCAAGAGTATCCACTGGGAATCAAGGCACAAATAATTATTTATACTCCACTGACTCATTTCTCCAAAACATATATTCAATAGTTCATAAACATATAAATATATGTGCATATTTTAAAATAAAATGTTATTTAGGCACATTCCTATCCATACCAGCACTTCTAAGGCTTCACTGGAACTGGATCCTCATTAAATAGCCCTCAAACAGAGCAGCCAGAAAAGAAATTAAAATCCATTTCCCGTGTTGCTATTAGGAACCTGAATAACAAACTCAGAAAAAGCCATGTGACCTGATAGGAAAATCCCAGAGCAACAACCGGAAGTTGCAACATGCCCCGTGGTTTATTAAAGGCTACTAGTTGATGTCCTTGAGGATGCAAGCCCCAAAGTCTGACTGGTGGCACGAACACAGGATATCAGGTGTATGTGCACATCTTTCCCTGGACACTCAGAAGGATACCTCCAGGTATCCCCAGCAATCCCTTATCACTGACCTCTTCTGCCACAGAATAAATCCACCGAAAATGTTGCATCTTCAGCAAGGGTTGGTGCAGAGACAACCAAGGAACAATCAGCAGGCAGCACAGGGCAGAGTAAGTGGTGCACAGGCAGCACTGGATGACAGTCAGCCCACTGTCGTATGTTCATTTAGTCCCCAAAGTCAGGTCCTTCCTCCCCACATTGTATCCCTGCAAACGGATGCTGTGAGGCCACAACAGGCCCAGCAATGCATTCTATGTCCACACGGAACCTGTTTTTCAACTTTGAAGAAAATGAAGTTAACTGCCAACACTTTAAAATAAGCAGGATTCAGATTTCTAGCTTCTTTGGAAAAACTGGACCACATTCCCACAGCTGGGTCACATAGGTATACGGGCTCAGGCTCCACCAGAGCCTCCCTGCAATCCCAACTGTCCAATAACCCCATCTGCATGACAATGTCTGGCCCCTGTGGGCATCTGATTTTGTTCTTCCTGCCCTCAAGTTCAGTAACAAGTCCATCATCTCCCATGCTGCAAAGACCCAAGTAGCAGCAACAGCAGACTTCTGAGCTGCCTACTCTGAGGGTCAAGAAACACCTCATTCAGGACACATAAAATAGGTACCTAGACAAAGAGGGCCTCCCTTGTTGCACAAGGCGAATACTTCTGGGGAGTCAGGGAAACCTACTGCTACAACACTCAAGAGGGGGACAGAGAACAAGTCTGCCTCGGTGACTGTTTATCAAGCTTCTGGCTAGAAGGTTTTACCCATGTTTTGTATTCCCTTTAGACAGAAAACCAGAAACTGGGCTTCAGAGAACAAGCTTTCTGGATCTAAAGCCTGAATTGTAGCAGAACAATTTAACGTTTAGGAATTATCCAAAACTTTTTTAATGCTAGATGCTGACAGGCAGAAAAACCACAGATAAGATATGGCCTTTGCCTCTGAGGAACACTCTGTGATAACTAAATAACTGTGTTTTAAAAAGTTTTTGTTTTGCAACCCAAATGCCCAAAAATAGATGACTGGATCAAGAAGATGTGGTACATATACACCATGGAGTATTACTCAGCATTCAAAAAAAATAAACACATGCAATTTGCAGCAACATGGATGGCGCTGGAAGGGATCATGATCAGTGAAATAAGCCAGAAAGAAAAAGAAAAACACCGGATGGTCTCACTCATAGCAGGAATCTAGAAAACTTAAATAAGGGACCAGGGAAATGAATAACTATAAGAAAGTGAAAATCAAAATCAACAAAAAACTATGAACCAGAGACACTCTATGTGGGGTGGGGTGCGGGGAGGGGAGGGATTGGGGTCAAAATAAGGGGGTTGCAATTGTATGGGGAATATAAAAATAAAATTTATTTTTTAAAAAAAAGTTTTTGTTTTAGTTCTTGTTGCTGAAAACCTTCCTAAAATATTCAGGCTCATTCCCTAATTAATAAAATGCATTCTGTCTTAAAATATGTATAATATCCAAAGTCTGAGGCTCATCATTTAGAGCACTGATAAGTAAATATGTATTCATAATACAACTTCATGTAATTTTATCTAATCTTCAAAATTTTTTAACAGCTAGGCCTACTTTTTTGGGCCTGCAAGTTTTATCACACTGCTTAAGGATAAGAAACTGACAGGCTAAGGCTGCAGATGACAGCATGAAGACTGTCCAAACCCTGGTCTCCTCTGACTTTTACTTCGGTTTTCTCTATATGACTGGATTCTCAGTCACTAAAGCCTTTGTTTTATCTTATAAATTACTCCTGACTAAATAAACACTTACTCCTTTGTGCTGAAAGAGGCATCATTTTCAAAGAGATCTGAAATAGTAAAGATACCAGTTAATTTGTTGCTGATGTGTTCTAAAAGAGATTTACCACATTTTCACTGGACACTCAGGAGCATGTATGTGATCTCAGAGGCATTCCTCATTTAAGCACAATTCTAAATTTAACCCAATTTTTTCTCAGTAGTTCCACACCCTTGAGGCAAGCTTTTGTTGGAAGAAAAAGAAATTGCATGGAACTTGCCAGCAGAGTTCAACAGTGTTCAAGGAAACAGGTTTAATTCTACCACAGACAAGGGGTCACATTGATCTTGCTGCAAACAGATAAAAGATATTTTTTAATCTTCAGAACTCAGAAATTCTATCTCCGAAGATTCTAAATAACTTTAAAGAACTTTTGAACTCTAAGACATTACACTTAAAAAGTAAAAGAGATACCAGATCATCTAGAAAAGGGAACATCTGGTATGTTATCAGAGATAGATTACAGCAAACCCAAGTCAGAGCAATAGTCATCAGGTTGTAAACAAAGGCTGTTATTAAAACAGCTGAGCCTGAAAGTTTTTTAAATTGTTTAAGGACATTTAGGAACTACTGATAATCCACCCTTCTTACCGAGATTAGCCAGATTATTCAGAACAAGAGATAAAAAGTTTCAGAAAGACTTGATCATATCTATTGACGATAAAAATTAACCCTATAGGGGCTCCCTGGTAGTGCAAGGGGTTAAGACACAACCTTTGAAGCTACCCGCAGCCACTGCAACACTTACCCAGCCAGCCAGGGAGCTAAACCCCATTGGGAAGCAGACCTCTTCTGACTTGCCTGCTGCTCCCCTCAGCAGTGTATTTCAGTTAGTCCGCCTGTTCTGTTCCCCACTCTGTCTCTGGTGAATCCTCTCACCCTCCACACCTCTGGCCTGTATCCCAGTTCTTGTATGCATAAATAAATAAATCTTTAAAAAAAATTAACCCTATACCTGTACTATAAGACATAGCATGTGCTGGCTAGGGTCAACCCAGACATCAATATTCTAAATATTTGGTCAGGTAATTAACACTGCTTGGAGAGGTATAGGAAGACATGCACCTACTTCTCCTTTACTAAGCATCTCACTCTCCCTTCTGTTAGTTTTCTGACTTCTGTGCCTCCTTCCAAAATACAGTTGACCCCCCTGTGCACAGGTAGTTTCTAGCTCAGGGTTCCTCCACCTTCACAACTACCGATTTTTTTTTTTAAAGATTTATTTATTTATGTATACAAGAGCTGGGGTACAGGCCAGAGGTGGGGGGGTGAGAGGATTCACCAGAGATAGAGCGGGGAACAGAACAGGCAGATGGACTAAAATACACTGCTGAGGGGAGCAGCAGGTGAGTCAGGAGAGATCTACTGTGCCATGTGGGTTGCTCCCTGGCCGGGGATCGAACTCGTGCTGCAGAGGCTGCTCCTTAACCCCTTGCACCACCAAGAAGGCCCCACACTACTGATATTTTGAGCCAGATAATCTTTGTGGAACAAAGACCTGTGCTTTGTAGGGCATTTCTTAGCAGCACCCCTGGTTCTTGTTCATTGGGTGATGGCAGGAACATCCCACCCCCCGCCCCCCACCACAGCAGTGACAACCAACCATGTTCAAACATTCCCAAATGGCCCTGGGCAGGGAGGAAAATTGCCCTTAGTTCAGAACCACTATGTCAGGGAAACTACACCGCACTTAATTGGAGAACACCAGGGTGAGCAGGAGCATGAGACACCTTCCATCCAGTCCTGCTGTAGTTGGCCTCATGGGGTCCCCAGCCCTCTGTAAATTCCCGTAGAGGAGATCCCATGTCAGTCTTGAGTGTCCCTGTACTCTCAAAGAACCATACATACAAAATCTTCAGAAGTGCTGATTCTGATGACTGACAGTCAAGAAATTTGCAGGGGCTCATCCTCCCCTGTGCCCATGCCGCTGAGCTACTTGGCACAGATAGGGGCATAAAAGCATCCTCAAAGAGTCAGGTCAAGGCTGGATGCTATGACTTTGCGTGAACAATAAGAGTCTTACCTATAACCTACAGGGATTTTACCATATAAGTCTGGCCCATATCCAGAAGCTCCTCTGGAGACCAGCGGTTTTTGTACATTCTTTGTTCTCAGCCTGTCCCAGCCTGTGCTAGGGCTCCCCATGACACTCTAGAGCCATGCCGAGAGGAGTGGGAGGTCACAGGTATTCATACCACTGCCTGTTAGGTAACCAGGGATCTCCAAATCTTTGATGAAAACCACGTGATAAGTTGGACAGTACTTGAGCCAACAATGACACTACGCATCACAATTCAATGAAAACTCCTGAATACAGGTTGGGAATTAAGAGAATCAAACAGTAATAAATGGGTCCCTGACAAGGGAACCAGTGCCCCATGTGCTATGTGGTCCAGGCAAACTCTAAGCTCCTTTTGTTAGGGGGAAAGGATGTCCTGCGCTAATCCCATACAGACTTTGTGGACCCCAACCCCACTCCAGACCAAAGCCATCAGGACATTGGGAAAGACAAGTCCCGTCACCACCAAACAGAAGGTGGCTGGCACCTGAGGGTGGAGTTAAGCAGCCAGGGTTGGTATAAAAACCAGACACGTGGGCCTTGGGGCTCTCGCTCTGTCGCTCGCCTCCTGGCTTCACGGCTTCCAGCTTGCAGCCAGCTCTCAGAGCGCCATTTTGGGATTCCAGATCGGCGGATCGGGTAGGACTCATTTAAAACTTTGTCTCCCACTTTTCTCCCTGAACTGTACATTTCCTCATTTCCCCTTCCCTTGTAAATAAACCTTTTATTAACCTTTCGCGTGTGCCTGCAGTAGAGCACTGATAAGTCCTTTCAAGCGCGCGGGTGAGGACCCACAGTCAGGCACCCCGTTTTGTATCGGGGCTGCCCTATAACACTTTCAGGAAAAGAAGTCACTGAGTTACACGCCAACCATTCTCCAAACATGTCTCCCTCACTCCCGAAATGCAAGACTTTCTGCTCTGCTTTCTCCTTCAGATGAGACAAGAAGACAGGTCAAGCAAGTCAGCTCCCAGGATTGAATCCCATTTCAGCAGCACAAAACAAAAGCCCCTGTGAGGTGCAGTATTCAAGTCCAGCTGGGTCCTAGTGGCTAAAGGAGCCCAGAAAGGGCTAAAACAGGTCAACCCAAAGACATTTAATCACTGTTGTACAGGTGCACACAAGTAAAGTCAAGAAGTACTAGCAGGGACAATTAAGATACTAGACCTGGTCTCTGGAGAATTGGGGCAGAAGGGGTGTTTAGTACCTCTTTCAAAGTAGTCCCCAATCAGTCTCCCTAGACTACAATTTACCTATTAAAGGAAAAGGGATGGGAGGGGTAGGTCAATCTTGGGGGCCATCACTGGAGGAAGGGAATGTTTTCTTTGGCTCCATCTTGGTTAAAAGTTTCAAAATCAACAGTCTTTTCCACCTAGTTACTGCCCATTCTACTGGTTGCTCTTTGCTTTGATAACAGGAATGACATGAAACACAAGCCACATTCCTCCACAAAAGCAGCTTCTTGCAAGGGGGGGGGGGGGGAGCCAAAGGGGAGGGTTGAAAATTCCCCTGGAGGGCTTAGTTAACAAACACCCTTTCTCACCTTGAGGACTCAGGGAAACGGAGTTATTTTGTGTCACTGTCACTTATAACTTTTTTTAAGATTATTTATTTATTTATTTATACATACATACATACATACATACATACATACATACAAGCACTGGGTACAGTCAGAAACTCAGGAGGGCGAGAGAATTCACCAGAGCCAGAGCAGGGAACAGAACAGGCAGACTGACGAAATACACTGCTGAGGAGAGCAGCAGGAGCAGCAGGAGAGTACTGTCACGCCATGTGGGACCCTCGCCTGGCGGCCGGGGATCAAACTTGTGCTGCAGAGGCTGCAGGCAGCTTCACAGCCCAGTGCTCAACGACTGCGCCACCGGGAGAGGCCCTCTTATAACATTTTTACAACTCAGTTCAGATAAGGATTTTTGGCTTCAACCTGGAGTAGGACAAACAAGTGCCACCCCTGTGTTTGCTGTGTTTATACCCCAGCTCCCTTCCAAGCAGGATCTTGCTCAATTGGCCCTGAACCTGGTAGAGAGGTGAGCACACTCAGGAGGGTAATGGCGGAGAGCAAAGAGTCAACCCTTCCTCCTTTCAGAGCATGAAGAAGGGTGGGAGCAGGGGAGGAGGGATACAGAGAGGCAGCAGATTTTGGTGCAAGGACCATGCAGAGCAACCTGCAAGAGAACACCTGGCCTCCAGCACCTCCATGTCCACATGAGCTGGTGATCTTGAGCCCACAATTTCTTTAGTTTGTTTCGTCATAGTGGGAAGTAGGTAAGAGCTCCAACACCTCATGGTGGCTGGCATGGTGAATAATAAAAGCATCATGTCTGCGTTGGCTAAAACTGCAATTTCAGGGTTAAGTAAGAAGGTGGTCAACTCCCTCTTCCCCTTCCCAAGTCATGGCCCCCGACCTGCAGAGTTAAGCTGACTATTCCCCATTTCTCTGCTGTCCTTGAGAGCACCTAAGAGCCTTACCATTCCCCCAGGAGTGACTAGGTTTCAACATTCTGGCTGCCCTGTCACATTCAGCTTTGGGTCAGTCAAAGGCTTCTAGTTACCAGCCCTGCCTTTCAAGAATACAAACAGTCCCATGTGGTAGAACTTGACCCCTGTGCCTCAATCCATGTCTCATCCAAATTTCAACATGAATAAGGGCCCTCTGCCTGAGAAGGCCCCTAGTGTTTGGAGATTACTCATTTCCAGTATCAGGATCACCTTACTTTGTCGATAAGGACGACTTGGGTAACACTGGGCCCCTCTACGGAAACAGACAACATGCTGAGGCACAATGTTGTGATGGATTTAGGCTGCATTCCACTGACTAGATTTATCATCAACTAGTCCTTCCATACAGCTAAGTACAACTGATACTACTAGACTATGGAAAGGACCACGTGCAAAAAGCTGCCTTTTTATACTTTGAACCCTGGCAGCATGCCCTTGCTCTCTAATGTCACTCACAACTGCTGTAATTTCCACACATGTGCACTTAATGCTACTTCCCCTACCTGATGGTAAATACTTTGAGGGCAGGGATAGAATTTATACCTGTTTGTATCCACAGCATGCTATGATACTTTTCAGATACAGAATCTTGGTCACAAGAATCTTCCAACATGACAAAAATTAATGCTTCCTTAATGAAACAGGAAATAGAATTCATTCAAATCAGCAGTCTAAGAATATTCTGTTGCAAACTTGTTCCCTGAAAATCACTAACCCATCTGATAGATATACATGATAAACTGTCTCTTAACCAGAAAACCCATTTTCTGATCACAGATAATAAAGGGATAGCATGCTTGATTCCATGTTGAATCTAAAATTTGGTACATGGTGTCATAACCAAAAGTTCAGGAGGTGACTTTTCTGAACTTGAGCTCCTCTAAGCACAAAATGAAAGACCAGTCTTTAGCCACACCATAGCTTCCAGTGAACTATCTTAACTGTCCCTTGCATGGAAGAACTAACGCAGCCTACGGCCTATCTGCCCTTGACAGACACTGAACTCATGCGGCACACAGTATTAGGTTTTATTCCTCCTCTGTCATAAAAGCCACCAATTGTAGGTGAGCCACCATCCTTAAGTATGCCTCAGCCATACTTAATACCAAGACTCAGGGATAAGTTTCCCTTATCATCTTCAGGAGAAAACACGTAACAACACTTCAACCTGATCTGTCTGAAATATTCTTTCCCCAGTTCATATGTGTACTAAACTCCTACTCATTCTTCAAAACTCAGATATCACCTTCTCAGGAAAGCCTTCCATACCGTCTCCACCCCGACAGGTTTAAGCTGTCTTCCCACTTTCTGCTATACCAGTCCCTGGACATTCCTTGCTACAGTCTCATCAGTTTGTCAAGTAATTATTTCCATGTTAGAGAGAAGCAGAGTGTCTCTAAATGTGGCCAGAAACTATTGATACCTGCATCAGAATCACCTTAGGAATTTACCAGAAATGCACATTCCTCGGCCCTTGCCCCTCTGACCTACAGAATCTACATTTTTTTTAAAAGGTTTATTGATTTATACATACAAGAACCGGGGTACAGGCCAGATGTGTGGGAGGGTGAGAGATTCACCAGAGACAGAGCAGGGAATGGAACAGGCAGACTGATGGAAATACACTGCTGAGGGGAGCAGTGGGCAAGACAGGAGAGGTCTGCCCCGCCATGTGGGTATCTCCGCAGCAGGCTGGGATTGAACCCATGCTGCAGAGACTGCAGACAGCTTCTCAGCGCTGCGCTCAACTGCCTGAGCCACCAGGGAGACCCCAGAATCTACAATTTAAAAAGGCACACTTCTAGGTGATTCTTAAACATTTTGGGCATCATTGCATCAGAGTAGAAGCTCTTGGAAAGAGGACAGTAATTACCTGTGCATCCTTTGTGCCAGGTCTATATTCACTAAATCCATTAAGTGTTCAAAATCTCCATACTGAGGCACGTCTTCCCCAGAGTAAATGCAAATGGATACACACTTCAGAAAACATGCCCCAACTACAAAAATAATCCTACTCCAGTGTCAAACACTAGTAGTGCAGTCTAGGTTGTGAGAAAAAACAACAACAAGCTTTAGAACCCAAATATCCAAACTTCAATTGCCATTTCCCTGCTCAACTTCAGAGAGGTGGCTTAACTTCTGTAAGCCCGTACTGCTGTAGAACTAGAATCATACTACCACGTAACATAGGGTTGTTATGCGGATTAAGAGGAAGAGACATGTACAAAAGCACAATATGAAAGATAAAAACTAACAGCATATGTATTTTTGCATCATTTCAAAAATAGACAGAACGGGGCCTCCCTGGTAATCTAGGGGTTAAGTCTCAGTGCCACCACACAAGAGGGCCTGAGTTTGATCCCTGGCCAGGGAGCTAACCCACGTGGTGCAGCTGACCTCTGCTGTTTCGCCAGCTGCTCCCCTCAGCAGTGCATTTCAGTAAATCTGCCTGTTCTGCTCCCCACTATCTCTGGTGAATCCTCTCACACACACCCCTGTACCTCTGACCTGCACCCCAGTTCTTCTACACAAAAATAAGTAAAAATCTTTCAAAATAATTTTTTTTAAAGACAATGATCGCCAAGCAATCTTTAGAAGACTGGTTTTCACATAGTTCCAAAAAGAATATTGTTACATTACCAGGTGCAGAAATGCAAGAAATATACAAAATTAGGTCATAAAAAAGGTTTTTACAAAGAAGGTTTGAATCAACGAAGTCTAGGGCAGAAGGGCCTTCAAGAGGTCCCCCGTTGAGCCTTCTTACAGGAAACTCTTCAAAAACAAGAGCAAGATTCCCTTGCTGTTGTTCCATTGAGATGTTCCCCACTACAACCAATCCAGTCCTTTATCCTCCTTGTTGGCTTTAATTTAATGCCACCCCACCACTCATTTAACAGAGTGGAAGTGATGGAACACAAGTCCCCTTCTTTCCTCACATGGAATAACAACACATGGAACACACCTAGCTCCAAAGTCACCAGGTGACAGGTACAAGAGCTCCAGCCTGGCCCACTTCCATCTCAGTAAGGAATTTGTCTCCCAGCTTCCAGTTTCCTGTACAGTCTTATGTCCTTTAGGAATGAGTAGATAAAACTAGTACTGAAGTTACATTTAAAGAGGCATTTACAAAATGTGTCTCAGTCAGCCACAGCGCTAATATTTTACATGCATTCTTTTGTGAAATATTCCCACTAACTCTTTTAGTAGGTATTATTCATTTCAAAGGGGAGGTTCAGAGCAGGTAAGTGGCCTGCCTAAAACAGTGGGGGCCCAAGATACAGGTCTTTCCAGTTCCCTAGCCCAGTTCTTTCTAGTCCAGCAAGCAGTCTCCCCTCCCCCTCTTCCCACTCCTGCTGACAAAGTTGGAGGGCTCCATCCATCCCATTTCAGATGCTCAAAATCCTCAAAATCTGTGCCAGGGATCACTCAGCCCTTAGGTTGAAAGTCTTGGGATGGGGCGGAGGACAGAGGAGGTACTCAGTGGGGTTACCCACTCTGCCTATCAGTTGCAATAAAGCAACACTGCAGATTGACAAGAGTAGCAATGAAAGTGTGGAGCTTTTGAGAGATATTTAAAAGAATTTCAGGCAACCCAAGGGAGATTTGCTCACCTAGCACCTTTCTGTGTGAGATTAATCCAGCAGAGCCTCTGTTAAGGCTTCTGGTTGGATCTCATCAAGACTTTTCCTTACCCAGGAACAGGGAGCAGTGTGCATGTCCACCCCCACCCCTCTTACAGCCACCACTGGTTACAGTTACACATTCCGGTAGAGAAGTGCCTCTCAGACCCAAGAGGGGGTGGGGGTGGCCAACTCTCAGAGCCCTGGAACAAATAGTTGGCAACAGCTGTGTTCTCAGCAGACAGCAGTTGGTCCTGCTACTGTTTTCTCAGTCCACATTAGGTTGCAGGCTATAATTTAGTGCCCCTGCTTCAAACAGTGGTTCAAAAAGCAATCAAATCTCTACCACAGGGGTCTATTGGCTTTGAAATCTGTGTCAGAAAGGCCAAAATGTGGTCACCCCCACCCCCTTCCCTCACAGGAATGCCGGACGTCCCTCAGCCAGGCAGCCCTGACCTCATGGTTAAAGAGAGAAAGCCTTTGGGAGCCCTTCCCTTTAAACAAAAAATCACTCCCCACCTCTGAATCTCTTTAGAACCAGAGAACTGTGAAGAAATCTCTGCCAATTAGCCAAATCAAAATGGAGAAGAAATAATGGGGGTTTCTGAGCAAGAATCCCACTCTGCTTCTTCCCCTCTCGGCGTCACTTATCAACTGTTTTCTCTACGCGGCTTCGGTACCAGTCTTAGGGTGCCTCAAATCAGAATGCAGAGCCCCAGAGAGAGACAGAAAGGGTTAAGATAGTGGCTGGGAAACTAAGAAGCAACTGGCAAATTCTGCACAGGAACTGGCCTATTATAACTGTGAGACATTTTCTAAAAGATTCCCTCCACCCCAAGCAGTAGTACAATAAACAAGCTGCCACCCTTCTTCCCTTCCCGAACCCAAACCATGTACAACCAGTGCAATTACCTGTCTAAGACCCAAAAGGAAAGGCATCCTGCAAGAGCATCGTCCACACTAACGATGGGAGCAAACGTTTCTAAAAGTTAAGGTCTTGGAAGGAGCATTTCCCCTGGTGGGCCTGCGTGCTCAGTGGTTGCAGTTAACCGGCTGTCTTTAGCAAAGAGGAGAAAGTAAACAGAGTCCTGGGATCAAGCAGGCACTCTCTCTCCTGCTCTCCTAGCTACTCCCCCCACCCCTGGCTCTGACCCACCCCCACCTTCTCATGACATATCTCAGACGCAGCAAAACTGAAGCTGTCTGCCAAGGGGGAAATGACATCAGTTCAGGCACAGCAGAAAAAACTCCAGACAGCTGCTGTGGAATACTGACGAGGATGTGCTGCAAATCCACGAGGGCCAGCCCTGGACCCACCTAGAGCTGGAGTCTGCAATGCGGTGGGGTGGAACAGGATCAGGGAGTGGGGCTGCATTCCCCAAAGCATCAGCTCCCCCTTGGCTCTGGGCAGTCTCCTGTGTGCATAAATCAAGCCTCTAAAGCTGAAAAGAATTACATTTCTCTGAGTAGACGCTACAGCTCCTGAGGTATTGTTTATCCTCCTTGGGAAAGAAAATCAAGCCCAGAGACTGTCAGTTTCACAGCTTTTCTGTCTCCACCCCTGCCAGAGTTGGTGCTCAATAAATACCAGCGTAATAAATTAAGGCTGGCTGCCCCATCTTTCTCTGGGGATGAAAGCAATTCACAGACAGCTAGCTTGGAGAGGCACCTTTCTCCCAGTGAAGGCAGGGGATAAAGGCTGCCTAGGACTCCGACCTCCCCCAGCCCGCTCTTTAAGGCAAGCTTCTATTTCATAAATAAACTGCGCATGTACAGATGCCAAGGTCTTTCCTCACTTGTCTTAGGAGAGGTACAACAAGTCCCACCGCTGCCTCCTCCCAGCCTCTGAGTTGCCAGTAAAGCAGATCATCTATATTTAAACCAACTCTTGCTTCTGAAAAGTTCACCACCTGAGGTTTACCGTGTTTCCTTCTCTAAGTTCTGTGCATGGAGAGAATGATTCTCTAACAGCAAGCTCTGCACAAGAAAAAGGCCCTGGGGGAGGAGTCCTGATCCTGACTTTTCCTAATCAACAGTGTAAGCCAGCTCTCCCTGAACAGCAGGTCACAGCTGCTTGCACCAGCCCAAGACAACACAAGCGATGAGGGACAAAGGGCTGGTGTTTGGATTTGGACCTGCAAAAATGACTCTTAAGGACAACAATTCTTCAGAGGAACTTTATAAATCCAAAGTTACTTTCTATTAACTTCTTGGACCGCAAATTAATACTTTCTTCCATGACTCAAAGCAAGTATATCTTCTTTGTTTTTATTTTCTGCAGCAATTTTCTTTCAGTGGTATTTATGGAAGGCCTCCTCCATGGGAGCAGCGCTGTGCCTGGCATGACCCAGGTAAGTCAGAAATGATTCTTGCAAATTAGTGTCTATCACCTCAAGCTAGGACAATAACAGTACACAATACTTACAGTATGGTGAGTTATCAAAAGTACTTTTCAATCATTAGTGAATCTAGCCAGACACACAATGTGCTCCCTGAAGGTCTCCCACTGACGGTCAAGGTCACATCAACTTTCTTGACAAGGAAATGAAAGAGCCAAGCCAGCTGAGCCATTTCCTCAAAAAGACTGAATCGCAGCTTCATTGCTATAGAGAAGGGAACAAGGGTGAAATATAGAGAGAAGAGGCTTCTACTACAGTAGGTGTTTGGGGCCAAAGTAGTCATTCTTAAGCAAATATGTATTCTCAGACTATCCCATGCCTTGCTTCCACCCTCACAAACAGGCCTTACTGCAAAGCAGGTGGGCGTAGGTATCAAGGCACAGATGCCCAGACAAGAGCCAAAAGGCTGTTGTCAACAGCCTCTTTTCAATTCCTCAGTTCCCTAGCAACTGCTGACCACCCCAAAACATGCATAATTATTAACTTTGCCAATCAAACTAGAAAGCATCCTCAATTCCTCATGGGTTACTCTGGTCCGAACCTACCTAACAAGACAGTGGCACCTGCATTTATCTGGAAAGAGTACAACGGCATCAGTGTATTTATTTATCTATTCCACACCTGTGTACCAGGCACAGTTCTAGCCCTGAGGATATGGCCATGAGCAAGATATTTAAGACCCCTTGATCTGATGGGCCATGGAAACATTCCACATTTCTAAAAAATATTCATCAGCAATGACCTCTGAATAAGTGGAACTGCAACAAATTACTAGAAATTCAAAAAAATTTTTTAAAGTTCAATCTAAATTATCAAAATTGCATCACAGACTTCCTAGTCTCCCCAGTGAATCATCCTTTTATGGATGCTATTTAAGATGGTATTTCTAATCTTAGATTAGAAATTCCTATGTGCCAAACAGCATTAAACCCAAAGCATTACACCTAACACAATATACACACTAACAAAGAGATTGCTAATAATGGCTTCTTTCTCACTAAACTACTTTTCCTTGCTCCCCACACCTTGCTGACTAACCTTCACTGAGCTGAGATTGTTCTGCAGTGAGGCAATAAAGAAGCTTTTTAAAATGGCAAATGCAGACATTCCTGTGAAGGCAAATTCACTTTTTTGCTACGCCCTACAACGATTACTGTAACCTAGTGAGACAAAATAGACAAAATAATCATTAGAAATTTCTGCTAGTCTGAAAAAAAAAAAGAGGGCTCTTTTTATCCAGGCTTATACATGGTAGACCAAAGGTAATAATTTTAGTCATCTACCTTACAATGCAGAATTAAATTCAATAATGAATTCACCAACTTTAAAAAAAAGGGGCGGGCCCCCCCTGGCGGCGCAGCGGTTGAACGCTGGGCTGCGAGCCTCTGCAGCGCCGGTTCGTTTCCAGCCACCCGCCACCGACAAGGGTCCAACATGGTGCGCAGACCTCTCCTGCCACACCCACTGCTCCCCTCAGCAGTGTACTTCATCAGTCTGCCTGTTCTGCTCCCACTCCGGCTCTGGTGAATTCTCTCTCACCCTCCCGCACTTCTGACTGTACCCAGTGCTTGTATAAATAAATAAATAAATCTTTAAAAATAAAAAAATTTTTAAAAAGGGCACTAAACCTGAATTATGCAGGATTATGATGTCAAAATGCTGCAGTTTCACAACTGTGTATGGCCCCAAGCAGTGTCTGAGACATCCTTCCACTGACCCAGCCCCTTCTTCCCAGTTCAGAGAACTGTAATGCCGAAACTCTATGGATTCCAATTACTATTTAAGATGATAAAATGTAAAAGCATGTATGTTTATACCAGGTGGAATTCATTCTTTCAATGTAGTTGATTTAACAATCTTTTGACAAAATCTTTCTAGGCAGGCTATGCATTTAAATTCTGGGGAAAGTGAGGAGTTATTTGTTCAGCACCAACAATGAAACAGACTGCTAAGAATAAGAACTCCATTAACCAACCTTTCACTAAACCCCATAACAATTTCATGATATAAGCAGTATCTCTGTTCACTTGCAAAAACCAAAACATAGAGGACACCTTGCCCAAGGTCATACAGGTAGCAATAGAAAAGCAAGACACTGAAAGAAGTCACTTGCATCAAAGATTTTTTCTTTACAATACAGGAGTCAGAAGTTGAACCAGAAGTTACCAGAATTGAGGGTCAGTTTAACAGACTTGCACATTCCTGCTCAGTACTCTAGAACCCTGCTTATAAAGCTGCCACTTATACTACTGATAGATCTGACAGCGGTGTCCCAGAGTGTGGTATCAGGGTACTTGGATATGAGGACTCTTATCCATCATCACCCCTTTAGGAGCCACAGTTATATGATGGAAATGACTGGGCAAGTCCTAAAGTTCTCATCTGTTCCCAGCACACCTGTGATCCCCACACAAGGAGCAAACAGAAGGTGAAGATCTTCCATTGTCTCCAATCTCAAGTAACCTGGCAAACTGTTCCTACACCCACATCATCTGGCCACTGGGGTTGAAGGAGATGGGGCTAAGGGCCAGGGGTTCCTAATTTTGCAATCAAGGAATCTGAAGAAAGAGGGGTTTGTCAGAACAGGACAGCAGCCCCCAGGCTTCTAGGGTAAGAGATAATATCCAGATCTACGGGCATTTTATATGCAGAAGCTTTGAGTAGAGGTTGCTAAACCAGACACACAACATCTGAGATAAGAGACCTTTCTAGGGCCTCCCTGGTGGCGCAGCGGTTGAGCACTGGGCTGCGAAGCTGCCCGCAACCTCTGCAACGCCAGTTCGATCCCCGGCCACCGGGTGAGGGTCCCACATGGATTACAGACCTCTCCTGCCACCCGCTGCTCCCCTCAGCAGTGCATTTGGTCGGTCTGCCTGTTCTGTTCCCCGCTCTGGCTCTGGTGAATTCTCTCACCCTCCCGCGTTTCTGACTGTACCCAGTGCTTATATAAATAAATAAATAAATCTTTAAAAAAATCTTATATAAAAAAAAGAGAGACCTTTCTACCTTTATCAGGCTGGACACGACACATTTAAATGACTTAAAAGAGTTCTAACTCAGGGCTTCCCTGGTGGCCCAGGGTTTAAGTCTCAGCACGATCAAGCTGTCTCCAGCCACTGCAGCTGTAGTTCGATCCCAGACCTGAGTTCGATCCCAGCCAGGGAGCTAAGCTACGTGGCACAGCAGAACTCTCCTGTTTTGCCCGCTGCTCCCCTCAGCCGTATATTTCAGTCAATCCACCTATTCTGCTCCCCACTCTCTCTGGTGAATCCTCTCACATCCCACACCTCTGGCCTACACCCCAGTTCTTGTATGCACAAATAAATAAAAATAAATATTTTAAAAAGTTCTAACTCAAAAGAAAACAAAAGTGAATATTAACTTAAATACCAAACCAACAGGAGTGCTGCAATAAAAGTCAAACCGAGACATTTTCAACCCATGAATTTGAGGCTGAACATGAATAGAAGAATCCTAAAGTAATTATTTGGGGGAATACCATGGGAAGAAATCCAAACCCAGAACAAAGACTTGCAGAACTTTGCCAAGTAGCAATGCTAAAGATTGCTCAGCTGCTAGAAACCAAGAATGCTAGTTTATCTGAGTCTTGGGCTGGACAAAGGCAAACATGTAGCAAGCCTGCCTAGACAAGAAAAGCACACCTTTCCTTTCTGAACAGGAGGAGGAGTTCTACAAATCACAGGGCTTATTTCTTCTACAATGTATCCATAAAAACTGTGGATGCTTTTCTACAATTGAGTCTTACCAGAAAGATGACTGGGCAAGCAGCCCTTAAATGCAGTGTGTAACTTCTTGCTCAACATCAAATGGTATTATTTCAGAGGCAGAAGAATTTATCATATATTGACAGCTCTTATTTTACAGTGAAGTTAGGTAAGCTGTTCAAGACTTACTGCTGGGGAGGCACTGGGTCAGCATTTCAACCAAGCCTCTGTGGCTCTAAGGTGTCTTAAATAGACATGGAGATAGGATTCTGAGATTGTTACTTGCCACATCCCCTCATGTATGACTTGATAGTCACAATCACATCCAGCACATACCATGGGGGGAGGGGGTGAGATGCACTATTTATTGGATGACTCAATCTTGCCATAAGGGATTTATTTAGTTAGTTATCCAGCAACTCGTGAGAAATGATAGTAGACTCAGAAACAGACACAAGCCCTCTATAATAAATTTGGGGAAGAGAAGAAATGGTAAGTATAAGAAGAGCTTGAAGGAGAGAAGCTGTTGAGGTATGGAATAGCCAAATAAAGTTTTATCAGGAGATGGTTACCAAATTAACATGGAAGGTTTGGGTGGACAGGGAGCACGCTAGGCAGGACCAAGCATGGCCGAACGCATGGAAATGAGAACACTAGAGACAGTCAGAAGCCAAGGCAAAGATCAGCTGGCAGTAGACATCAAGGCCCCACAAGTGTGTGTATTTACTGAGCACCTCCAATCAGCATTTTTCTTTCTGATGACTAAGGCAGCATTGTGAATATCAAGGACAGGATTTTACAAAGTAATTTAGTTAGGCTCTCTTTTTGCTTGTTTGATTATATTTACTACGAAAATTCTTGGAGTTGGTTTTGTTCTGCTGTGGGGGAGGCAGAGGGAAGGAACCCATATCAATGTTACAACCTCAGTCTTACAAACAGAGAAAGAAATAAAAGTAACAGGAGTGAAACCAATTTACATGGGCTTCCTAAGGCTACTGCCTCTTGCTTTTCTGCTCCCTGGTAAGGAAATTCTTTTGTGTTGACAATTTTTCACTCCACAAATACTCATCACCACCATGGACATTTATTATCCTATCCAGAGTGGAGGGGTCTCTAAATCTCACCACTAACAGTGGGCTGTTACTGACGGTTAATGGGCATCGCTGCATCTGCAACATCAGCTTTATCAAGTACAATAGCACCTTATTTGTTTTTCTACAAAAATGCTAGGTTCATTTTTCTTTCCCCCTGCCCTGGAAATAAATAGGTCATTCACCTCAACCAAACTGGCAAGTAGGGAAGAATTACATAAAAATCAGCAAGTTACAGCTCAGGGCTATTTCCAGATACATTTCATGTCTCCTCACAAACTTCTCCAAAAAAAAAGATCAGAATATGAATAGGAAGGACACAGTTCACACCAACTACATGCTACACACTCAGATATAACTTGGAAAGAGAACTCCCTTAGGAACATGAGTCTTCAAGGTCTCCATGAAATCTGATTTCATCTTTCACTGTTATTTAAATGGTGGGCAAGAGAAAAAGATATGGTCCACTTTAGGTGGGAAAGCAGGTGCAGTGGGGCAGGCCAACAAAAAGCACTAAAACCAAGGTCATCTTCTCAAAGGCACCTCAACTCCACCCTCTGGGTGCAAGATCATAAGAGCAGTCATTTGCATGGTACAAGAGAGACCATCTTGGTTGATCTTTTGTGGGAAAATGCACTCACTCTATTATGTACTCGGCAACATTCTTCACTATCAGGTCTGTCTTCTAAAGCATAAGCAACTTGAAGACAAGATGCATAACTTATTTCTGTACTTCTCATGCTATCAAGCAATACCTTGCACAAAGTGGCCCTCAAGGTACAGTGTGGCATAGATGAAGAGACTTATAAAAAGATCATAAACATGAAGTTGATATCGATGAATCTCCATACATTAGAATGGGTGACATTTTCCTGGTCACAGAACCCTGATAAACAGCAAAGCAATCAGGAGAGCACCTAGACTTTACTTCAAAGGCAGGAGGTTTGATGCAGGGGCTAGGAAACCCTGTGTGTCTCATTATCTGTATATCTCTTTTCTCAGCTGAGGAATTTAAAGCACCGAAGCCATCTCAGAAGTAAACCTCCCTTCCTCAAGGTACAACTGAGACATAATCTGGCTCCCGCCCCTTTCCTAGCAACAGTTTTTCGATTATGGGAAATGGAATGAAACTGCTCCAGGTTTTATCTCCCATTTGCCAGATAACTCTATTAGCAACACCTGGAAGTTTCCTTTTTTTTTTTTTTTTGCATAAGGGACAATGAAACTTAACGAAGTCTACTTGGAAACACAGCTCCTGGCACCATACCTTTCTTCATTTCCTGGATCTTATGTAAATCAAATCATTACCTCCTTCTTCCTTAGGCTATTCAGTAACCATATACTCCAGTGCCAAGATTTCATGGTCAAAGATACCAGAAGAAAGCATTATGATTAACCCCTCCCATAAGTATTAGGGAGTGGGAAAATTTCTGCAACACACGAGTTTCAAGTAAAATGATGACTAAGAATGGTGAAACTGGAGAAGGTATTATACCAGTGGCAGGGATGCTGATCCTATAGTCATACCATGTGCCCAACCTCAGGCCAGAGAATAGGCAGTACAGGCTGACAGCAGAAAGTAAGTTTATTAAAAAACATCTTGACCCAGCGTCCAAATCGTAAAGAAAGCCCTAGAGCAAAGCAAAAGTGGGCAGAGACACTACTATATAGGTCTAAGCCTTAAGGGAGGAAAAGCTGAAAGTGCCTTTGAGACAGCATCTCCCATAATAGCAAGAAGGAGAGTTTTTACTCCCTGAAAAAAATTAACAGATGCCAATATCTTTGCACTTATACTCACTGTTCCAAAGTTTCACTTTGCTCAGTTCTGGACCAGGTGTGCTCAATACTGCAGAAAAGTTAGAGCTGACCAGTGAGATACAATCAACAATCATCTTTGCAGCAGATTCAAGGCTTATGAACTGCTTTTACATTCATTTTAGTTGTTCCTCATATCAGCTGGTGACAGGATTGGTGGGGGGATAAATTTTGGAACACACACGATCCCACTTACAGAACAAAGGTCTCAAAAATGGGAAGTGACTTAGGACTAGTGCTTGTGTTTCTTTCTTTTTTAATACTCAACATCTATTTTGAAAAGTAGTCAAACACCAAACAGTTTTCAAAAGAGTATGTTCTAGAGCGTCTGACTGAAGTGAGAGAGGACTCCCCATGGAACCACAGTGGAGACTGCACAGGAAGAGTCTCACTAGACTCAGTCAGGGTTCTCATTAAACTAGACTCTGTGAGGGTTCTGCAACACACGAGTCTATCACGCGACCACCTATTCTTAGGACCCTGAGGCAACTCCTTACCTCCCCTACCCCCACGGCTATTTTTATCAGCACTGTCCAGAGACTGCTCCAAGGCCACCATTTCTGCAATGGGGCCCATGAAGAGTCACAAGACCTCTGCTTTACAGCTAAGACTCTGAGAGTCCCACAGTAAAGAAGTCTGTTCAACCCTGAATCTCTTACATTTAGAATATGTGTTCATAGAATCTTCTCCATGGTCTTTCAGTTTCCAAACCCTATGTTCCATTTTCCCTCAGCAATGTTGCTTATCTGCTGTGAACACCCCCAATACTGTACCACGAGGGCAGGCACAGTCAAGCCAGGCCTGGGGTGTAGACACACAGCTTACACCCCTGGAGAGCTGAAAGGAGAAAATACACTGATGGGGTTACCTCATTTTCCCAGGTTTCTCTGAACATTTGTGCAATCTCAGATAACAGGAGGATTTTCCCCCAAAACTCTTCCTACACTAGAAATTGAGGGCAAAAGTCATAAGTTAATCTTTCACTTTAAACACTGGGACAGAGGCTGGACAAGAATATATGTGTGAAACAAAATGACAAAGCATCAAGGGAAGAGGGTATTTGCCGTTATTAAAACTCCACCACCAGATCTGTTCAAGTAAGAAAGAGAAAGCTTTTAGATCCTAACGGAACCATTTATGATTGAAATGATATGAAGTCTGCAATTTGCTTCAAAATATTTTCACTAGAGATGAATGGACATGAAAGTGGTAAGAGACAAAACAAGAATAGTCTAATGATAAGTTGCTGGTGTGGGCTGATGGATACGTGGGCCTAATTACACCATTCTCTATATTTTTGTAGGTTTTAAACTTCGCACAATAAAAAACCTAAGAGATTCTATTCTAAATAATATTTATTCTTGACCCAAAATAATATATTAAGCTTTACAGAGCCCTTAAAATAACTAAGGAACACCAAAGGTACAAGAGACAAAAGAAAAAAGAAAGACAAAATGGAGTTTATCAAAATTCAAAACAGTCATGCTTCAAAGGCACCATCAAGAAAGTGAAAAACAAGGGACCTCCCTGGTGGTGCAAGGGGTTAAGCGCCACACTATGAAGCAATCCACAGCCTCTGCAGCTCATGCAGGATCCCCGGAACAACACGCATGGCGAAGCAGATGTCTTCTGTCTCGTCTGCTGTTCCCCTCAGCAGTGTATTTCAGTCAGTCTGCCTGTTCTGTTCCCCCCCTCTGTCTCTGGTGAATCGTCCTCCCCCCTCCCACCCCTACCCCCATTATCTCTGGCCTGTACCCCAGCTCTTGTATGCATAAATAAATCTTTAAAAAAAAAAGGTGAAAAACAAAATGAAACAAAAACCACAGAATAGGAGAAAATATTTGCAAACCACAGGGGTTTATCATCTGTGAAAAAGTGAAATGCCTGAAAAGGGATTCATAGGTTTATTAACTGATGCTCCTCAGAGACTTAACTGTAAAATACATACATCGTGAATCTCCAAGAGAAAAACTTCTTTGACCACATGGCCTTTTACTGCAGAGCTGGCTGCCTGAGAGTCGTGTCTGGGCAACACTAATAGAAGTAAGGAGTGGCTATGAAATTGATACAGAGGCATGAGAATAGTTGGTAGAATGGCAGAATATTTAAAGGTCCAATATAGTTGAAATATATCTCTACGGGGCAGTCTTTCACTGGTGTTCCATGGGAAGACCCCCTCCTCCTCTCAGACAAGCGTCTTTAAGGTGGCCAAAGGATCGAAGAGTCATTTCTCCAAAGATGATACACAAGTGGGCAGTAAGAACACGAAGATATATTCGACATCACAAATTATTAGAGAAACACAAATTAAAACCACAATGAGGTCCTAACTACTTAACACACACTGGTTGGTTATAATAAAAAAAACATAATAGCAAGTGTTGGTGAGAATATGGAGAAACTGGAGTCCTCATGCACTGCCAGAGGGGATGTAAAATGATCCAGCTACTTTGTAAAACAGTCTAGTAGTTTCCAAAAAAAGTTAAATATTCTCAAGGGTAAAGGAAATGAAAGCAAAAGTAGGCACTGTCACTACATAAAATTTAAATACTTTTGCACAGCAAAGAAAAAAAAAATCCATAGAATAAATAAGAAGACAGCCTAGTGAATGGGAGAAGATATTTGCATACAACACATCCAATAAGTGGTTAATATCCAAGAAGAACCCATCAAATTTAACAACCTAAAAACAAACCACTCAATTTAAAATGGGGCAGATCTGAAGAGACACTTTTTCAAAGAGGATAAACACTCAACAGACATGAAAAATGTTCATCATCACTTATTAGGGAAATGTAAATCAAATCCACAATGAAATTATATAGTGATGATGGTGGCCCAACCTTGAGAATACACTAAAAACCACTGAATGGTACACTTTAAAAGGGTTACTTTTATAGTATGTGAACTATATTTCAATAAAGCTGTTGTAATCAAATACACAGACAAAAAGCCTCAGAAACCATCCTCACCTCAGAACAGGAAGTGCCAAATGGAGGTTGGGGACAGGCATCAAGAGGCCCCAGGGAGCCCCTCACCTCAGTACATCAAGTACATGGTGTGCCTGCCCCGAGCAGACATATCTGCATGCGGTCTAGCACTGTGGTCAAAACTGACGACGAACCACAACTCCCAAACCCCAGACAACCCACACTCTTTCGCTGGCAATAACCCCCATTCTTTTCCTTACTCAAGAAGGTAAAATGATGCGCAAACCAGAATAATAGCATGTATTTGTCCGCTTTTAAGAATAAATTATTTCATACTTTATTATTAGGAAAAAATAGCTTGAAAACACCTTTCATCTGATAACCAAGGCTGATAATACAGACAGTGATTCACATGCCTTTTATACTAGGAGGAGGTAACCAAAATATATTCTTAAATTCCCCCACTGGAAATAGATCTTGGGTCAGTCAGGGAACACTGCAGCATGAGTTTTATCCCTGGCCAGGGAGCTAACCCACATGGCAAAGCAGACCTCTCCTGTCTCACCTGCTGCTCCCCTCAGCAGAGTATTTCAGTCAATCCACCTGTTCTACTCTCCACTCTGCTTCTGGTGAATCCCCTCACTCTCCCTACCCTACCTCTGACCTACACCACAGCTCTTATATGCATAAATAAAATAAATCTTTAAAAAAAAAATACTGGGCCTCCCCGGTGGCGCAGCAGTTGAGCGCTCGGCTGCGAAGCTGCCTGCAACCTTTGCAGCGCGGGTTCAATCCCCGGCCACCAGCGAGGGTCCCACATGGCACACAGACCTCTCCTGCGGTGCCCACTGCTCCCCTCAGCAGTATATTTCATCAGTCTGCCTGCTCTGCTCCCTGCTCTGGCTCTGGTGAATTCTCTCACTCTCCCGCGCTTCTGACTGTACCCCGTGCTTGCATAAATAAATAATCTTTAAAAAAAAATACTACACATGAATTGCCCCATTTTTGTTTAAAAACAAATGAAAGAAGATAACCCTATCCATACTAACAAATTTGTTCACATGTAATACTGTTTATAAAGATATGAATTCTATTACTATGTTTGTAAGTGGGTAGCACAAGCAGAAAAATCAGCAAAAACACACCAACCCACAAACTTTAACTTTTTAAGCATTTTTGTATTTCTATATTATTTACCATTATTATATGTATTATTTTTGTGTAATTAAAAACCAATTAAAGAGATAAAAGTTCACAAGCAAAACAACAATCAGGTCTTAGGAAGGAAAATAGAATGGACCCGGTGTCACCTTACACAGGTTCAGATTTTCTACCTCATCTCCCCTACTTCACCCCACCCCCAAAAATGTAGCAAGGGTATTTGCATATTTCAAGACAAAAGATCCAAGAAGAAAGAAGTATAGTAGATGAACCTCTCACACAGCTAAACTATATCCAAGTCCCAAATAGCTACAATGCTCTAACATCCCAGTGTAGAAAGTGAAAAATTAACTTTCTCTCCCAAATAAAGCACTAAGAGGGAACAAATTGTTAGATCTGATCAATAAACTAAGTTGGGGGGGTGGGGTTACTGTTTCTGTGTTTGCCTGGTTTTTAACATAACTGAAGTGAGACTGCCAAGTGGGATTCTAGAGGAAGATAACTTAAGAACAAAAGAACAGGGCCTCCCCAGTGGCGCAGCGGTTGAGCGCTGGGTTGCGAAGCTGCCCGAAGCCTCTGTAGCGCCGGTTCAATCCCTGGCTGCTCGCTGCTCCCCTCAGCAGTGTACTTCGGTCCTTCTGCCTGCTCTGCTCCCTGCTCTGGCTCTGGTGAATTCTCTCACCCTCCCGCGCTTCTGACTGTACCCAGTGCTTGTATAAATAAATAAATAAATCTTAAAAAAAAAAAAAAAAAAGAACAGTACATAGAGTTTTCAAAAGCATGAATATTTTCTCCATGAACCCATGCTCTGATCTGCAAGAATGTGAAATAAGTGTTACAACATAAGATTGGTCTTGTTTGATATTTAAAAATCAAAATACACGTTTTTATAACTTTAACCCGACCCACCCTTCCAAACCACAAATATTCTTCCCACGTCTTACATTCACTTTTACCTCTTCCAAAACAGTTTTTTTTTTTTTTAAAGATTGATTTATTTATGCATACAAGAACCAGGGTACAGGCCAGAGATGTGGAGGGTGAGAGGATTCACCAGAGACAGAGTCAGAAACGAACAGGCAGACTGAGTGAAATACACTGCTGAGGGGAGCAGCAGGTAAGTCAGGAGAGGCCTGCTGCGTCATGTGGGTATCTCCCTGGTCGGGGATCGAACTCATGCTGCAGTGGCTGCGCACAGCTTCATAGGTTGCATCTTAACCCCTTGCGCCACCAGGGAGGCCCTCTTCCAAAACAGTTTAAATGAAATTCTTTAAAACACCTGAGATCAACACTTAGCAGAGGCACACTCAGGATGATGGTTATCGGGAACTTAAGATACACAACTCATCTGTTTTCCCACAAAGTGTGCAAAGATGAAAACCAAAAGTAAATCAAAGCCATGAGAATGTAGCTGAGTAAGAGTACCCCAAAACCCCAGTCCATGTGAGACTGGTCATCTACAAATTGGCAAGGATGACCTACTTTAACTCCCACTGGGAAAACCCAAGATTGTATCAACATGGCACAGAATTGAACGGGATGAGATTTGTTTGCCCTTTCCTTACCTCCCAGGTAAGGAAAAGTTTTGGATTTATTTGTATTTCTTTGTGGTTTCCACTTTGCAGGCAAGTTTTTGGCCAGACTTTGCTCCATCTAGTGGACCTGCAAGGAACGGTCCAAAAGGGAGGTGCCCAGGGCCCAACCTCAGACTGTTGGTGGTATGCCACCAAGTAGACAAGTCACCAAGATCTGCTGTCACTGTTCCTGTCACTGAATGGCTGATCTCACTGTCTGTGCAGTTACTGTGGGATAAGTGGTCCCCAGCTGGGCTTGTAGAGTAAGGAATGAAATCTATGTCATTGTACCACCTGGATCCTGTCGGTCCCTTGAGCATTAGCCCTAACAACTTAAGGCAGGAATTCTGAATCCAAAGCCATCTAAGATACATACCCACAGCATAGAGTAAGCTGATAGTGCCCAACACTCACAGATGAGTTGCATCCTGGGGCCTGAAAGAGAGGGCTCGCCTGAGGTCCACAGTCACCTGAAGCCCAAGACAGTCAGCTTCCCTCATGGCAAACCTGAGAATACCTAATGGTTCTGCAGGTTGAGTATGAACAAAATAACATTCATAAAAAATTGAGAGCAGATCAAAGACTTGGAATGGGAAAAGGAAAAAGCTCTAAGAACATGACTCAGTTCTGAGTGGTTATAGGACCACGGAGGACACTGAGAAAAGAAAGTAACTGGCCATCAGGCTTTCACTAGGTCGAAAACAAACATGTTCTTAAAATGAAACCACAAGGGCAAACCAAAGCAAGAGGAAAGAAAGTTCAAGATTGGGTAAAAAAGGGCGGCTCACCTGCTTACTGAACCACAGACTAACATACGTGGGGTTTTTTGTTTTCAAAATGTTTGATGTTGGCTGACAAAGCAGAGGCAATTGGTAACATATGTCAACAAATCGAAGAGTAATCAAGATTCGGGAAAATAAAGCTTTAAACTATCCCACTTAAAAGTTGTTATTAGATGTTACTTCATACACTTCAGAACACTGCTGTGTTTCCCCCTTCATAGGAAGCTAACCTCAAACTGAAGATGACGAGCCAGAGCTGGCAAGGGGACGGTAGGCACCGCTACACCAGGGTCTCTCCACCTCAACAGTACTGATGTTTTGGACTAGACAACTCTTTGCGTGGAGAGTACCCTAAGCACTACAGGGTGTTAGCAGCATCCCTAGCCTTTATCCACTAGATGCCAGTAGCACCCCTAAGTTGTGACAAGCAAAAATGTTTCTAAACACTGAAAAATGTCCTCTGGAAGGGGCAAAATGGCTCCCAATTTAGAACCACTATTCTACACACACTCACCATGAAAAGTTACCTATATAGCTAAAAATTTGCAATGACAAACCTAAACTCAGATAAAAACAGAATCAAGAAACTCAATTCCAAACTCCCAAAATCTCAATTTCTGAACTTAGTTTGGGAGTTGGCACTAATTCATCACCCATAATGCACTCTGAGGATGGCCAATCATTATATACATTCCAAGAGCCTCACATATATTGTCTTTTACCTCATGACAAACTGCAGAGATATGATCATTATTATTCCCATTTTATAGATGGAGAAACTAAGGTACAAAAGGTTAAGGAACTTATTCAAGGCCAGTAAATGGAAGAGTCATATTTGAAACTCAGGTATCTGCCCCAAGGCTATCCACATACTGGAAAACTATTAGAATTGCCTTACTTCATGCTAGTCAGCAGTCACATGCAGCTATCTAACTTAATTAAAATTAGTATGATACCAGTTTGGAAAAAGTCAGGCAGTTCCTCAAGAGGTTACAGGTAAAGTTACCATATGACCCAAATAGGGTTGCAAACTAGAGTCATGGAAGTGAGTAAAAGTGGTAGAAAGGGTACCGGGGGAGCAGCAAGGGATATACTAATGAGGGGTATGGTGGGGGAAAAAATAGCAGGAACTAGGGCTCCCATCCAAGTCAGAGTTTTAAGCATGACAAAGAAAAGGTAAGGACTGCGACTCTAAAACATTTGTGTCCAAACTATGGTTGGGTCACTTCATGGGAAAAGACACTTCCAGTAAAACTTTAAGTAACAGACTTTTCTGGTTGAATCTAACCAACAACAGAAAGAAACTCTATCTCAATCATCACTTAACTGGAAGAGACAAATGCCAGAACAAAGACTTATCATTTGGAGACACTACTATTTAGTTATTCTTTATGGATTCAGGAGTCCCATCTGAGTTAGCAGTGACCTATAGAGGAGTTCAAGTTCCAATGACAGGTGGGGCAGGATAACAATAAATTACTGTTCCAATGCAGAGCTGAAAACCAGGAAAGCAAGCTGCCTAATACCAAATATTTATTATATTAAATGCATATATTAAAAAATATTGTCTTTGATAGAGCCAGTTCACGGGGGAAAAATGCAATGAGGTGCCCATACCATTTTCAGGAGGGAATGAGTACAACACACCTTCAATTCAGAGTGAGCTGGAAGTCACTTGTTGAAATAAGGACAGTGAATACCTGAAGTATGTTCTATGCCCAAATGGTCTCTGATTTTTTTTTTCTTTACTAATTTCTATAGGGGTATGAGGTAGAGGTGGGAATGTGGGAGGAATGGGGAGGCACAGTGAGGAAGATGGAGATACTCCTTACAAAACTTTCCCTTCCCTGTAGGAACTTTAACTGCTCTATAATAGTATCTATCCAAAGGGAACAAAGTACAAAAGCCACCTTGTTCCCAAAATAAGTAGTGGAAGTGCCAGAGAAATGATAAGAAAACAGCCTATGACTGACAAACTGCAATTCGGGCATGATATTGAAGATTCCCCTCCCACATCTTCTTGCTACCTCCCAGGCTTCCATAACCTAATAGGAACCTCCACTTCCCATCCTTGCTCCTGCTAATGAAGGAGATCTAGGTCCCACCATTACATGGAAGCCCACCATTGCTCTCCATCCAGGTGAAGCAGTCCTCAGGCCCAGGGCACCACAGCTCCTGCCTCAGAAAGCGTGTCCACCTTCAAAGGCTCCGATATTTCCTGATCAACCCTGGAACAATGTCATTTATTGGTTACTGGGGACAGCCTTTTACAGATCCTTGCAGGTAGAGACAGGTGCAAAGAAAAAGCAACTGTTAGTTCTATATTTTGTTCTGTCAACATGGATACTTCTTAACTTTACCAGTGGTGAGGGCTATAAATTTTCTAAAGAACAAAGAAAGTTTTTAAAGAACCCCACTGAAGGGTCCCACTCCTAGCAAAGGGAATATACTGGGTTAGAAATAAACCTCTATTCCTTTCACGTTATTTTTAATATGCAAAAATATATGCCGGGAGGGGTGGACAGAGGATACTTCAACAGCTAAGCGAATAAACAGATTATGGCACAGTCATACACTGGAATATTAGTGAGCTATAAAAAGGAATGAAGTACTGGTACATGCTACAGATGAACCTTGAAACTATTATGTTGAGGGAAGCCAGACATAAAAAGGTCACATATTGCAGGACATCATTTATATGAAATATTATGAGTAGGTGTCTCCATAAAGAGAGAAAGCAAATGGGTGATGGCCAAGGACTGGGGGAAGGGAGCGGGAACAGAGTAACTGCTTAATGGGTACCTGATTTCCTTTTGGGGTGATGAAAATGTTTTGGAACTAGATACTGGTGGTGGTTGCACAATGTTGTGAATGTACTGAAGGCCATTGGCTTGTTCACATTAAAATGGTTAATTTTGTTATATGCACTTCATCTTATTTTAAACATTACTTTTTTTAAATAGAAGAAACAGACAAAACAAGACGCATATGTGAAAACTCAGCTCAAACTCCTAGGGATAAAGATAAGTACTTTTGCTGGCACTCTGCTTCTGCTCACAACACAAAGTTCAAGTGCAACACTGTACAGACTCTGCCATCATGCCACACTTTGTGTGTGCATGTGCACGCCTTTCTGAAAAGACAGGGAAGGGAATGGAAAGTGAAGAAAATAGAATGGTAAAGCCCTGCCAAATGCAAGGGAAGGAGGGGTGATTCCCCCTATTGCACCCCACCCAACTTGGCACCAGGAGCAATGTGCTCCCATTAGGGTTTCGAAATGCCAGCAGAAGCTGGAATCAGCGCAAGCCATCTTCTCTGTCTGGATAAAAAGTAAGCCACCCAGCAAGAAAAGCTGGGGTGCTCCTCTCATTGCCCATATTAACATCAGCACCACCCTTTGCTCAAAAACCCTGAGGGGGCCTAGACCAGCCTCAGTGACTGGTTCTCCCAGGCCGGCCGGCCCAAAGCGAGAGCAAGCTGCCCACCTCCTGAGAGCTCCCGGCTACTTCATCACACCTGCCGTCCAAGGGCCCTGCCCCCAATACCACTGAAGGGGGTGGGGGGTGGGGGGGGGGCAAGATGCCCTCAGAACTTCCCCGCGCCCGCCCCCGCCCAGCCCGAAATAAACATCTCCTCAGCCCAGTTCAGTAAACCACGCACCTCGACCAGCACAGCCCCAGAGCCTGGGAACCTGCTCCACACGGGGACACGAATACACCCCAATGCCCCAACTCGACCCCTACCCAGGCCGGTCACCCCGGACCACCTGACCTGCCTGGCGCCTCAGAGGCCCCTCACTCGCTGGGCCCGTGCTTCTCCCTCCCTGATGCCGGAGCCGTCACAGGTGTCCCTCAGGGGCCCCCGACGGCCCCCAGACCCTGCCCGCGCCACGGGCGCCCCGCGGGGCCCTCAGCTCTCGGCAGCGACACCCCCACGGCCCTCGGGCAGGGAGCGACACGGCCGCAGCCCCTCCAGCCAGGCCTCGACGACCCCCAGGCCCCCAGCCGGGCCCGGGCCCCTGCCCCTTACCTGCGGGGGTTCGGCCCTGGCTGACAGGGGCCTGGGCAGCGCCTGGAGGAGCAGGAGCGCCAGGCCACCCAGGAGCCTTCTCCTCTCCATCCCCCTCCTGCTCCTGCTCCCCCGCCACGGCGCCGCCACCTCCCTCCTCCCTCTCCTCTTCCCTCTTCTTCCTTCTTCCCTTCTTTTCCTGTTTCACTCTCCCCTCCCGCTTCCGGCTCGGCTCCACCCCGCCCCAGAATAAGCGCCCGCCCAGGCCCTGGGGGTGGTTCTTCGGTTCCCGAGCTTCATTGGCCCCTGCCCTTCGCCCATTAACCAAGAAAGCTGTCCATCAAATCTAAGTTCCGCCTCCTCAGAAACCGTAATCCAGCCAATGAAAAGTAGAGGAAGCCGGGCCATCTTGAATGCTGCACAGCCGTGTGAATGCGACCACTCCGCCGAGAGTGGCGGAAGTAGCTCCAATGGGGGCGGGGCCACCTAGAACGTGTATTGACAGGCTGCCTCAGATGCAGCCATCTTGAGTGTGGCGGAAGTACTAAATCTACAGCTTGCTAAGAAGGCATATGGTGATTCTAAAAGGCTTTGGAGAAAGAAGTTATTGGGAGATAACCAAACATTTGAAATAAGTTGAATCCGTTTTAAGATTTTTCTTCCTGTAATTTTGATATATTCGCTGTTTTGTTTTGGCTAATGCCACCAGATGTTTTTTTCCTTTGGCATGGACTGATGGACTATTTTCCAATAATAGGACTGTCATACTGGGCATTCATGGAAAATGCTGCTGACTAACTATGGCATCTCCTACTCATAGTTCTTCTCCTCCCTGCTCAGCTACACCCTCCTTTCCATGGAACAGGGAACCTGGAACCTCCCCTTTTCCTGGGGACCACCTTGTTACAATATCTTGATAGCCCTCACCCCTCCCACCCCCACAATATGATCTTTGAAAACAGGATGCTGAGTTAAAGAAGCCAGACTCAGGACCTCCCTTGTGGTGTCAGGGGTTAAGACGCAGCACTATGAAGCTATCTGCAGCCACTGCAGCAGGAGTTCTAGCCCCGGACAGGAAGGTGACCCACATGGCGCAGCAGATCTCTCCTGTCTCTCCAGCTGCTCCCCTCAGCAGTGTATTTCAGTAGATCTGCATGTTTTGCTCCTCACTCTGTCTCTGGTGAATCCTCTCACCCCAAACACCTCTGGCCTGTACTCCAGTTCTTATATACATAAATAAATCTTAAAAAAAAAAAAAAAAGCCAGACTCAGAAGGCTGCACACTATGTGATTCCACTGATACGCAATGTCCAGAACAGGCACATCTATAGAGATTGAAGGTAGGATTAGGGGTGTGAGGCTAGAGAATAGAGAATAAGGGGAACTTGGAATGGCTACCTGGTCTCCTGGACCGGGTAGTCCCTCCCCTGGCCCAGTCTAATCTTTCCCTTCCCTTTCCATCATCCCTTCTCACCCCCTGCTCTCCTTCTGGGACATCCAAGTGAATTGGAAAGACCTACCTTGGGGGGTGGGGGGGGCATAACAAAAATGCTCTGAAATTAGTGGTGATAGCTACACAACTCTATGACTATTAACATCCAGTGAATTGTACATTCTAAAAGTATGACTTTATATGAATTTTAACTTTTTAAATAAAACTGCAGACAGTACCAAGTAGAAGACCCTCTCTTCAGACCAGTGATCCTTAAAGTGTGTCCCCAGACCCAAGTAATCAGCATCACCAGGAAATGACCTGAAATGTAAATTCTCAAGTTCCACCTAAGAACTACATCATTAGAAATGCTGGGGATATGACCCTTCAATTTGGGTGTTGACAATCCCTCTAGGTAATTCTGATGCAGGTGCAAATCACTGCTCCAGACTAAGGGAGGCATTATGTAAAGGGCCAGAAAGTAAATATTTTAGGCGTAGCATGCCACATAAATAGACTGTCACATACTTTTTATTTTTTACAATCCTTTATAAATATATAAAAACCATTCCTAGTTCCCAGGCACTATAAAACAGTAAGAGGCAAATTTGGACACCAGAGCCAGTGTTCACAAACTCCTGCTCAGGAGCAGCACATTGCCACTCAGGAAGATCTCTGCAGCTTTTCAGCAAAGACAAGTGGCCCTTTTCTCTGTAATAAGGGAAATGATCAGTGGTCTCCCAGTGTCAGTTTCCCCTTTATTGAGATACCCTCCTACATGCCAAGGCCAAGGTTAAGACCAGATCCTGCTTTCCAGTCAACCTTTATTAACTCACTGCAGACAATTCAGTGTGCTCAAAAAATTTATTCAGTTCACAGTGATCCTCTGAATTGTTGGAAAGTTCTACTAAACAAAAACTCATCCAGACATGGACCCAGGTAAACCACAACGGCTCCCCAGGGAAGCTTGAGCCATTGCCTGGAGCAGCCGAGTTGGGAAAGGGAGGTAGCAGTGATTTGCTGTATGTCCTTTAAGACTTTGGTCCTGGTTGATTTCCTCGTAGAGGTATCCAAAAAAAAAAATTCCTTTCCTATTCAGTACATGCCAGTCTGTCTTTGGTGTTTAACCCAAGGGGCTCAGGAAGGGAGGTGGCTAGGAAATTACCCCCATGAAAATAGTTAATATCTATCCACATCCTTTTTAGTCACAGTCAGTGGATTTTTCTTTCAAACACAAAGAAGTAAAATCAGACAGGATTTAGGGGAGGGGGAGAAAGTCAGTGTTAACAGAGAGGCTGGAAGTCCCAGGAAACCGCTGCCTGACAGTGACCTTATTTAGCACTAAGAACTCCTAAGTGACTGATAAAGTCAAAGTTAGCAGCACTCCCAAAGTGGCTTTTCTCCTGGGGGCAGCAGGGAGGAGAATGGGGAAGGGTGGCTGTGAACCCCAGGGTGACACTCCCCACTCTCTCTTCCTAGGTTTGCTAAGGCTGATCAGCTGAAAGATTGCACAGCTTGAGAAAAGATGAAGAGAAAGGGGAGAGGGAGCTTCTTTTTATCCCAGAGGCTCCTCCCCACTTAGACTGGAACTAGCATCTCAAAAGTTTTCTAATTTTCCAAAGAGTTTTCTTGAGTATTTATCCCACATGTCAGCAACCTATCCAAGAGGGAGAACAAGGCTGAGCAGGTAGCAGACTGAGGACTTGGTCTTTCCCCTCTTGTTCATTTTTATTCCCTGGAGTCCAACAAACCAGTGGCATCCTCCCACCTATCCAAATCCACCCTGGTTTTCAGGCCCAGTGGGCAAAGGAGTGAGGGCACAGCTAGACATGTGGCTAAGGAGGAGCTGGTGAATATGGCCACTTAGAGACCCTTGTTGAAGTAGACATAAGGCACAGGTTCTCCATACTTGGTCCTAATGGTGCCTTGGAGCTCTGGTTCCAGTGAGGAAACTGGAAATTTGCTGAAAAGAGAAAAGGGGGTGACAAGTATATACCTGGACAAGAAGCAAATTACCCTCAGATAAAGTCAACTCGAATGCCACCTCCAAGCAGCCCTTCCTGATTTTTCCATCAGAATTACTAGTGGCCTTTGTACACTACGATGTGTTACTTTTACCTCTACCAGACCAGTCTTCATTCTCCCTGGTGCTAAACTTCCATCTTCCCTGAAGATTACAATCATGGTGCTTGGAGATGTCTAGCAGGTAACTACCAAACAAAGAACCCTAAAGAAGGAAAATTAAGAACCTCCTCTGTATATACTGAAACTACCTGGTCTCCTGGAGCTAGTCCCTCCCCTGGCCCAGTCTAATCCTTCCCTTCCCTTTCCATCATCCCTTCTCACACCCTGCTCTCCTTCTGGGACATCCAAGTGAATTGGAAAGACCCACCTCCACCCTTTGGCAAACATGAGCCAAAATAAGTACCTATTCTCTTGTTCAATTCAAAGACCAGATCCAGCCAGGGGAGATGGAGCTAAATTCCCAAGCAACAGGATCAGAAAGTCTGGTTGTTCCCCCACCTCCTCTCCAAGGCAGCCCTTGCCCTACTGGGAGGAAGCAACTCATCCCTCTGCGTGGAGAGCTCAGGTATACCATCCATCCACAGCTATGAGCTCAGAGTTCAGGCTGGCGGGCCTTGTCCTCAAACACATGTGCCCTCCCGGCCCTCTGCCTCCATGGACAGCAGGCACGTCAGGGAGGGCAGGGACAGAGTGTCCAATAAACAGAGTGAGGAATGAACAGCTGATACCATGTCTGCGGAAAGAGCCCACATGCCACTGGCACCATGAAGATGAGGCTGGAAGGAAGGAGAAACCAGAGTTTAGGGGGCTTCTTATCACAGGCCCACCCACACCCCCTCCCTGAGGTCCCAAAGGATGAGGGAGATACCCATTCACCAGGCCTGCCTTCCGGCTGGTCCCAGAGAGCCCTCCCTTCAGTCTCCTCTTGGTCTCCCAGTGCTGGGACACCCAATATGGCACAGGATAAAGTCACCCCCAGTACCCCCACCCATCGTGAGATAGCCACTCTGTTTTCAAGCAGATGAAGCCAGTGGAAATACCAGGAGTGTGAGCAACAGCAGCCCTAAAGGCCCCAAGCACCTGCTGAGGTTGGGGAGAGCCAGGGAGAGGCAGGAAGCGACCCCAAAGCCCTGCCCCCTACTCACTGGACACCTAGTCTGTTAGATACCAGTAAAGAGCTGAGTTTCTAAGCCTTTCTGGGCAAATCATTTGGGGAACAGTTTAAAAGGCAAAGCTGATTCAGCAGATCTGGAGGAAGGTTTGCAAGTCTTTATATTTCCAACAAGTTCTCTGATGATGAGGGTCCAGGACCATGTCTGACAGATTCCAGGAATCTAACAGGCCAGAGTTGCTATGCCAGCTTTGCCACTTACTAGCTGTGCACTCTTAGGCAAGTTCCCTCTGAGCCAGCGGAGGTCCCTTGCAGGGTTCCTGCCTTCACAGGAGACCACACATGCCAAGTCCTGCTCATGGTAACTGCCCATTCAGGACTAAGTCACTTAGCAGAAGCTGCTACAGTGTGATGTCAGCCTGGGGCATGAGCGTGGTCCTATCTCAGCTCAGGTACCGCCAGCTACACCCCAGACGAGTTTCTTAATCCTGCTAAGCCCCAGATTCCTCATTTGTAAAAGGAGATCATGTCAGTACAGATACCTCTAGGGCTCAGAGAATTCAGTGAAATTGTAGCTGTGAAGGATTAGCACAGAGGGGACACCAAGAAAACATCCAGTGTCAGTTGCTGTTGTCACCCACGTGATATGGTCACCTGTGACACGTGCAGCCAACAGCAGGCACCTGAGAATGCCTTGTATGTTTCCTGACAGCCCCAGGTTGTCTCATCATTTTTGAGGTGTCATCATCTACAAAGGGGATTTACTTGTATGGACACAGAGTTGCCACAGGGCACTATGGGAGTCAGGGTGCACTGACTTGGCTGATGCCGTAGTGGGCTGGCATGTGCTGCCACCTGCATGTTAGTGGACACTTTTACCTTCTCCACACATGACCCTCTCTTTTTGGGGATATCTTTTTGGGGATGGGACTATCTCACCATCTTTGCCTCTTCTCTAAAACTGCTGCAGAAAATAAGTGAAATAAAATTAAGTAAATAAAACTGCCCCTGACCATGCGATCCTGGGCGAGGAGGGCACCCAAGCACATTGCTTCCCACACAGATGTGTGCACAATGCCTGGCCAGCCTGGCATCCCCCCAAAAGATGAGGCTAGAGCTCTGCAGAGGAACCAAGGATTCCTGAGGAGCTTGGGCACTCCGAAGTCAGGGAAAGGACCACATGCTCAGCAACATGGGTGACAGGAGAAGACACTTCGGGGGCGGCAGCCACCACAAACCCCAAACCAAGAAAACGCGATACTCACAAGCACCCGCACAGCATGACCTGCAACGGTCCATGCAGGACCTTGACTTTCTGCACAAGAACAAACGAAAGAGAGACACACATGGGGTTTCTATGCCTCACAGGAACCCCACATCCGCCCTGCCGCCAGCCACCCAGAGTGCACCAGTGGGGACTGACAGCCTTGCCCTGAATGTTGGGGGCGGGGAGCTTTCCTTGCACTCTGCAGACAGGACCAAGAAACAGACTATGGTGTGGGAAGCAGGTGGCCCGCAGGGTTTGGTATGGGTCCAACTTGAGTGGGATGAAGGGAGGCAGCAGAGGGAAGGACAGGAGGTCAGAAGCCTGGGGCACAGTTATGGCTGGCGACTCTGGGAAGACAAAGAGAACCCCACACACCTTCATGAAACGCAGTTTCTCCAGCTGTTCCATAACGATGGGCAACAAGACTGGAAGAGACCAGGGAGGAACTGAGTGGGCAGGGCTGGAAGGCTCTCCCCAAGCCCCCTTGCCAAAGTCAGATCAAGGACTGAGTGATTCTTCTTCCTTCCCCAGAAGTTTCAGAAAGTGCTTTTCATTGGGGAGAAGAATGGAGGATGGCGTTGGCATGACCACCTGACCTGTGACCCCCAAGTGCTGGCAGAAGGGTGCTTTCCAAACTTCTGAACCAGAAATCTCTAATCATAAGAGGACACATGCCACAGGCCCAAAGCACCCCTCCCCAACACAAAACTATCTCTGAAGGCTCATGCAAGTAAGTTCTAGACCCTCTCTGCAATCTGCGCCCCCTCCAGAGGCAGACGGGCTACAGTTTGTACCACTGTCTCCCCAGCACCCACACTGGGCCCAGCAATTGAAGGTAGTGATGAATATTTGTCCAATGCAAATAACCCCCCTCCCCAAACCTCTGATTAATGAATGTTCCAGGAAGGGGGGGGGGGATTCTCAATGACTTTCAGGGCTCTGCAAACATGGCAGTAGAAGCTGGGGCCCCACCTCCCCACCCAAAAGCGAAGTGTGACTGAGGTCTCCACTGTGTTTTCCAGGGTACCCCAGGATGGAAGGGTTTCCCCATCTTACTCATGCCAGGGGCTGCCATGGCAATCCGAGAAATAACCACTTGAGTGATGCCGACAATAGCAGCTCTCTAAGGACAGAAAAGAGTCAATTGTCAGGCATGACCTTATCCAGGATACAGGCTGTGTGCAGGTCAGTGTCACGGCCAGAGACTGAGTGACCTCACCTGACCCTGGTCCACCCAGCCAGAACTTTATGGTTCCCAGACCAGCAATGATGGCTAAAGGACAGGAGAGGCATGTTGCGGACAAAGAAATGTTGGGACAGTTGGGATGAGGTGGAGTCAGGGCTTAGACCAGTAAGGGCAGGACAGAGTATGAGCCAGAATTCCCTCTCCCACGCCAAGAGAGGCTCTGCTCACCCGGGAGTGACCGATCTCATTGTGATTCTTGTCCTTCACGCAGATGCCCTGGATGAGTTCCCTAAACAAAGACAGGAGAGGCTGTACTTGGGAAAGTGCCCAAAGCCTGCCAGTGATGATGTGACAAACCAGGGGGCCAAGACCAGGGCACCTGAGCTCTAGGAAGCCACCTCCTGCAACCTGGCCTTGATCTTCCTTCTGCACCCCAGTGAGTGGTAACTCCAAAGTGACAGTGGGCAGTTTGAGGGCAGCAGTTAAGAGAGCTGGGTCAAATCCTGAGGTTGAGGGTAAGGGTTTGCTCTTATACCTGCTAGACTCAGTTACCCTCCTCTGCAAAATGGGGATCATCCTGGCACCTGGTGAGGACTCAGCAGGCAAATGCCTGTAGGGTGCTTAGCCCAGCGCCACACACTGAAGAGCTGCTCTGGCTATAATGCTCAAGTCAGTTTTTGACAGCATTCAACCCAAGACCAGGTAGGTGGCTGGAACTCATTCATTTATTGGGAAGGAGCAACTGGATGGGAAAAGAAATGAGGAGAGGAGCAATGCATGTGCATGGCTACTCTGGGCGTGTGCTCCTTCTGCAAGGGCCACTGGGATCAATTTCCACTTGCCAGCACATTCCCAAGAAATTATAAATTGTTGACAATGGAGATGACAATGAAAGGGATGACAGCAGTGGCTGCCTGACAGCTCACACTTACATAGCATTTGTAACATGTTCTAGGCAATGTTTTAAGTGGACCATGTATATCACATCATTAAATTTCACAACAGAAGAACAGTTACACTTTCTCTAGTCAAGTACAAAGATTGCAAGGCACAAGGTTTCAACTTTGCAGCTGCTGAGCTTAGAGCTGGGTCCCTGGGAAACATTTATCTAGTCCTCTGGCTTCTTTCAAAGCAGCTGTTCTGTCTTTGGAAACCTCACTTTGCTACATTTCCCTCTGTGAAATACAGGGCTTCGGTGAAGGACAGTGTTTACTACTTAAAGAGCTGCAGTGGAAAACTCAAGATCTAGTATAAAACCCCACAGGTCCACCCTATCTGCCTCAGCCCGTAGCATCCAAAAATGACTCCCAAGCACTCATCATTTGACTATGATTAAACCTTAGTCACTGCCATTGCTGGAGCTGTCGCTGCTGGAGCAGCCAATTCCCAGGGACCCTTTGAAAGTGCCCAGCTCAGCCCCAAGAAGCCACTCATTGCCTTGGCTTCTTGCCCCGCCCTGCTAACCTTGTGGCTTATGAGGAGGAAAAGGGATCCTGTACTCACTGCTGTCGCATCATTGGTATGTTGACACAATTAGCTGCGGCCACAGCAGCAAAGGGCACCCAGCGGCCCACCAGGGGTGGAGCTCTCTGTGGGGAGAGGGAACAATTCTGTTCTTCTGGGTCATTGATGGTGGGAGCGGAGGGGACTTAAGGACATAAAACAAGACATCGGGTCTTACTGCCACAAATCTTGCCATCCAGTCTGGGAAGCCCAAACTCCCTCAAAGGCCTGAGGAAAAACCAACCTGGGGACAGAGCTGCTGTATTTCCCACTACTTGCTGGGTTCTCCATACCCAGCTCACCCAGGCAGGGGAAACGGAATGGGGAGCTTTCCACAGGACTTTGCTGCCCCCCAGTGGCCGTCATGGGTATAGCGGCCCCAGATCTTACCTTTGTCAACATGTTCATGCCCACAGCAGTGGCCACAGCGGTGGTGGTGGCTGTGACGTAGGAAAGGGCCATCTGCCTGGTGAGGGAGAGAGATGCTTGGCAGTTGGAAGCCCTATTGGCTGAGGGCAAGGACATGGTTTGATTGATAAAGTCTGGAAACAAGTTTCCATGAGCTCTGTCCCCAGCCTCATCTTGTGACCTCTGCCACTCACAATGCTTTCTTTTACTAATTTTTTTTCCAAAGATTTATTTATTTATGCATACAAGAGCTGGGGTACAGGCCAGGGATGCAAGGGGTGGGGGGGGGGTGAGAGGACTCACCAGAGGCAGAGTGGGGAAGAGAACAGGCAGACTGACTGAAACACACTGCTGAGGGGAGCAGCGGATGATACAGGAGAGGTCTGCTGAGCCATGTGGGTAGCTCCCTGGCCGGCCAGGGATCAAACTTGTGCTGCAGAGGCTATGGATAGCTTCACAGAGTGGTGCTTCACCCCTTGTGCCACCAGGGAGGCCTTCTTTTACTGATTTAAACATGCCCAGCTCTTTCCTGTCTTAGATTTTTTGCATGCTGCTGCTCCAGAGAACTCTTCTCTAGTTAAATCCTTATCCTTCAGAACAATGTACTGTTCAAGCTCTACAAAAAGGACTTCCCTGACTAGTCCGTGTAACAGACCACGGTTCTCTGGCTTCTCACCCTGTTTGTTTCATTAATGGCAGAGTGTATACCTCAGATTATTGTGCATGTTTTCATAAAGATCCTTAAACTCCACAAGACCACACCTGTCTTACTCTAATGGATCCCCAGCAGCTAGAACTATGCCTGACACATAATACACACTCAAGAAATATTTGTTGACTGAATCAAAGAACATTTGGAATTGTTCTAGGAAGAAGATATTCTCCTATTACTCAGCTTAAGAAAATACTTCCAAACCCAAAAAAGGGAGAGTTGATCACCTGCCCGGTGCAAGCCCCATGGAGGAAGAATAAACAGGATAAGAGAACCCTTTGGGGCCCAAGGGAACAGCCATCTGCTCCAGACCCATGTGCACTGCCCAGAGTTCAGGTCACCTACCTCTCCGATGTGGGGGAAGCGGCATTCCTGTTGGTATAGTTGACTAAGGCATTGAAGGACTGGTTCACCCACTGCCAGAAGATCACCGCCGGCATGGTCCTACCAGTGAGGGGACCCCAGAGAGCAAGATGGAAGGGATGGCCTGGTGGACACCAAACCACATCACCTGCTGTTCCCATGCTGTGGATGCAGCTGGGCTCCCACACAAGCAGGCCCTTCTGCCTGGAATATCTGGCCCTTCTCTGTTCAAGGCAAAATCCTGCTCTGTTGAGAGATCATTTCCTCCTGGGAACATTCCTGACCCTTCTCTGCCCTGCTCCCACAAGCCCATACTCTCCCCCAACCTACCACTCAGAAATTGGACTGTAACTGTTTACTTCTTGGTCTCTTCAGAAACACTGGGCAATCCTTGAGGGGAGGAACTAAAGTCTTTATATTCCCAACACCTGGTCCAAGGCCTGGCTCAATAGCCAGACAAATGTGTGAGGTGGGAGGAGAGGCAGGTGGAGGGAGGGAAGAGAGGGAGCGGGAGGAGTCGCATATCCATAGCTACACAAGTTTATTCTCTCCCCACTGGACCCTGAGAGTCTTCTTATTTTTCTTTTTTCACTTGGGAGGTACTTTGGGAAGCGGGAGTTGGGAGAGTTTATTTGATGAGAGTTCTAGAGAAGACAGCCCTCAGCACCAGTATGTCCTGGCTGTGTGAACTCAGACAAGTCACATAACCTCTAGGATTAAACGAGACAATACATATAAAGAATTTAGCACAGTGCCTGACCTCTGGAAAGGGGCCATAAAGATGGCTGTTGTGATTACCACATGGCTTCCTGCCTAGTGGAGCCACATGCCAGCCTGTGCTGTGGGCTCCCTGGCCTACCTGTAGAATTGGAGCATGAAGCCTGTGATGATCATGCCGCCCGGGACCTGGAAGGACATCCGCCCAATGACATTCATCTTCTCCCCGGTGTCAGGGTGGAAGGCCGAGTCATACAGCTTTTTAGCATATAGCAGCTGCTCCACTTGGGTGCCTGGGGGCACGACTCCCATCCTGCCCCCCAAGAATAGGCAGAGTTACCTCCTGGCCCCCCTGCCAGTCACCTTGTGCCTCCCTCCTTCCTAAGACCTCTGCTCCTCCCCAGCATTGGTTCCCACCTGCTCCCATCAACACTGGCAGTGTCTCCGGCCCCTGCCCCAATCACTCACCTGCTCTTCTCCACCATAATCTTGGCCCAGTCCAGCTCCTGCTCTGGTACCAGGACAGTGCGGGGGTCCGTGATATTGAAGAAGTGCTTCACCCGCCCAAGGAAAGTGCTCTGGTCCCAACGGGGGGCATCGATGTTAAAGCCAGACAGGTCAGCCTCCATCTTCCTCACACAAAACTGGGGACTTCAAAGACAGAGGGAAAATAAGGATTTCCCCAATACGAAAGCCTTCTCTGGATGTCCTGAGCACCTCCCACTGGTGTAGATCAACCAGCATCATCTGACTTGTTTGGGAAGGTCCCAGTGACAGGCCGCCAGACTGAGTGATCAGGCACCAACGCATGCATCCTGGTGGCCAAGCCCTGTGCTTGATCATGCAGTGGCAGGCTGGGGCAAAGGAAAACTCAGTACCTGTCCCTTGACGAACCTGACTGGGTAACAAGAGCCCACCTAGGAGATAATACATAATATTAGCAACAGCAAGCACAGGAGGCAAGAGAGCAGAGATGAGAGCATGACAATACAGGCGCCTTCCAGAAGAAGCAAACAGACTTATCTGAAAGATGCAGAAGGTAGGGGATCACAATAGGGTAGAAACAATCACTTATAAAGGTGGAAATAAACATAGCATGATTACTTTCGTCATTTGAGTGTATGTGTGAGTATGTGTGAGCATATGCACATGTGGTACATGCCTGCCCTGGGAGAGACCCCTGGCCACAGTTATAAGTAAGGCATCATGTCTTCCCTCAAGGAATTATAGAATGGGTGTGGGGGCAGGATGGGGGAGTGGTAACACAGCAGGGCAGCAGTGTAATCAGTACTGCTGACAGACACTGGAAGTAGTGGAGAGCCACTGAAGAGGCAGGCAGTTGGGAAAGAAAGTCCTGGAGGAGGGGCCATGCAGGTGCACCTACGGCTGGAGTACCTCAGGGGGGCCTAGCCCTCTTTTGAAAGGATTCCATCTGATTAAGTCAGGTCACCCAGGATAATTTCCCTTCAGATTAACTCAAATATAACCAATTAGGGACTGTGGTTACATTCACAAAACCCCTTTCCACCACAACTAAATTTAGGTTGGATTAGATAATTGGAAGAAGGTATGTTGTGCTACAAAGTGGCTGCTTCTCTCCCCCACCCCCACCTCCACCTCCACTTCTAACTAGAGACAAACTTACCAGAGACAGAACTTGTGTGTTTTCTTTGACACATAAAAGATACCTAGAATCTTTTGTTGACACATAAAAGAAACCTAGCCTGGGGTTTCTGACTTGGGCATTAAGGAACTAAGGCAGAGAACTTATAGAAAAAGAAGCTTTAAGGAGGAAAACATGAATTTGGTTTCCATACACTGAGTTTCAAGTGACATGGGACTTTCTTAAAACCAGTCTCTGTTCTTCGCAAATGCCATTCCCTGTCCAGAAGACTATTCCTTCCCCCTTTCACTAAATACCACCTACTCATCCTTTTTATTTTTCTCAGGAACAATTTTCATCTTTACTTCTATACTTTCTACTTGATTATTTGTTTTACAGTCATCTATATCCAGAAGCCCTTACAGAACTGACCAACCAAACTTGTATCTAGATATTTTGAAAAGGAAACATTACTGATGGGAGCCACGTGCCTAGTAAAAAAGAAATACTTCATATTAAGCAGTAAAGTGAAAGAATTCTACCCAAACTTCCTCTTAATATATACCCACGAGTGACTGCAGTTGCGAGGGACACTATAGCAAAGCCACCTCTGAATAAAGAGCAGTCTTAAAAGCATTGTTAGCATCTAATTTCAAACCTCCCACCCCATAAAAAAAAAAAAAGTAGCCTTCTCTCTAAAGATAGTCCTGAGTTCCTTTCAAGAAAGCACCTCCTCATCCTTCAGATCTCGGCTAGACTCTCCTTTCCTCAGGGAATACTTCAAAGGACACTTTTCCTCCTTCTCCGGCCACTAGACAAGCAGCTCTGCCCTAAGTCCTCTTAGCTCCCGTGTCTCTTCAGTGTTGTGCTCGGCTGCAGCACAACAGGGGGGGCTTTATCTTAGTGTCAACCTTCCCCATTAGGCTATAAGCTCCTTGCGGCCAGGGCTTGCGTCGTTTTGCTCACCACAGTGCACTAGTGCCTAGTTCAAGACTTCAAGTATTTGCTCAGCAAGAAGTCCAGTTTGCCAGAAACTAGATATTTAGCTCGAAAGAAAGCACAGAGGTCTGGGATAGCGGCAAACAGTGAGCCAGCAGCACAGCTGCCATTATGATGAAGCTTTATAATGAGAATACACAGAAAAATTAAAAATTAAAGGAAGCCCCCAAAGATGCAAAAGAACAACCAGAGAAATGGGAGAGGGAGTAGCCAATAAATGGGATCAAGGGAGAGTAGGGTCCTAGTTTTAGAACTCTTAGTAGAGTGAGAGACTTCCACAAGCCGCTAAGCTGGGGCTAAATAGTCTCCCTGCCAGAAGCCTGCACAGGAGAGGCCCCACACGGAGTTTCCACAGTAATCTTGCCTGACACCACCAGAAACCTCTGGAGGAGCCAGAAGCTAGACAGATGAGTCCACTGCCAGAACTCTGACTCCCACTCCACCACAGACCCAATAGAAAGCTCCCCAGGCTGGTTCAAAGACCAAGGGCACATCACCCGGAACCAGCCCACCTCAGGAGGCGAGGGAGAAAAAGGTCACTCGCACTGATTCTGCATGAAACAAATAGGGGTCAGCCTGGCCAGCAAAACGCACGCTGCCTCGGCTTACAGAGTCCTCCAGGAGCAACTGCTATGGCTTACCCTACACACACACCCCCCACACCCCCAGAGCCCTCCTTCTTCAATCCAACATTGGAAAGCCCTCTGACTTTCACAATGGAGGCACTTCTACCAAGACGGGGTAATCATTTGCTAATTATGCAAGAATCTTTGCTTTCATTACTAAGGTCAGATAGGAACTGCCCAGTCCCTCTCTTACATAAAATATCAGGCTAAAAGAAAATCTAACTTCTCTGTCTGGGACATTTTCCTCCATACCCATTGCCCCAAGAGGCATAGATCTATGACTCCTTCAAGGTAAATTCCAGCCCTTCTGCTTTATCTCCTATAGTATTCTTTGTCCTCTGCATGTTGGCTTTTACAAGTGTTACTTTTTTGTTATTTACAGTGATTTGTGTCAAGTAGGAGTCTCTTGACATACTGTAAGGTTCATACTGTAGCTTTTATGTGCTTTTTAAAAGTACTTACTGCCTGGGGCCTCCCTGGTTTCACAGGGGTTAAAGACACAGTGCTATCAAGCTATTACCAGCCACTGTGACATTAGTTCAATCCCTGGCCAGGGAGCTACCCACATGGTGCAGCAGACCTCTCCTGTCTCGCTCACTGCTCCCCTCATCAGTGTATATCAGTACATCTGCCTATTCTGCTCCCCACTCTGTCTCTAGTGAACCCACTCACCCCCTGCACCTCTGGCCGACACCCTAGCTCCTGCATGCATAAATAAATAAATCTTTTTTCTTTTTTTAAAGATTTATTTATTTATGCATACAAGAACTGGGGTATAGGCCAGAGGTGCGGGAGGGTGAGAGGATTCACCAGAGACAGAGCGGGGAGCATAACAGGCAGAAGGACCGAAAACACTGCTGAGGGGAATAGCGGGCAAGGCAGGAGAGGTCTGCCGTGCCATGTGGGTCTCTCCCTGACCAGCCGGGAATCAAACCAGCGCTGCAGAGGCTGCGGACAGCTTCACAGTGCTGTGCTCAACCCCCTGCACCACCAGGGAGGCCCTAAATAAAAAAATACTTACTGCCTGCTTGAAAAGCATTCCAACTCCTTGGGTTCTCTGAGCATCCTCTTTCAAGTCAAATTCAGAAAATGCCTTGGGGACAGAAGTAAGAGCAGGCTTCCTTGCACAAAGCTGCAAATATCCCACCTAACTTGAGGCCTATCTGGTTTCCAGATTTTCTTCCACAGTTATACATTCCCTCTTCCCACACCTGCCACATCAGGTATTTCCTAAAGCCACTCTCATATTCAGAGAGGTTCAGCTGCAGAACGAACATGGCTCCACTACTGGGAACAAGGGGTGAGATGGAAATCAAACAGGTGTTGACTGATACCTCTTTCCTCCTAGTATGGCTCCGACCTCCACTGAGCTAGCCTCGACAGAGTGTCATGGCACACATGGCTTTGCTCTAAGCGCTGTAGCACATACAGATGTGAACAACAAATAGATCCAGTCATGCTCATCTAGCTAGGGGCACCCAGATAGAGCCTCAATCCACAACGGTGGAAGGAACAAAAAGGAGACAACGGTCCACTACTCCTCAAAGAGCTCACTTGTCCCAGACAGAACTGATTTTCCCTAGCAAACAATATCAGAGAGGACAGGCTTCCAATCTTCTGGGGTATCCTCTGGCAAGAGAGGGGAAATACCCAAAATTTCCTTGTTTGCAACCCAGGTAGGGAGAAAAACAAAACATCATCACTGGTATTTGCATCAGAGGAAGATCAAGACAGCCAGACTCAGGAATAAAAACCACTGAGGCGGTAGGGCCTCCCTGGTGGTGCAAAGAGTGAAGTCTCAGGACTATCAAGCTATCACCAGCCACTGCAACAATGCACTGAGTTCAATCCCTTGCCAGGGAGCTACATGGTGCAGCAGACCTTTCCTGTCTCGCCTGCTGCTCCCCTCAGCAGTGTATTTCAGTAGATCCACCTGTTCTCTCCCCACTCTGTCTCTGGTGAATCCTCTCATCCCCAGCCCCCTGCACCTCTAGCTACACCCCAGCTCTTGTATGCTTAAATAATAATAAATCTTTAAAAAAGACCAAAAAAACACTGAGATGGTAAGGGTCGGAGTCAAAGCTGCCAAGAGCAAGTTGGAGAATGAGACTAATAATCAAAGAAGCAGCCCAGGCATCTGCCTATGTCGCTCAAGTGACTTCAAGGTCACCATGATATTAAACATCAGAGAAATCTGCCTTGCTTTTTTCACAAAACAAAAGGTTAGAGACAAGTCGATTACTGAGTACAGTCTCTGAATTCACCTTGCGCCTCCCTTAGTCAGGGCTCTAAACTCAGTTTTTCTACAATGATTTCAAGCAAGTATGCAGGTAGCAAATGTTTTAAAAACACTTTAATTGAATGTATAAGTAGGCAAGGACCATTCATAGGCCTAAGGAAATAGGCCTTCATTCCAAAACCCAAAAGCCCAAGTAAAACTATTAACAATAGCTAAGCCCTATAGAGCATGTCCTATGTCTAGGCAATGTTCTATGTCCTTGGCATGTAATAATTCATATAATCCTTACAAGAACTCAATGAGGTAGTTAAGAGGTACAGGCATCTGCAAACTTCCAGATGCATCATCTGCAACCATATTGCCAGCTCTTAAAAAGTTCTGAGTTTACATGGCAAATATAAACCCCTCTGTTCCTCTAACCTGGACAATACAGTCGTGCATGAAAGCACTTCCTGAACAGATGGACAGAAATGGATTCAAGTCCCAACTATCCGGCCCTTAACTAACATGCAGAGTTGTGAAATTAAATGACATCTTGTATGACAAGCATTTCATTTGCATCAGGGACTGGAAGATGTAATTTCCATAAGAAAAGATTTTGTTCCCTGCTGTGTCTTCAGAGTCTAGAACAGGACCTGGCACACATGAGGTAAATCTTCCTCCCCTCTTCGCGAAGAGTTAGCTGGAAGGTAGCACCCAGAATCCATCTCGCTCCTCCCTGACTGTTAGTGCAGCCAATCTTGGCCTCCTCGGAGCACATGAACCCGAGCTAATTCCAGCATTCCCCCCACCTCCGTCCCTCTCCCCCCCCAAAAAAACCGCCTTTCACTCCAGCTGTCAGCTCACCTCAGGGCTCAGGGACAATCCCCTGGGCGCTTTGCCCTCTGCCGCTTTGCAGTCTGCCACTACAGGGATTCCTCCATCCCTGACTCAGGGTGTGGGGATGGGCGCGCAACCCACAACGCCCGAGCCCCTCGCCTGGCACCCGAAGGCACTGGCGCCCAAAGGGAGAGGATCCTGGGCAGCGACTGACCGACCCCTCCTTGAGCCACATGGCTTCGACAGCTGAATGCCCAGCCAGAGCGCAGCCCGTGCGGGCAGGCAGGACACAGATCCATTCCCCGCCCGCCCGCCGGGGGCTCCTGCCGGGAGTGGCGGTAGCCGCGGCGGGCGGCTCCTCCCGAGGCCCCTCACCTGGTCCGGGAGGACTGCGCCGAGTCGCCGGCCCCAGGTGCGGTCCGCGTGGCAGGCCCGGCCAGCGCTCTCCGGGGCCTCAGCCCGGGAGCCGCCCCCAGGCCCCTCCCGGCCAATCCCCGGTCCTGCAGAGCTCGCCGGCCACGTGGGCGCGCTTCCCCGATCCCCGCGGGTCCCCCCAGCCCCGCCGCCCGGCTCCCCGCCGGCCGCCTGCGCAGAGGCGGCCCCTGGCGCGTGCGCACTTCGGCCCAGCGGCGCCGGCCCCGCCCCGTGTGCCGCCGCGCGCCCTCGCCGTGCGTGCGCGGACGTCGGGGGCGGCGCCGCGGCGGTTGCCCCTGGTAACGGGGGGAGGCTGGAGGAGGAGGAGGAGGAGGAGGAGAGGAGGAGGAGGAGGAGGGACTCGGCGGGAGGATGGTGAGTGTGGGGGCGCGGGCCCCTCTGCGGCCGGCCGGTCACCCTCCTCCGGCCCGCGGGCCAGGGCGGGGCTCTGCGCCTCCAGCCGCGGGGGGCTGGGGCGGCCTCCGCCTGCTGTCTGGGTCCCGGATTGGTTTCGGGGGTGGTGGGGAGCCCGAGGGTGGGCCCGGGAGGGAGACCCGGGCCTGGGAGGAAGGCGGGGCTTGCCGCGGGTCCGAGGCTCGGACGGGCTGACCGGGTGTGCGCCCGGCCCCGGGCAGAGCCGGGGCGCATCCCTGCTCGGGCTGGCGGGAGGGCAGATTCGACGAGCCGCGGGCAGCAGCCCCAGCTCGCAGGCTGGATGGTCCCAGGGAATCGGCCTCTCCGCGCCGCGGGAAAGTGGGGTCCGACGAGGGGGACCAGGCCAGAAGCAGCGAGAAGGGCTGGTGCTGCTGTCTTGAGTTCTTGCGGGCGGCCCCGGGGAGATCTGGCAGCCGAGCTCGCATCTTCCTTGCGACGTGCGGGCCTCTGGGGGGCGGGGGGTAAACCCCAGGACACAAAGAGGTGCCGCTTGGAAGGGATGCCCGGTGCATTTTACATGGCCTGGCTGTCTGCTTAGCGGGCGCGCTTCTCGAGTCCCGAGTTTTTTGTTTCTTGAGGGTTCTGCAAGGTCTGGTTGTTGGTGATGGCCGATTTTTTTGTTCAAGCCTCAGTCCACATGATAGAGGCAAATCTACTGACCGGGCCCTAGTGTTTCCTTCGGAGTCTGTTGCCACCGCCTTTTGCGTTCGTCCACACCAGAACCCAAGGTCTTCGTATCCGTTTCGGGTCCCGGACCAAAGAGAATGGACGAGTAAAACTGGATGGTCATTAGTTTCGGGCAAGCCATAATGGAAGCTTCCCAAATTGTGAATTTTGGTGTGTGACAGATTTCACCCTTGATACTCTGTTACTAGTTTGTTTCTGTGTAGTTAGTTAAAGGGTGTTAGACTGTAATTTAGTAGTTTTAGAACTAGTCAAAGAAAAATTTATTTTGAATTATTTAGAGCAGGTCGCTTGGCAAAGAGCCAGCATTGGCATTTAGAGTTTCTTCCCAACTTCATCCCCAGTCCCTTTAGGTTTTTAAAAATGTTGAACCTTTTCTGTTGATTTGTGAAGAAAACTGAATGTCCACAAGGAAAAAAAGTTATGTACCTCCCTTTGGTCAGATTATCCAATGCATAAGTTTTGATAGAAAAAAATCTCAATTGATTTGACATGATCACATTGTTAAGGAAGTAAAATTATTTGATCTGAAGTTGCCAATCACATTTCACACTTGCTACATTGCAGTTTTATTAACCTCAGGCTAAACAGATTTTTACATGTTTTCTTTTTATTAATCGTTTATACATGAGCTGTCCATTTAAAGGCTAAGTTTTTCTCAACAAATAAGTACAAGCATAAACATTTACACAGAAAACAACTAGAAATGAAATTAAAAAGACATGCCAACATAACAGAGAATGAGATGTCATCACAGATGAGAAACACATGAGAGCTGGCTAACTTTTCCTGACTTGTTTATCAATGAAGTGGACTGTGTAATTTCATGATTGTTTAATTTATAAGCACAGACCACAATAAATTAACCACTGGTCACATTTCCAGGTTCACACTGACTCTGCAAATCCACAGTGTACATATATATAGCGTTGTTGCCCACAACTGTTGTAGTCAGGGCTCACACAAAATCTTTTTTCCTTTTTTACCTAAAACAGATAATAAGAAATTTAAAACATTTCTTCTAGGTTCTTTGTCTGGTTTCCAAAATACATTGTTTCTTTCTCCAAAAGTGTGAACTATTCTTGGAACTGAAAATGGAACATGGAATTTAAATGGTCAGTGGGGCGGTGGCCTCATCTCTTCTCCCAGGAGGCCCTGTGGTAGCTGTATCACTGAGGAGTGAGTCCCAGGCTCTTTGTTTTTCAGCCTTCAGCTATAACTAATACATTTTTTTTTTAATTTGGGATATTGCAGCAAAAACCCATTATTGGTTTCTCTGAATATTGAAACTCATCGGTTTTACTGATTCCTTGCAATACCAAGCCTTTGATGAAATAAGATGGCAGTCATTTTAGCACATAACTCATCACTGTTATTTAGTAGATGATGCCTTCATTCAGGAATTAATTAGGGGATACTTTCTATGTAGGTAGACCCAGGGATAGTTATCAAGTATGTCCAACATTAAATGGTTGTTCCCAATAGTATTTATGTTTTCTTGTCAAAAAAACAATCAGATAAATGTTAAAAAAGAAACACAACTACTGCTGAGTGCCTACTATGTACCATGTTATACATATATTGCCTAATTTGATCTTCATAGCATCTTTTTTGAAATAGAAGTATTGTTCTCCAGAAAACAATGAAACTGTACCTGGGATAAAACCTACAGGGAAGTTGAATACAAGTCTGTGAAACTCTAAAGCCTGTAATGTTCTCTTCATTAGGACTCTGGTGAAATTGAAAACCACTCTATCTGTGGAGATGCCTATATATTGTTCCTTTATTTAGTAGAGAGGTAAGAACAAAGATGACAAAGTTTGAGTGAGGTTATTTCTCTCAAAGCTATAGGAGTTCCTGGAAATAAGAGCTCACTGGGCAGCACAGTTTTTTTTATTTAAGGAAATAAAAATAAAAGTCAGTTCCATTTGAGCGAGTTTGTAGGGAGGTGTGTACTCAACAAATGGCTTAATAATTTCAGTATTTAAATTTAAGCTGTTCCTCATAGCCACATGTACTTTTCATGTATTCATATATGTGGCACATTCCCTTCACATACTCCCCACCAGTGTCTTTGAATGCCCTAGTTTGTATCATTTTAGGTCAGTGCACCATGCCTCTGCCAGTAGGTGAGTTTAAGCTCATTTTGAGGCAGATAAAATGTCTGTAGGTAATAACAACTATTCATGATTTGCCTGTAAGAAAAGTTTGTTTAAATGTTTTGTAACTGGGCCTACCTTGGTGGCGCAGTGGTTGAGCGCTGGGCTGCTAGGCTGCCCGCAGCCTCTGCAGCGCTGGTTTGTTCCCTGGCTGCCGGCAAGGGTCCCACAAAAAAATAAATAAATAAATAAATAAATAAATAAATAAATGTTTTGTAACTGAGTCAAACCACTTCTGTCCACAAGAGCACAAATAACTTGTGTCCATGCATTCTGGTAACACACAAGATGCAATTAACTGACATTATTGTACCTTAAATTGCCTTTCTTTGCAATGTCTCTGGAGTACCCATCCCGCATAGACCATGTGTCTCATTACCATTCTTGGGGCACATTATGGGTGCTTAATGATAATTGAATAAATGGCTGTTTTGACCAGAAACATACTTTAGAAATGCACCTCCTTACATTTATACTGCAAAACTCAGTCCCCAAATAACTTCTAATGACTTCCCCCCTTCAATTGCCATTAAAATATGGATGTACAACATATAGAAAGAAGCAAAGAATAAACTATTTCTACTCTCTTGTATCCAGACTCTTGTGTCAGCTTACTTTGTACCTTACAGTCAGAACCCTCGTATCTATTAATATCCTCTTCCCTATTTAGCAAACCCTGATAATCCTATGATCCCCTGTCCTCAGTAGTTGGGTTAATATGATGCTTTATTGTATTTGCATTTATCTTGCCTAGATCATACATGAGATGCCATTTATTATCTTGCTGAAGAAAATATTAGCCAAACTTTCCTTTCTCTGTAATTTCACTTAAAGTTGAAGCATATGAAGTTATTGTTTCCCAATGAGAATTATGGGGAATTTATGATTTCTTTCTTACCTGTGCTTTGCTTCTCTCCTTTTAAGATGAATGTAAATTATATTTTCCTCTTAATTATTCAATATCAAATATGACAAGTGTGTAAAGTCAGCCTGTAGAAAGCAATATTTCTTAATGATTTTTGAAAAAGAGGCACTTGAAAAGCCTAAAACATTCATTTTGAATCTCAAAAATATTTTATAGAAAATGTATCTTCTTTCATGATTTCTAACTAGTAAATAATGCATAAGATCTATACTTGTACTGTCATTTAATGTACTGATGTGAAAAATTCCAGTTGTTGGAATTTTATTGGGAGATGTAATGAGGACATCTAATCAGGAACTCAGGATGAGTAGTACAATGTGTTTACCCTGTTCTTTGCCTTTTTATATCACCAGTTCCCTGAGGATTTTAGAATTCTAATTTTAACTATTCTGAAAGGTGGTATTATAAATGCAATGTAGGTAATGGAAGCCAGGGAGAATTCCATAGACTTAAAACATAAATACAGTTTTCAAAAACAGTGGTGTCAAAGTATTCAAGCCAGATAAGATAAAAACCAAGAGAGAAAGGAGATCATACCTTATTCAATAACAAAAATGAAAACCTGCCTATCTTTTGTTTATTGCTTGAAATCTATTCAGTCTCTCTTCCCCAAAAATTTTGGTATAGAATTTGTTTTCCTATCTTAAATCTTCAGTTTTATTTGTTGGAAAACAACTGAGGCATGAAAAAGTTAATGTGATCCTTAGCAAGTCAGTGCAAGTCAGTACAGTACTAAAAGTGGTGAACAGAGTTTGTGAGGTAGAAGGAATTCTTAAACAATTATGCATATTTGCATCTCATTGTCCAAAGACACTATTGTTAAGAATTAGTTCACAAAATTATTTGATCTTAGTGAACTAGATTGATTTGAACTGTTGCCTTGTACAGTGTGGATAAAAAATATGTAGCCATTTTATATAATTCTAAGATTTAGCTCGAAGGAATTTCAGCTTGAACCAGGAGATTAGATAATATGTCTTTTAAATTCTGGGATTCTTTGCCTCACTGAAACAAGATGGTCAGCTGTAGGACAGAACAAATAACTATCTTATGATATTTCTCTAATGTTCTTAGTTAAAAAGCAATATGGTTTATTTTCATCCATTAAAAAAATGAAAACAAGGGCCTCCCTGGTGGCACAAGGGATTGAGTATAGCACTGTGAAGCTGTCTGCAGCCTCGGCAGGCCAGGGAGCTACCCACATGGCTCAGCAGACCACTCCTGCCTCTCCTGCTGCTCCCCTCAGCAGTGTATTTCAGTCAGTCTGCCTGTTCTGCTCCCCACTCTTATCTCTGGTGAATCCTCTCACCCCACCCACCTCTGGCCCACACCCCAGCTCTTGTATGCATAAATAAATAAATCTTTTTTAAAAGAAAGAAAAGAAACTTGAGTCTAATAAAGGAGAAAAATATAAAATCAACTAACATCAGATGAGTGGTCTACTCTGAGAGTAGATAAAGGGCTTTGGGAACAGGAGTTGGGCAGTAGTTCATGCTCCCTGGAGATCTGGGGTGACTACTAAACTGGAATAAAAGAAGGAATAGGAATAAGCCATGCTGTTTACTAAGTTGCTGAATTTACTAAGTATTTCTGCCAAAACTTAGGAGGAAACAAATTGAATAAATGACATTAAAGTGGGAAGTGATACTATAAGCCCTCCACAACCAAGAACTTTTTTTCAAGGAGAAGACAACATTCTGATATCCAACAATATCAGTAACCCCAAAAGTAATCTCTCTTCTTCATGGTTGTTCAAGGGCTTACTCTCAATTTTACGCAAATTGAAAAGTGCACCAGACCAGGAGGTGAGAATCCTTCTCCTGGGCTTGGATAATGCTGGCAAGACCACTCTCCTGAAGCAGCTTGCATCTGAAGACATCAGCCACATCACACCTACACAGGTGAGCACTGCCTTGGCCGCCAGTACTAGTGTGACACAAGAAAGATGATAATAGCAGTAGGAAAGACAAAATGGGAAATACAGTTTTGTCCACTTCCAAATTTTGTTACTGAGAAATGTACGGTTTAAAAATAATCTGAGTTTTCAAAAAATTTATCAAGGGGTTCCATTCATAAGTGGTACTTGGAATAGAGAAATTCATAGAGACAGAAAGTAGAGTAGCAGTTACCAGGGCTGGAGAGAGGGATTATCAGGGGTTATTGCTTAATGGGTATAGAGTCAGTGTTGTAAGATGAAAAAAGTTCTATGTGTTGTATAGCAATCTATTTCCTTACTGCCACTGAATTTTAGGCTGAAGATGATTAAAATGGTACATTTTATGCTATGTGTATTTTACAACAATTTTTACAATAAATAACATAGGGCCTCCCTGATGGCACAGGGATTAAAGACAGTGCTATCAAGCTACTGCCAGCCACTAGAGTTCCATCCCTGGCCAGGGAGGAAGCCACAGGGTGTAGCAGACCTCTCCTTTCTCACCCGCTGCTCCCCTCAGCTGTGTATTTCAATGAATCTGCCTGTTCTGCTCCCTACTCTCTCTGGTGAATTCTCTCACCACCCCCCACACCTCTGGCTTACACCCCAGTTCTTGTATGCATAAATAAATCTTTAAATAAATAACATATATTTATCTGTATAAATATATGTGTACAGAGAGAGAGAGAGAGAGAGTCAGTTCCCTCAGGTCTGAGTGATTACTTTTTAAAAACTGTGCTATCTTCTCCAATTACGAAATTAATAGAGCAGAAAAGACAGAAAAAGTATAAAGGGAAAAAAACTAGAGAGTACTACAAGAAAAACTACTGTTAATATTTTAATGTGTATTTTTATGACTTTGTAAAATACAAATATATATATATATATATATCTCCATATTTTCAAATAAAAAAATGACCTGCATTTTTTAGTCTAGCCTCATCAACGCTTCTCTTTCCTAAGGCTAAGAAAGAGAATACAAAAGATAAGGCAGTGGGGGTGCTTACAGTTTGGAAGCTGAAATACAAGGCTTGATTGGAAGACCTCTAGTGGGTTTTCTTAGATCTTCTTCCCTGTAGGAAATCCTGAGAAATCTTTTCCTTTGTACAAGCCTTTGGGTTTGCTAGTGAGGGACTTCCATGTTGGTCTTAGTCACTGTAAAGTGTCTAAGCATTAGAGATTTTAGCAAAACCAGGGTTACTTAGCATTTTCTGTCACTGTGCTATGATAAGAGCTTGGTGTCAACTTTGAAAGACAGTGCTGGTGTATGTACTTCACTGCCTATGAACCTTAACTGATTCACAACTCTTTACAGAACATTTCAAATGCAACCAAAATGAGCAATTTTATAGCTTCTGAACAAATGTAATATATAGCCTAAGGAGGAGCAAATTACAGTAGTCTAGCCTAGGAGGGCTGAAAACATGTATTATTGTGTCAGGATTTCTGCCAGAAAAAGAAGAGTTAGAGCTTTTTGGTTTTGGTTTTGCTTTTTTAGTATTAGTAATAGGATCTGCCTCTCAAGAGCACCACTACCTAATAAGGCTTCCATCCTGCAAACTTGGAAATGAACTCTAAATTATAGATCCAAAGTTCCAATTCTAACTTTTCTGACTTTGATGTGTTATAGGTAACTACTATTTTATTATATCAAGGTTTCATATTTATTCTTTAAAAACAAGCCTTTATTGTGCTTTGTTTTATATTTTATATTTACTATATCATTGTAGTCAATTTAGAAAGTTATATCAATTGAAAAGTTAGAATTAGAAATCACCTATAGGGCCTCCCTGGTGGCACAAGGGGTTAAGATGCAACCGCAGCCACTGCAGCACGTGTATGATCCCCGGGCAGGGAGCTACCCACATGGCACAGCAGACCTCTTCTGAGTTACCTGCTGCTTCCCTTAGCAGTGTATTTCAGTCAGTCTGCCTGTTCTGTTCCCCACTCTGTCTCTGGTGAATCCTCTCACCCCCCCCACCTCTGGCCTATACCCCAGTATTTGTATGCATAAATAAATCTTTAAAAAAATTTAAAAATAGGGCCTCCCCGGTGGCACAACGGTTGAGTGCTGGGTTGCGAAGCTGCCCGCGGCCTCTGCGGCGCCGGTTTGATCCCCGGCTGCTCCCCAGCCACCAGAGGAGGGTCCCACATGGCGCGCAGACCTCTCCTGCTGCCCGCTGCTCCCCTCAGCAGTGTACTTCGGTCCTTCTGCCTGTTCTGCTCCCCGCTCTGGCTCTGGTGAATTCTCTCACCCTCCCGCACTTCTGACTGTACCCAGTGCTTGGATAAACAAACAAACAAACAAATAAATAAATAAATAAAACATGCCTCTATTAAAAAAAAAAAAATTAAAAATAAAAATCACTTATAATGCCAGTCAGACATAACCATTGTTAGCAGTTAGGAATATATCCATCCAGGGTGTTTTTCTATGCATATATATGATAGGGATGAGTATGTTTAGAATAAAAAATAAAAATGGCTTCTAGAGCATGTACTATTTTGTATCCTTTTTTTTCTACTTAAAGAGCATCTCTGTTATATATATAAATACTTATACAACAGGCATCTCTAAATTATTATTTCCTTAGACTAATTTCTTAGATTTGGGGGGCCTGGTGATTTATAGAATTTTAAGGCAATTGTTAAATACGGTCAGTTTGCAGGGTTGACTTAATTGTTCCCTACTTGAGTCCAGAAAGTATTTGATGGTGCAGGGCTTGACACTGAATATTATAGTTAAACGCAGCATTTTTAAACATGCAAAAGTGGTTTTGTCAAGGAGTCAGAATGAAGCTGCTGTTACGGTAAGCGTAAGCTGTTTCCCTCTCGAGTGCTTAAACTTCTGGTTTATTCAGTCGTTGGTGTTTTCGAGGAGCTGTAACAGCCCTGGCCCCAGTTATCCTCTAGGGACCATTAATCCTCAGTGGCATTGAGTGGCCGTGTTCCTTGCCGTTGTGCTGTGCCTCGTCCTGCAGTGCCAGGCGGTGGTGCTGGCCCACAGCCCGAGTTGGCGAATGTGGATGGAGGCAGCCCCAGGCCCGCTAGCGCCAGTTACTCTGGATGAAATGTCACTTCTGTGGTAGCAAGCTGTTGATTGGATTTTTCAAATCCTCATTTCACTCTATCATTCTTGCAAGATTTTTTTTTTGATCCTTGCTCATGAAATGCCTTCCCGCCAACCCCCAAAGGCCTCATTAATTTGTTTCTCTCCACACAAACTCCCAGCTCTCAATTCTGCCCGCCTGGATTTGCTCCCCTTGAGTAACTGTCCTGAAAATTAATACTTTCAAGTTTATCAGAAATACCTATGAAAGAACAGTTTCAAATGCCAATTTGTTTGTGTTCATCACCACCTGTAACTGAGGGCTCAGTTTGAACATGCTTTTCCAGCTGACCCTGCCATTCCCCTGGGCTGGGCTGACACTCAAAAAACCAGCCTTTTCCATGGTATCCTGTGTGCCACACCTGTCTTTTCCTGATTAATCCATTTGAGGATATTTCTTTCATTTTGAGCTGTTCTTAAAAAATCCAGCCTTTTAGATTTGTTTCTCCTGCCTCATTTTAAACTTCACATTTGTTCTGTTGTTTTGAGCCTCCAGATTCAGCTTTTCCATGTCCTGCTCAATGTTACCATCCTGAGGAGTCCTGGAGGGGTGTGGTCTGCGTTAGATTGTCAGAGCTGTTCTCATACTGAGTTGGTGTGGGGGTAGGGGAAGGGTGTGTGTGCCATCAGTAACACTGACTCCATTCTCAATATTAACTTTGTTAGAAATTCTTCTCAAAGTTAGTAAAACTTGGTGGTTTTACTTTTGTGTATTTCAGGGTTTTAACATCAAAAGTGTACAGTCACAAGGTTTTAAACTGAATGTGTGGGACATTGGTGGACAAAGGAAAATCAGACCGTACTGGAGGAATTATTTTGAAAATACTGATATTCTCGTAAGTATGCTTACTGATGCACTAATTCATAATCTCTTATCTGCTGTGTGTTAGAACATTAGCACAGGTAATATTCATTCAGTAACTGCACTGTTGCTTTAGTCACTGAGTTTGGGGCTCCCAGAAGGTTGCAGATTGTGAAGGAGAATCGTCTTTGTATGACGTTTGTATAGGATGTTTTTCCGTCGCTCAGTAACAGTGTTATGCCCACACCCACCTTGGCAGATGAAGTATTTATTCATTACTATAGTGATTTAAACAGCAGACGAGAAGTCCAAAGATCTTGCTTGCCACTGACTTGTCATCCCAAGGAAATCAATAAATCAAGTATATACCAAAGAGAGTACCAAAGATCCCAAAGTAGAAGTCCTCGGCAATGATAAAGAATGGTTGAAAGAGCTGATGATGGTCTTCCTAGAAAAGTAGATGCTTGGAACCTTCTTCAGTTGCTTCAAGAACTATCTTAAATCAGATCGGCCTCATAATGATTAGTTCTAGAGGACTGGACAAGGAGCAGTTTGGAGAATACTAGGTAATAGAGTTTAACTCAGTGTAAGGAAGACATTTCCTATAATTATAACCACAAAGAAGTAGGAAAAGCTGTTTCATGCATTGGGGAGTCCCTGGTTAGGCAGAGCCCAAGATTTTTGCTCCTACTTGACTGTCACATTCTCTAGAACCACTGTTTGAGAAATTTTGGAGATTTCACTGTCCACATATATGACTTCACCAATATCTTAGTTTCTCAGTTCCCATGGATTTCAAGCCTCTGCTTTTCTCCTCTGTGTCACTGCTTCAGTAGCCTCATCTTGTTTCAAGGCTTTAATTATCACCTACATGCTCTCAGTCCCCACATCTGATCCAACAGCCAATCCCATCATACCCACCTTCAAAATATTTCTAGTATCTAACTCTTTCCATTTCCAGTACTACTGTGCATTGATTATTGCAGGATCATCCTAACTGGTCTCCTTATTTCTATCTTGCCTGAAGTCCTTTCTCAACACATTAGCTACAGTAATCCTGTTAAAACATGAGTTTCCCATCTCAAAATAAAAGACAAGATTCTTACAATGACCTACAGTGCCCCCTACCTTCTGACTCCACTTACCTGCCTGACTCATCTACAACCCCCTCCTGCCAACCCTCCTCCTCTGCTTGGAACAAGTCTCACTGCCCTTTAGCTGTTCCTAGAACACAGGCATGTTCCCAGCTCACAGCCTTTGCCATTGCTATTTCCAATGCTAGAATTCTTAGATATCCTCATGGTTTATTCCCTCACTTCCTTCAAATCACATGTCACCTTACCACTGAAATCTTCCCTAATTACTGTATTTTAAAATGTGACTCCTATCCCTACCCTCCTAGCATTGACTTTTTTGCTTTTATTTTTTCCCCTCCATCATACCTATCACCATTAGACAAATTTTTGTTACCTTTCTTACTCTGTAAAGCAGCAATCTTTTCCCTTCTTTTTCAACTATTGTATCCCCAGTGCTTAGAAAAGTGTCAAATAAATGAAACAGATAATTGTTATACATGGAGTCTAATATTACATAGAACGTGAAGTTATAAAACATCTAAATTCCTTCCCAATGCTGAGGTTCTGCAATACTGTATCATTGGGGTACATCTAAAGGCTTGTTAACTACTGTAAGATGAGTGGAGCATCTACTTTATAGGGGTTTACAAGGAGTAGCACATTAATTCATTCATCACAATTTTTTTAAAAGATTTATTTATTTATTTATACAAGCACTGGGTATAGTCAGAAGCGCAGGAGGGTGAGAGAATTCACAAGAGCCAGAGCAGGGAGCAGAACAGGCAGACTGACGAAGTACACTGCTGAGGAGAGCAGTGGGCACAGCAGGAGAGGTCTGTGCGCCATATGGGACCCTCACCGGTGGCCGGGGATCAAACTGGCGCTGCAGAGGTTGTGGGCAGCTTTGCAGCCCAGCACTCAACCACTGCGCCACCAGGGAGGCCCCATCACAATTCTTAACTGGAAAATATTGCTGAAATAATCAAGGTGTACCATCATCAAATTAGTAAAGACATTTGAGGTGCTGGGATGAAGATCACCTGGGTTCATTTTATTCCTGGCCACTTTATGTTCAGTATGTTCCCAGTACCAGATTAAAAGCTTAAGTGTGGACCTCCCCGGTGGCACAACAGTTGAGCACTGGATTGCGAAGCTGCTCGCAGCCTCTGCAGCGTCGGTTCGATTCCCGGCTGCTCCCCGGCCACCAGAGGAGAGTCCCACATGGCGCGCAGACCTCTCCTGCCACCTGCTGCTCCCCTCAGCAGTGTATTTCAGTCCTTCTGCCTGCTCTGCTCCCCGCTCTGGCTCTGGTGAATTCTCGTACCCTCCCGCACTTCTGACTGTACCCAGTGCTTGTATAAATAAAAAAATAAATAAATCTTAAAAAAAAATACAAATTATAAAAAATAAAAATAAAATTAAAAAAAATAAGAGCTTAAGTGGGGGCCTCCCTGGTGGCACAAGGGGTTGAGTCTCAGCACTATCAAGCTATCATCAGCCACTGGGGCCTGAGTTTGATCCCCAGCCAGGGAGCTACCCACATGGCACAGCAGACCTCTCCTGACTTGCCCGCTGCTCCCCTCAGCAGTGTACTTCAGTCAATCTGCCTGTTCTGTTCCCCACTCTGTCTCTGGTGAATCTTCTCACCCCCCACACCTCTGGCCTGTACCCAGTTCTTGTATACATAAATAAATCTTTAAAAAATAAATAAATAGGGCCTCCCCAGTGGCGCAGCGGTTGCACGCTGGGTTGCGAAGCTCCCCGCGGCCTCTGTGGCGCAGGTTCGATCCCCGGCTGCTCCCCGGCCCCGGAGGACGGTCCCACATGGCGCGCAGACCTCCCCTGCCGCCCACTGCTCCCCTCAGCAGTGTACTTCGTTCCTTCTGCCTGCTCTGCTCCCCGCTCTGGCTCTGGTGAATTCTCTCACCCTCCCGCGCTTCTGACTGTACCCAGTGCTTGTATAAATAAATAAATAAATCTTTTTAAAAAATTACTTATTAAAATAAATAAATAAATAAGTTTAAATGTATATATGTATGTACATATGCATAGAAAGTTATTTGCAGATAATTAACCCCCCCCCCCCACACACACACCTCCGGCCTGTACCCCAGCTCTTGTATGCATAAATAAATAATCTTTAAAAAAAATAAGAGCTTAAGTGGACAAAAATAAAAAGATGAGATACAGCCATCCATCCAATTATTCCTCTGTTTAACCAGTTTTCTTCTAAAATGTGTTATGTGCCTTCTAGGAGAACAGAAGAAAAATATTGGGGAGAAAAATTTTCCCTTTAAGATAGAAACTCATCAAATAAAGTGTCCATTTTTGAACTATAACTTTTTAATTTTAGATAATTTCAAATTTATGCAAAGGTCAAGAAAATAGCTTAATGAAGCCCAGACATCTACCCAGGTTCCCTTGCTTCAGCTTTGGTGACATTGTTTCATCTCCCCTGCCTCCATTTTTCAAAAAGTATCCTAAAACAGATTCAAGTCATCCCATTATTTCTCGTTTTTTCCAAGTTTCAGATGTTTATTAAACAGTGTAAACACTAACCCCAACATGATTTCATGCATTTAGAGGGAAAATATTTCCTGTTTAAATGGAAAATTGTGTGGATGACTTCTGGAAGACCTTCACTGTAAGCAGCTTTGTAGTGAAACATTGTGCTTAGAAGCCCAGACCTGTAATCCATAGTCACTGAGCAGAACTTGCATTGATAATTGGGACCTAGTTTGTTCCAGGGTTCTGGGTGATTCTTTCTGTAGCAACTAACTTGGATTGAACAATGGCAGATGAAGGGCATAAAGCACTGCTCCAGTACCTCCAGCTCCAAGCAATACAAAGAGTGGGATCGAGCTGGGATGCCTCTTGAACTGACTGAGGATCTGTTGGAGCATCATTGCCAAAGAGGCTGTGGGCCAAAAAGGAGAAAGCCCATCATTTATGTCACTCACAAATACTTGGGATGTAAGCTTTAAAGGTCATTCTCTAAATTAAAATATGAAGCTACATACTAGAAAAATTGATCATTAAGTCTTCCAAACCCCAAAAATTAACAAGGAAACTCCTGAAACTATTAAATGATTACAGCAAGTTTGCAGGATGTAAGGTTAATATACAACATCCATTGCTTTCCTGTATATCAGCAATGAACAACTGGAATTTGAAATGAAAAGCAAAATATCATTTACATTAGCACCCCCAAAAGAGAAATAATTAAGCATAAATCTAACAAAATACACGCAGAATCAGTATGAACAAAATGAGAAGACTAATCAACCAAAGAAGATCTGAACACATGGAGAGATACTCCATATCCATTGATTGGAACTCAGTGTTGTAAGGTGTCAGTTCTAGAAGGTGAGTGAAGGGCCTCCCCGGTGGCACAGCAGTTGAGCGCTGGGTTGCGAAGCTGCCCACAGCCTTTGCAGTGCCGATTAGATCCCCAGCTGCTCCCCGGCCACCGGGTGAGGGTCCCACATGGCGCGCAAACCTCTCCTGCCGCCCGCTGCTCCCCTCAGCAGTGTACTTCGGTCCTTCTGCCTGCTCTGCTCCCCGCTCTGGCTCTGGTGAGTTCTCTCGCCCTCCGGCGCTTCTGACTGTACCCAGTGCTTGTATAAATAAATAAATAAATAGATAAAATCTTTAAAAAAAAAAAAACTTAAAAAAAAAATAGGTTAGTGGGCCTCCCTGGTGGCGCAGTGGTTGAGCGCTGGGTTGCGAAGCTGCCCGCAGCCTCTGCAGCGCCGGTTCGATCCCCGGCTGCTCCCCGGCCTCCGGAGGAGGGTCCCGCATGGCGCGCAGCCCTCTCCTGCCGCCCGCTGCTCCCCTCAGCAGTGTACTTCAGTCCTTCTGCCTGCTCTGCTCCCCGATCTGGCTCTGGTGAATTCTCTCACCCTCCCGCGCTTCTGACTGTACCCAGTGCATGTATAAACAAAAAAAAAAAAAAAAAAAATAGGTTAGTGAAGCATGTGCACATATAGAGGGGCAAAACCCCCAAAGTTATATAGACATGTAAACAACTGATGAATTTAACTGAAAAAATGATGTCAATTCTACCTAACTTGATCTATGCATTATATAGATGAACTATAGATTCAGTGCAATCCAAGCAAAATGCCAGTGAGTTATTTTGTAGCTACTGACAAACTTTGTTAAAAGTTTGTGTGGAAAGGCCAAACACCCAGATAGCCAGCACAGTCCTGAAGAAGAACAAAGCTGGAGGACTGACACTGCCTGACTTTAAGACTTACTCTAAAGTATGGTAATCAAGGCAGTGTAGAGAAAGAAAAGACATACGGATTGATAAAATAGGATAGAGAAACCCAAAATAGACCCACATGAATATTGTAACTAATCTTTGAGAAAGGAGAGAGGCAATCCACTAGACAAGGATAGTCTTTTCAACAAATGGTTCCTTAAACAATGGAACATCCATATGCAAAAATTTGTTTTAAAGAATGTGGAGAGTCCTGGGGCCTTCCTGGTGTCAAGGGGTTAAACACAGCACTATGAAGCTATGCGCAGCCTCTGCAGCTGGCCAGGGAGCCACCCACATGGCGCAGCAGGTCTCTCCTGCTTGCCTACTGCTTCCCTCAGCCATGTATTTCAGTCCATCTGCCTATTCTGTTCCCCACTCTGTCTCTGGTAAATCCTTTCACCCCTTGCACCTCTGGCCTGTACCCCAGTTCTTGTGTACATAAATAAATAAATCTTTTTTTAAAAAAAAAAAACAGTATATAGAGTCCTTATCCTGTTTACAAAAATTAACTCAAAATGGGTCTTAGACCTAAATTTAAAACATAAAACTATAAAATTTCCAGAAGATAATAGAGGAGAAAAATCTAGGTGACCTAGGATTTGACAATGAGGTTTGAGATGCAACACCAAAAGCATGATCCATGAAAAAATACATAAGTTGGTCTTTATTACACTTTAAAGCTTCTGCTCTGAGAAATGCACTATTAAGAAAATTAAGAGCTAAGCCACAGACTGGGCAAAAATATTTCTAAAACATCTGATAAAGTACTTGTATACAAAATATAAAAAGAACCCTGGGCCTCCCCTGGTGGCGCAGTGGTTGAGCGCTGGTTTGCGAGGCTGCCCTTAGCCTCTGCAGGACCAGTTTGATCCCCGGCCACCCGTGAGGGTCCCACAAAAAAAAAAAAGAACTCTGAAACTAAACAATAAGAAAATAAACTGCTCAATTAAAAATAGACAAAAGGGGCCTCCCCTGGTGGCGCAGTGGTTGAGTGCTGGGCTGTGAAGCTGCCCTCAGCCTCTGCAGCTCCTGTTCGATCCCTGGCCACCAGCAAGGGTCCCACATGGCACACAGACCTCTCCTGCCGTGCATGCTGCTCCCCTCAGCAGTGTATTTCATCAGTCTGCCTGTTCTGTTCCCTGCTCTGGCTCTGGTGAATTCTCTCACCCTCCCGCACTTCTGACTGTACCTAGTGCTTGTATAAATAAATAAATAAATCTTAAAAAAAAAAAAAAATGGACAAAAGATCTAACACCTCACCAAAGAAGATTTATAAATAAGCATTTGAAAAGATGTTCCACATCATGTCATTAGGGAGCTACAAATTAAAACAACCATGAAATGCCACTATATACCAATTAGAATGGCTAAATTTTTTTTTAAAGATTTTTTAAATTTAATTTTTTTTTTTTAAAGATTTGTTTATTTATGCATACAAGAGCTGGGGTGCAGGCCAGAGATGCGGGGGGGGGGGGGTGAGAGGATTCACCAGAGACAGAGTGGGGAACAGAACAGGCAGACTGACTGAAATACACTGCTGAGGGGAGGAGCGGGTGAATCAGGAAAGGTCTGCTTTGTCGTGTGGTTTCTCCCTGGCAGGCCAAGGATCGAACTTGTCCTGCAGAGGCTGCAGATAGCTTCATAGTGTGGTGCTTAACCCCTTGTGCTACCAGGGAGGCCCCAAGATTTATTTTTACTTATTTATGCATATAAGAACTGGGTATAAGTCAGAGATATGGGGAGTGAGAGGATTCACCAGAGACAAAGTGGGGAGTAGAACAGGCATGTTGACTGAAATACACTGCTAAGGGGAGCCTTGGGCAAGACAGGAGAGGTCTGCTGCACCATGTGGGTCAGCTCCCTGGATGAGGATTGAACTCATGCCACAGTGGCTGGCAATAGCTTGATAGTACTGACTTTAACCCCTGTGCCACCGGGGAGGCCCCAGAATGGCTAAAGTTATTAACGATGATACCTGGTGAGGATGTGGTACAACAGGAACTTCTATTCAATATTGGTGCAGAATGATACAATAACTTTAGAAGACAGTTTTGAGTTTCTTACAAAGCTAAACATAGTTTTTTTAAAAAAAGATTTATTTGTCTATGCATACAAGAACTGGGGTGTAAGCCAGAGGTGCAGGGAGTGAGAGGATTCACCAGAGACGAAGTGGGGAGCAGAACAGGCAGATTGACTGAAAGGAGAGGTCTGCTATGCCATGTGGGTTGCTCCCTGGCCAGCTGGCTGGGGATCAAACTCTTGCTGCTGTGGCTGGTGATAGCTTGATAGCGCTGTCTTTAACCCCTGTGCCTCGAGGGAGGCCCCAAAGCTAAACATAGTCAACCTATCCAGCATTCACCCTTCAAGGTATCCACCCAATGAGTTGAAAACTTTTGTCCACACAAAATACTAAACACAAATGTGTTTTTTTTTCTCATAATTACCGAAAACTGGAAGCAACCAAGATGTCCTTCAATAGGTGAATGAACAAACTGATACCCACATAATGGAATATTATTCAGTGATGATATTTCTATGCTATCAAGCCACGGAAAGACATGAAGGAAACTTAAACACATATTGCTAAGTGAAAGTCAACCTAAAAAAGCATACATACTCTAAATTTCCAACTATATGACTTTTTTAAAGGCAAAACTATAGAAATTAGTAAAAAATTTCTATAAGTAAAAGATTAGTGGTTGCTAGAGGGAGGGTAGGGATGAATGATGACACAGGATTTTTAGAGGGGATAACTATTCTATATGAAACTGTAATAATGGATATAAGTCATTAAGGTTTCTCAAAATCCACAGAACTTTAAAACACAAAGAATGAACCTAATGTATCAAGATTGGTTGTTTAATGTAACCAAGTTCCACACTAATAGGAAGTGTTACTAGGGGAATCTGAGGGTGGGATGGAGGTGGGTAGGTATATGGAACACTCAGCACTTTCTACTTAATTATCCTGTGAATCTAAAAGGAATTAAAAATTAGAGTGGGGCTTCCCTTGTGGCACAAGGGGTTAAGTCTCAGCACTATGAAGCTATCCACAGCCACTGCAGCAGGAGTTCGATTCCCAGCCAGAGAGGTACCCACATGGCACAGCAGACCTCTCCTGTCTCACCTGCTGCTTCCTGCAGCAGTGTATCTTAATAGATTCGCCTGTTCTGCTCCCCATGCTGTCTCTGGTGAATCTTCTCACCACCCACCACTGCAGCTCAGTTCTTTTATGCACAAATAAATAAAAATGAATGTTAAAAAAACTAACAACAAATGCTGGCAAGAATGTAGCTCTTGGGCCTCCCCTGGTGGCGCAGTGGTTGAGCGCTGGATTGCCAGGCTGCCTGCAGCCTCTGCAGCACCAGTTCGATCCCCGGCCACCGGTGAGGGTCCCACAAAAAAAAAAAAAAAAAAGGAATGTAGCTCTTTTACATTGCTGGTGGGAATGCAAACTGGTCTAACCACTATGGAAAACTGTACGGAGGACCCTCAAATTACTGAAAATAGACCTGCCATATAACCCAGCAATTCCACTCCTAAGAAATCTATCCAAAGGACACAAAAACATTAATTTGAAAGGAAACCTGCACTCCTATGTTCATTGCAGCACTATTTATAATAGCTAAGATGTAAAAACAACCTAAATATCCCAAAACAGATGACTAGATAAAAAAGATATGGTATACATATTTACACACACACACACACACACACACACACACACACACACGGGAATACTATTCAGCAATCAAAAAAGATAACGCATGCCATTTGCAGCAACATGGATGGAGCTGGAGGGAATTATGCTCAGTGAAATAAATCAAAAGGAAAAAATATCGGATGATTTCACTTCTAGGAAGTATATAGGGAAACCAAACAAGAGGTAGGGAAATAAAAAAAAGGAGAGAGAGACAAAACTAGCAGGCAAACTATAAATTGAAGACATAGAGCAGGAGAGGGGAGGGGGAGGTATCAAAACAGGGGAGATAAAAGCACAAGAGACTATGGCAATGGTTCACGGGTGGCTTGGTGGTGGGAATTTTATGGGGATTACACCTGAGAGGAAAAATCAAGCATTATACAAAAATGAACAATGATGTAAAATATATTTAATTTAAAAAAAAAAAAGATTGTTGACTGCTACTTTACAGCACTAAATGGATAGCTAGAGTTTTGAAAGACTCAGGTCCAGTCCTATCAGTGTCAGAATTATTCTCAAAGAAGATTTCAGCTTTGTTAACTTGGGGGAAGTAACAAAGAAAACTTGAGGTGTGATAGAAGGGAAGAGGTACCGGTGTCTTCCATTTCTCTTAGACCAGGAGAAATTTACATACTTTTTTTCAAGGTATACTTGCCATGTGGCGCTTACTACTAAACTCCATTTACTTTGTTATTATTATGTTAAATGCAGCACAATTTAGGCAAAGTAACTTTGTCATCATCTCCATACCCAAAGTATAGAACATAAAGTGAGATATATCTCAAACAGCCATCTCTTGTATTATTTCCATAATAGTATCGCTCACACACGGATATCAGTACTACCAAACCACAAGTTTTGCCTCTTGCATCCCCTCTGGTGGAAAAATACTTAGGAGCAATAAAATGGCCAAAAGGTGGCAGCAGGAGGGAAGCAGACCAGAAGCTAGAAGAGAAACAAAGAGTTCTCCTTCATACCCTGGATGATCAGCGTCTGATAATCCAAAATCTGTGATCAGGGATCATCTGTTCCTTCCATAGAAGCTGCCCTGGCTTTTTCCAAAGCTGCTTATTGAAGTAACCTTTTTCTTTTACTTTACAGATCTATGTAATTGACAGTGCAGACAGAAAAAGGTTTGAAGAGACGGGTCAGGTAAATAATTCTTCCATTGAGATACTTTCCAAATAACTGGCTATTCATTAATCTATCTTGTAAATGGATGAGAGTGAAGGGGGTATTTTTTTGTTGTTGCTTAACTTTTGCAGTTCAAACAAGACAATTATTCCGGCAAGCATGCAAAAATACCAGTTGCCTGGGCCTCCCCGGTGGCGCAGCGGTTGAGCGCTGGGTTGCGAAGCTGCCTGTGGCCTCTGCGGCGCCGATTTGATCCATGGCGCGCTCTCCTGCCGCCCGCTGCTCCCCTCAGCAGTGTACTTCGGTCCTTCTGCCTGCTCTGCTCCCCGCTCTGGCTCTGGTGAATTCTCTCACCCTCCAGCGCTTCTGACTGTACCCAGTGCTTGTATAAACAAACAAACAAATAAATAAAAAAATAAATAAAACATGCCTCTAAAAATACCAGTTGCCTAAAAAGAAATTAGTTGATAATACTTTAAACAATTTTTGATTAAAGTTTTTAATCAAATTAAATTAGACATAAGCAAATGGAGCTTGCCACCATGTCCAAAAGCTCTTAAGATTTCTTCCCATGCCACATAGAAATGGGAGCCATCAAACGAATTCACTGATCATTTCAATGTACATTTCTCAATAACAACCTAATTGATCCCAAATTCTATGGGATAGGAAGAAATATATGAGCCACAGCTAAGCTGCTCTTGTTTACAAGGCAAGAAAAAAGGTATACCTTGAATTCTAAGATGGCTTCCCACGCAGAGTGCTTGCCAACATGATGACAGAGGCAGTGTTTGTGTGCAGCTTTTCATACCCAGACTGAATACACTGAGAAGCAAGGACTAGAGTGGACTTCTTTGGAAAAGATGCTCACATCTCATTTGAGTCCTTGGCCTGGGTCCTAAACTACCACAGGTGGCCTTCCAAAGGTAGCAGACCCCATGTTTATGTTCCTTTTCCCCAGAAATTAAGGGGAGAACTCTTCAGATTTCTGGAGGCAGCCTTGCATACCTTGATGATTTTTGGATCATCACTCATGTGAACCACTGCTGAATAGGAGTTTGGAGGTGAAGGGTCTCAGATACTCATCTGCTTCCCGAACCTTCCAGTTATTTTTTTTTTTTTTTTTTAAAGATTTATTTATTTATTTATACAAGCACTGGGTACAGTCAGAAGCGCGGGAGGGTGAGAGAATCCACCAGAGCCAGAGCGGGGAGCAGAGCAGGCAGAAGGACCGAAGTACACTGCTGAGGGGAGCAGCGGGCGGCAGGAGAGGTCTGCGCACCATGTGGGACCCTCCTCCGGTGGCCGGGGAGCAACCGGGGATCGAACCGGCGCTGCAGAGGCCGCGGGCAGCTTTGCAACCCAGCGCTCAACCGCTGCGCCACCCCACCGGGGAGGCCCCCTTCCAGTTATCTTTGACAGCTTAAGTAGCTAAAGTGTGGGTTAATGAGGGATAGGTTGGTCCTGACATTTAGGTAAGTATACATCCTTTCCTGTACTTATAGCAGGCAGAACCAACATAGAGTTAACCTAAAAGTCAGGAATCTTGTCAAATGGACTAATAACAGTTAAGGTGTGGATGTGGTGAATTACAATGCACATTCTTTTTTTTTTTAGATTTGTTTGTTTATTTGTTTATTTATACAAGCACTGGGTATAGTCAGAAGTGCGGGAAGGTGAGAGAATTCACCAGAGCCAGAGCGGGGAGCAGAGCAGGCAGAAAGACCGAAGTACACTGCTGAGGGGAGCAGCGGGCAGCAGGAGAGGTCTGCACGCCATGCGGGACCCTCCTCTGGTGGCCGGGGAGCAGCTGGAGATCGAACCAGCGCCGCAGAGGCTGTGGGCAGCCTCACAACCCAGCGCTCAACCACTGCGCCACCAGGGAGGCCCACAATGCACATTCTTAAAATATTTTGGAGCTAGAGATTGATGAAGCAGAATTATAGCCACTAAAGGAATTGTCATTTTCAGTTTAAATTTAAATATAGGGCCTTCCTGGTAGCACAAGGGGTAAAAATGCAACCTATGAAGCTATCCACAGCCACTGCAGCGCAAGTTCAATCCCCAGCCAGGGAGCTACCCATATGGCACAGCAGACCTCTCTTGTCTCACCTACTGCTCCCCTCAGCAGTGTATTTCAGTTGGTCTGCCTATTCTGTTCCCCACTCTGTCTCTGGTGAATCCTCTCACCACCCCCCACACCTCTGACCTATACCCCAGTTCTTGTATATGTAAATAAATCTTTAAAAAATAAATAAATTTAAATGTATATATGTATGTACATATGCATAGAAAGTTATTTGCAAATAATTTACCTTGGGTAAATTTCAACCTCTAACCACAACTGTGTTGTCCTTGAGCAGTGAAGTCCCCTACAGCAGGCCCATCAAGGGGGCTTGTTTAAAATGTAGATTCCTGGGTCTTACCTCATACTTTTCAATGACAGTATCACTGGGTTGGACCCAGGAATCTCTCAGGGGATTCTTCCATAGGTTCCAAGCATGAGAGCCACTGACTTTGGAAGTTACTAGTTGATCAACTTAACTTTTGTTTTTCTCTAAATTAGAAGTGCCTGGTTAAATGTCACAGATTTCATTATCCCTCCTTCTCCATCCATTCCCCAAATGATCCAGGAACTAGCCGAACTACTGGAGGAAGAGAAGCTAAGTTGTGTGCCAGTGCTCATCTTTGCTAATAAGCAGGATTTGCTCACAGCAGCTCCTGCCTCTGAAATTGCAGAAGGACTGAACCTGCATACCATCCGAGACCGAGTCTGGCAGATCCAGTCTTGCTCAGCTATCACAGGAGAGGGCGTTCAGGTGAGAGTACCGGAAGGCTTGGCAGCAAGCCAAAATAGTCTGTCTCTTTGGTTGGGCTGATCTAGATATGAAACAAATAGCTTTTGATTGACAGACGATCTATTCCAGGATATGAAGGGTATGGAGGAGGTTGGTTCTTTTCTATTTAGAGACCACTCTGATATCATTAACTGCTCCAGGAAAGCCATAGATAAACTATCCATACAAGCAGCAAACTCTCCCATTGGAAAGGAGGTCATAACAGAAGACTTTGAAAATCCTGTCTAATTCTAAAATTCTCTGATGATTGGGTTTTGTGTTGTGTCTAACATTATAGATGCTAAATAGTTGTGCTTTCAAGGTAACAGAGCCATCAATAACCATGCACACTTGTATCCTGGAATTGTGTTTTCTGTTGGCTCTCTCCACTGCCCTCAGGGTTGGTGATGCTAATTTAGGCCAGAAAATGGTTGACACCTGAGAGGCCATAGCATCCAAGAATAAACAGTTTCAGCTCTGATGCTTCCAGCCAACCTGCCATAGACCACTTGACACTTGGCATCTACCCTGTGGGACTACTTCTTTATTCTGAAGCCACACCATGCTCCACATGCCTCATTTCATACATCTGGTGTACCGGTCAGGAAGTGACACAGTGCCCTGAGAATGGCCAGCACTTGCTCTGGGATGCAGTGGGGTAGTAACAGCATCTAAAAAAAAAAAAAGTATCTTCCCTTCTTGCCCAGGGACATGTGTTTCTAGTGGTACAACCTGTTTGCTCTCCTCTCAGTTTGGTGTAGCGGGATATAAGCCTGGGATCTGATTCACCACCACTGTCTTCTGGTAGTCTCTTTCCATTTGCCTTTTAATATTCTTCCCTCTCTTCTAAGACATTAGACATTGATTTCTTAAAACTGCCTGATTGCTTTTATCTTGAGCAAATAATCACTTCCTAGAATTATCTCAGTTCTTCTATTTGTTTGCTGCTCATTTTTTTTAAGTTGTTTTTTTTAAAGATTTATTTATTTATTTATACAAGCACTGGGTACAGTCAGAAGCGCTGGAGGGTAAGAGAATTCACCAGAGCAAGAGCAGGGAGCAGAACAGGCAGACTGATGAAGTACACTGCTGAGGGGAGCAGCGGGCGGCAGGAGAGGTTTGCGCGCCATGTGGGACCCTCGCTGGTGGCCGGGGATCAAACTGGTGCTGCAGAGGCTGAGAGCAGCTTCACAACCCAGCGCTCAACTGCTGTGCCACTGGGGAGGCCCCAAGTTTTTATTACACAAACAGTCCAGGTTTGTTTCTGTGCTTGACCTCTAGATGTGAGGGCTGAGCAGTAAACACAAAAAGCACCCCCTCTCTAGATTTCTCAATACCTGCACCCTCAGCAGCTCTGTGTACGTGTGTGTACGTGTATGTGGTGGGAGCTCCCAGGAGTCAAAGAATACCTTGGCTGCATCCCCAGAGTGGATGCTGGAGCTCTGTGGGTCTCTGTAAGGTTTAGGTTTGGGGAGGAGGACAGGTATCAACTTTTATTTATTCCTTCAGTCCTTCCTTCCTAGACTCTAATTACAAAAGTTATATATTCTCATTGTTCATCATATCAAAGTATATAAAATTAAAAACTGAAAAGTTCTTTCCTCTCCCTTAATCCCACTTAACAAAGGGAGGTAGCTACCATTTACACTTTTCTTCTCAAGTTTCCACTATAAAATTGCACACACATATATGACTATATATCTATCCAGTTTCAAATTAACTGCATGTTTCAGCTTAATTTACAAGCTGGTCCAACAAGTACACCACAACCCCAGGATAGTTTTGAGTAGGTAAACTTGGAACATTTTATTTAGCCTCTCACTTTAAAAAAAAAGAACAAGTTTTACCTAAAGTACTTCATTTGTGTAGAAGATGGTATTCACAAGGCTGCAGGTTGTTTTGATGAGGATGAGGCCCAGAAGACAGTACCTTTCTTGTGTTTGCACAAATGACTTCAGCAGGAGGACTGTGCCCCCTCTAAATGGTATAAAACACACATATAGAAAATAGAGAACATCTTGAGATTGGGGACACTAAAAGTAGAACTAAAGAAAATAAATACATTTTGTGTGCATAATCCTAAGAAGGTGGGAATTGACAATTCTGCAATCTTTTCCCACCTAGCCAGAGTATCATAATAAAGAAAAAGCAGGGAGCCCTCCCTCGTGGCACAGGGGTTAAAGGATCAGTTCTATCAAGCTTTCTGCAGCCACTGCAGCAGTTCGATCCCTGGCCAACTACCCACATGGCACAGCAGACCCCTCCTGTTTTGCCCACTGCTCCCCTCAGCAGTGTATTTCAGTAAATCTGCCTGTTCTTCTCCCCACTCTGTCTCTGGTGAATCCTCTCACTGCCCCCCCACCTCTGGCCTAGACCCCAGTTCTTATATGCATAAATAAATACAAATATATCTTTAAAAAAGAAGGAAAGAAAAAGCAAAGCTGGGATTAACAGCGAGGCACTTATTTCTCCAGTCAGCCTTGGGGATGTGAAAAGGGAGGACTAGAGTTATGTAGAATAGGCTGCTAGGAGAGGGACATTCATATCAAGGGTGTTTCTTCTAAGAGCTGAGGATGTGAGGGAGCACTGGTTTGGCTCCCCACCCCACTCGGGTAGCGCTTGCAAGCACAGAGATCCATTTCCTGACTGTGTCACCATCATGGAAATACAGTTCCCTTTAAATCACAGGATCTGAGGCCAAAAGAGAGGCAGTGAGCTATCAGACAGTTGGAGGGGACAGTAAGAGGACAACAAGGGTGTAGACAGAGGTATGCTTTAAAATCAACCAATTTGATTCAAGTGAGACAATCATGTATGGTTTGATTTTTCTTCTCAGATCAGAGACCTTCAGCAACCAGGTTCACAGGAAATGATATCAAGAGAGATCAAACAAAGAACTGTGAGCCAAAAAAAAAAAAATCAGTGATCTTATATGGGAGGAGAAATAGTTTGAAGGTCACTTAATTAGTTTAGTAGATAGTACCATGGTGTATAGAATTGGGTAGTTAAGACTGGGATTTCAAGGTTAATGAGATTAGATTATGGTTAATAGAATGATATAAATTTAGAGAATTTAACCATTATTTGAAATGGGTTATTTAATAAAAATGTTAATTAAGAAGGGAATCTGTGTCTATTGTCCTTTAATGGTAACCTCTGGGAACCAGAGAAAGGTCATGGAGTTTTCTGTGCAAACACTTTTCATCACAGAGCTCTGACTGACCATGTCCCTTCCCCAGGTTATGTTTCTGACCTAAGCTTTTGCCCACTCAACCAGTTTCTTAAGTTTTCACTTTAAAAAGAATCACTTTATTAGATTCTTTTCTTACTTTGCTTAGTTTAAGTGCAGGCCTTTAAAGATTCCTATTAATTAAGATTTTATGTCTTCCTAAAAGTGAAAGCCTTGGGGCCTCCCCTGGTGGCGCAGCGGTTGAGCGCTGGGCTGGGAGGCTGCCCGCAACCTCTGCAGCACTGGTTCGTTCCCTAGCCATCAGCGAGAGTCCCACCAAAAAAAAAAAAAAAAAAAAAATATAAACTAAAAGTGAAAGCCTTCACTAGAAAAATATCCATAAGATCATGTTCACACATGGATACTGTGTAGTGATTTCTAAAATCCCCTAAATTCTATTCCACCTGCCACCCACCCCCACTGCTGGTCAGTAATGGGCGAATCTACCAAAATAATCAAACTCTAAATGGGTCAAGTAATATCTGGCACCAAAGCTCTAATGACCCTGAAAGAAAATGTACAAAGGTTAAAAAAAAAAAATAGACCTGGAATTGCTGTTGGGTTCCAGATGTTTAAAGACAGCTTGTCTATTTACATTGTGTTTTTGTGTCTGTGTAATCAAAATGCGTTTGGGACACCTGTTTTATCCTGATAAATAACACCCTCCAGTGGGTGAGGGGGGAAGAGCCACAGACCCACTGGACGGTGAGCTGTGTCCTCTGCACTAACAGCTGGTCTGTCGTTTCTGCTTGGTCAAGTGGCTTAAGTGCAAGATTTGAGATATGAAGATTAGTGCTTCTTAGGGTGGATTGCAGGGTCTTGTTTTACCTGATGTTCTACCGCCCCTGCTCTGGGTGTGGACATTGACTTTTGGGGGTTTCCAGAGAACTGGAAACCGATCTTTCTTTACCTGATTGATGGTGACGAGGCAGCCAGCCCATCATGTAAATTAAAGCAAGTTTTCATAGGAAACTGCCAAGCTCAGAGAAGGGATAAAGGCTCTAAAAGCTGAAGGAGAACATCAGTATTGGGAACTGTCCTGCTGAGAGACCCATAGACCAGCGGAGGGATCAGAAGAGACTCAGTTACATCAAGCAGATGAAGGCAGAGAGAGAAGAAACGGACAGAGATCTGGGGGGGTGGAAACCTGTAGCCTTGCTGGGATGCCTTACAGACACAGAGGCGTTTCCCTCCGCCCCTGGGGCAAGGCCAGCGTTGCTAGGGCCTCTCCTAACATGCACCATCTAGCCCTGGGACTCTCAATTTTTTCCCCCACTGGGTGTCTAGAAAATAGTGAGCAAAGGATCACCTGGCTTAGAGCCAGAGAAAGATAGAGAAATCAGTCCTTCTTCCATCTACAGACCTGAATTTGAACACCAAACTATAGCCCTCCTTGCTGGTGTGGTTTCAGGTGTTTGAAGACATTTTCTCTCTAAAACATGGTTGTGTTTAAAATTGTATTGTATTAAAATTCCCTTTTAAAGTGGAGGTCTCTGCAATTTCATCTGGTCTTTAACAGACCTGCCTATACCAGTAGCTCTGAGCAAGCAAAAGGTTAGCTTCCCCACTTGCACTCACCTCTTTTTATCCCTGTCTCCAAACAGAAGGGGTCCGGCTCACTGCCATCTCACCTCCAAGAAAGGTCTGATAGTAGCCTGAACCCTGATGTTTGAGCTCAGCTTTGGAGTGCCCAGCCCAGTTTTTGTTTCTTGCTTTTTTTTTTTCTTTTCTTTTGGGTGGGTTTTTCCCTTAATATGCCAACAGAAATTCATTTTTTTCAAAAAATGGTATTTGCCACTTCATTCTAGTCCTGGCATCAGTTGTTTTTGATTCCAAGTGTGCATGGAACTGTTTATCTGCAAGCCAAACCTCAGCTTTATTTTCAAATGTCCAGACCTCTCTGTAGACTAAGAAAGCAAGCTCAGGACATGCAATTTTGCTACCTCTCGGGTGCAGTGCCCTTTGTCACCAGAAAAAAATATTAATAGCAAGCAATATTTTATGTATGCCGCATCCAGCTGCTCCTTGACCCTGGGAGCCCAGTGGCACGTTGGGATAGGCTGCATTGCTGCAAGGCACTGTGCTCCTTGTCGCTTTCTTAAAGCAATTACTGATGTGACTGTGTAGTCCTTATGGCATTAAATACCAGGCCCACCCAACCATGTCTACCACCACTTCCTTCCAACCATCGGGCAGTGATGGATGCCTTGTAGAGAGATCAAAATGGAAGGTGCAGAGCTGTCAGGGGCCAGCTTCCCACAGAAAGCAGCATCATGAGTCGGGGAAAGTCGAGCTCTGTGATTAGGTTTCCACCCATCTGGCTAGGGGCAGCCTTTTATTTTTCCCAGTGGTTACAGTAGAGAATAATATCATGACATGGTGAATTTTATTTCATCTCCATGAAGCCAAAGCTCAGTATTTGAGGTTCAATGCTTCGCTTTCGTCTCTGTTATTGAATTGAAGCTAATCAATGCAAATTCCGTTTTGGTGAGGTTGGCCAGGGGGTGGTGTCCAGGAGGAAAGGGAGGACTCCTCAGGCCATAAGATTGTCATCCCGGTGTCAAAGATCAAATGTGCAGAAAATTGGTCAAACCAGTTTTTAACAATAAATGTTCAGCCATTAAACAAACCGATGAAGTCATTTCCTTCTTAGGAGGCAGAGCAGCAACCTACTTCGAGTAAAGAATCACCTTTTCTCAGTTGTCTGCTGCAAAACAAGACAGAACCTTGCCAAACGAAGGCAAGAGCCATGTGCCACACTAATTTAAACACAAGATGCCAAAGAATCCTCCCCTGTGTGATTTGTCTCTAATGTGGCTTCCTCTGGCAGTGGTGGTCTCGGCAGCTGGTTAATAGGCTAAGAATGTGCGGAGAGGTGTAGGGCAACCAGGCGGGCGGGCAGGCCAGGGGCTGGGAGGCTCAGGAAGTAACTCACCTCAGCCCTCTGCAAATTTGAATGCATTCTCTGGGCTCTCTCTGGCGTTCTCTCATGGTCTCCCTGCTTCTGTAATCACGCCATTAGTCTTCTCTTAGCTGTCCTGGCCATAGCCGGCCTCTGTTTCTGAGTGACGCCGCCCTTATATTGCTGACCTCTAGGCTCAGGTGTGCACACTTACGCATGCGTGCACATCCATGCTCCAGGTGTCCACAATCAGGGCTAACACAATCAAGGCCACAGGTGATAGCCATGGAGGCTAGTGGCACAAAAAGCCTGAGCAACTCACTTACCCTACAAGCGGTAAACATGCAGGCTTCTACATGCACAGACCTGGTGTCTGGCAGTCCAGGAACCAGAGCTGAGTGACTGAAAACAGACCCTGCCACCTTCAGAGTGGCGGCCAAGCCAGGCAGGGCACTTAGTGGGGCTACTCCAGTCTCATGCCCCTGCATTCGGCTACCAGTCATAAGAAGAAAGGGAAAACTGGAACTGCTTGCTCCCTTTCCCAGCCCCAAGGTGATTCCCAGCTCCCCGCTAAGCCTAGGGTAGAACCTCCCTCTAGCAGTTGCCTGATGTAGTGGCAGGAAGGCGGAAGGCGCAGGGCAGGTTTTCTCTGACCCCAGCAGACGGGGTAAAAGAGGGAGTCCTGGAGCCCTCGGTGGCTTTTTCAGAGTTTTATTGAGTTGGCCAGGTACACGGCAGGCAGGGGTGCCCCCAGCAAGTCTCCACTCTCTCCGGGCTCTCCTGCGTTCTCCTCGTGGCCGGCCGTTGCAGCGCCACTCCTTTCGCTCTGCTCTTCCGCTGGCGTCCCCGTGACGCCGCCCTTGTAAACTCAGTCTCAGTCCGGGTGAATCCATCTACCTGTGCCCACACCCTACTCCAGGTGTCCGCCACCAGGCATGCATTCAGGACCCCAAGATTCCATCATCTATCCTGACGGCGGGAGGGCAGAAAAGCCTGATACTTTACTTACCCTACACCGGAACTCCGTGAGAAATGGCAAAGGATTATGGAGCGTGGCTGCTGGGCTCGCAGCCCATAACCACACTGTGCTGTGCCCCATTTTGTCCTCCGAAATGGGAAAAGCATAACAGTATCTATTTGACAGGGTTGTTATAAGGATTCATCTGAAAGATATAAATTATGAGTCTGCTACAGGCCAGACATCAAGCTAGGTTCTGTAAACACAACCTCAAGCCAGTCTGACCTGGACCTTTCTCTCAGGGGATCTTGCACAGCACTCTTCCTTCCGATGGGCAGCTTGGCATAGCTTGGCCCCATTTGAGTGAAGAGCTTTTATCCCCAAACCCCAAATATTTCAGATCAGAATGGCCTCCCAGAGGCAGGGCAGCCATGGGGCTTTGCCCCTATTAACTCTCCTGTGCTTCCCACACTTCTTCCAGCTACCAGAGGCAGCTGCATCCCTCCTCCCCTGCCCTATCCCCCTCCAGACCAGCAGGTCAGCAGGTTGGTATTAACTTCTGAGCGCCCTCTGTTGGCAGGACTGACTGGCAGGACTTTGCTTCCACTGGCCCTAGACGTCAGGAGAAGGACATTGCCCCCCCCAACACTCCTGCCCCAGGGCTCCACCTTTTAAATCCCCCCTCTGCCTCTACAGCAGATACCCAGGAGAATGCTGCCCCTCACCCTCTACCTTCTGCTTTGGGCTCCTGCAGCTGAGTAAATATTTTTCCTATCTCTTTGACTGCATTCATGTTCAGTTACATATAATAAAAGGAGCCCCCTGCCCCCTCTGTAATCAGCCATAAAACTAGAAAGAAAATGATATTCATTCAGGGTGGGAACACTGTTCTTGGTTTCTCTGAGATGATCTGATAAAATACTGCAAGTCTCTATAGAGGAGAAAATATTGAGGTGCGATCCTTTGGTAGTGTCTGTGCGGGTTCCTGGAGATGGAAGTGCCACATAAGTGCTGAGCTATTCAGCTGCAAAGGCGCAGAGTAGATGGTTATCTTATTCATCCCTCTTTTATTTGTAAAATCTTTTTTGTCTCCTGGCAGGTGATCTTTTTTTTTTTTTTTCCTGGAAACCAATTAGCTACTAAAATTAAACATGCTTCTCTTTAAATTAATCCTTTTCATAAAATGGTCTTAAAATTGGCCTCAGCTTTTCAGAGTAAGCAGCTGACCCAGTTGTAATTGGAGATGCACTTGGAGTCCACCTTTCTCCCACCTCGGCATTCCTCCGCCCTTGTGCCCACTGCTGCCAGGTGCTCTCCACCTTTGGGCTTCCGGCCATGGTCAGCCTCCTCTTGGCAGATGCCCTGAGGTCTGCTCTGGGACAGCCAGCAGATTATCCCAGTTCTCCTGCCCAAAGTGCTTTGATGGCAACTGGTAGAGTTTTAATCACTGTAAATTCAGGTTATGGTCAGATTAGCCAGGAGATAGGATGCCTGCTGGTTGTTTTGCAATGATGTATTGTTTATGGGATTAATGCTCTGAATGGCCAAGGGTGTCAGCTGATATTTATTACTTTAAGCTGTCTCAGCTGTTCAGGTTCAGCAGCTCGCTGCATGGTCACAGGAAATGCGGGGCTCTGCGTGTGTGCCCTGAGATGTGCAGCTGTGACTGAGACCCCGACGAGCATGCATTACAGAGGCAGGGGAGAGGGACTCGTGGCAGGAACCTCCTTTAATTTTGTTCTGGGCTTCTGGGGGAACTATGCACACCCGTGAAGGTCAGAGAGACTCCGGGGACAGGGAGAGCGCTGGGGTTGGCTGGGAAGGGGGTTGAAAAGGAGGTCATCTCTGGCAGGCCTGGCATCCGCCAGGAATCATGCCGCCTGCCAGGTGGCTGTAGGCATTGTGTGGTTTTACCTCTGTCCCTCTCCAGCCTGCTAAGAGAGGACACTTTCAAGGTCACTCTGCCTTTAAGGGAACCTTCTCCCCAGTCCCTCTGCTTAGAAGTGCACAAAGCTACAAGATTCAGGCCAGGCCCTTTTAAACTGACCTGTGGTGTTGCACAAAGAGAAATAAATGCACATTGCCCCAGCTTGCATCTAGTAACACACACTGCAGTCGGTTTGTTTTTCCAAAAAGAAATTTAATTTAACCCAAGTGTACACGGTCACACTGTAAACACACCAGGGCACCAGAAGGGTGGCTTATTGAATTTAATGCCCTAGCAAAGGTCAGCTTTTAGAAAAAGCCAAAAATGGTTGGAATCTTTCCTGATAGCTCCTCAGTCAGGCCTTGGATCCAGGCAGATGTGTTTATTTTTTCAGAGGGAGTTCCTGAGGACCCATCTCAAGTTCAGACACAGAGCACGCCCCTCCCTCCTCCCTCGTGAGCTCTCAGGGGTCCCCTGCCTCCTCCCTAAGAGGTCATTGTTCCTGGGCCCTTGGGCTGGCAGACTCCCTAGAGCTGGTGGTGGGAAGCGAGAACCTAGCCCCCCACCCCAGGGTTGGGTGAGTGGTGCCTTGCTTACAACTAACCCACCTTCCTCTACCCATTTCCCTCAAAGGATGGCATGAACTGGGTCTGCAAAAATGTCAATGCAAAGAAGAAATAAAATCTAGACGAATGGAGATGCAGAAGCCGCGGGAGCTGAATTCTGTCCTGAAAAACACTAATTTGCTGCTTTCTGACCAAATGTTTTTCCATCTGTGTACAGCTACAGCTGTTTGAAGAGAGGGAGCAACATGATTTAAAGAGAATCCCCATTCCAGCAGTAGATTTAACTGATCTCTGAGGTTCAGTATCATTTTTCAAATAAAGGAATTATATTATTTCCTTCTGCATAATTGAAATAGTATTAAATGTCTCAAAGCACATGATTAGAAAATGAGATCTTTTAAATGAGTAAGAGATTGCATTGCAGTTTAGACAATTCCAGTGGGCTTTTCTCTTTTGAAAAGAAGGAAAGAAAGAAAGAAAAAGAGGAAGAAGCAGTTTATGCTGAGTCCCATTTATTTACTGACCTGCCCTTACATTTCCCCCAATGGTTTGGAAATCACAGTGTTTGCTAGTCCTGTTCAGTGATTTTTACCAATGAAGCCAGGGCTGCAGTCTGTCCCTCAGGAAGCTGCTGGGGTGGGGGTGGGGGGGAGGAAAGGGGAGGAATAGCAGATGATTAAAACATTTTGTCATGCAGGTAGGAAACTATGTAATCCTCACCCTTTGGAAAGGAAAAAAAAATCCTTGCAAACAAGTCACCACAGAAACGTACCCTTCCAAAACCCCCCAGCCAGCCACACCATGAAGCAAATTCTTATGACTTTTTGACTTTAATGACATCTGGAATGTAAGGAGAAGTGGGAGGTATAATTCCAGAAAAATTACAAGGTCCTTAAAAAGCCTTTACATGGAGGACTCAGACTGGCATAAACAGGCTTTCTCCAGTTCAGTGGAGCAGGGAGTAGCCGACTCAGATTAGCTGGCTTCTCCACGGCCGTCCTATAGAAGGGATTTCTAAAGCTCAAAGAAGTCTGTGTTTAAATGATCACAATAGGCCGCTGCTATCAGATTTTAAAAATAAACGCAGCTTTAGCATGAACCTGCCCCACTGAGAAAAGAGAGGCAGATCGATCTTGAGAAGAGATCAATTTCTACAGTGCAGGCAACTTGGTGGTGTGGGAAGGGCCTGGGTGGAGAGGGTGCGCTGCTGGGAAGAAAGCTGCTGTGTACGATTACAGGCGGGGTGGGGTGGGAGTGGGTGGGGGCCCATGGGAGGGGGGGAAGCCGGAGGGCCCCCCCCCCAGCTGCTGGTCTCCTCTGCCTCTCTCCAGCAAAATGTGTCCTCTGTTGGTTGACCAGAGAGGAATGATGGGAGCCTTCTCCTGCCCCATGTTGCAAAAAGAGCTTGTTTCCCAGAGCCTTAAGAAATCCCCGCCTTCCGACACAGGGAAAGCAGGCCAGAGCATCACCCAGTTCCTGAATTGAACTCTGTTCTGGTGTCTGAGCGCCAAGGCTTTCAGAGAATGAATGAGAGACTGTGCGGGTGCTGGTGGGTCCCAGGAGGCCAGCTGCTGCCTCATCCTGGGAGGGGCCCTTCCCAAACCCAGCAAGGCATGTGAGCAGACTGAAGGGGCCAGCCAGCTCCTGGGCCACTCAGTCCCCAGCTTTTCCGGACAGAGGTGCTCAGGTGAGGATAAAGCCTGACCAGCTTCAAAGGCGGTCTGGGGTGGAAGTCATTAACAAAGCCAGACATGGGGGAAGGCGCCCTGGGGTTGCTGTGGACAGACCTGTAGGGACTTGCAGCACAAAAGAGGGTGAGGCTTTTGGAACCATCGCAGCCTCCTCTCTGGCGGCTCTGTCACCCCCGTGCGCCTCTCTAGCTCTGGGGCAAAACAGAATGATGGGGAACCAGAAGCGCCCCTTTCGTCAGGCACCAACTGTAGCTCCAGCACTTGGAAAGACTTTTCCCTACCAAGTAATGCACCAGGGGTGTTATCTGAGGAGCAAAATGCTTGCATTGGGGGCTGCCATCTCAGAACCCTGCAGTCTGGAACTTTGACTCTGGCGGTGGATGCTCTGAAAAATATTTTTGTTCTTCTGCGACCAACTTGGGGAACTGTTCTAACGAGCCTTCCCCAGGCCTCAGCCAGCAGGCAGGGGCTGCTCCCACCTCTGGTAACAGCCTCTGCGGAGGGGCAGACTGGCCTTTCAGCTGAAGACAGGCAGTGCGGACGCCAGAGCCCCCCCACCCTTCCCTTCGAGCCCCACTGAACCTCCCGGGGCTCTTGGGGCTGCACGAGGGAAGCCTGGAAAACGCAGCATTTGAAAACTTCATTTGAGGAAACAAAATGCTTCTGAAGCGCCCTTTCCTCGGCCCAGCCCCACCCGCGCCCCCCGGGGCCCGACCCGCTGACAGACTGTGAAACCAGAGAGGGGGGGCCGTTCCCCCACCCCCCACCCCGCTCCGGGGAGCCTCTCCCCGCGCCCCGCGGCGTCCGAGCGCGGGGAGGCGGCCGGGCGCGGCCGGGACGCGGGCTCCGACCGGTTGTGGGAAAACGCGCGGCCCCGCCCGCCTCCCGGCCCGCCCCGGCGGCTCCTCCTGGCCGGGTTCCCCGCGCCCGGGGCCGCGCACCCTTCCCCTTCACGCTCCCGCGGTTACTATGGAAACAGGGGGTCGTGGACGTGGGCCGCGCCGGGGAACGTGTCGGCGCAGCTGAGCCAGCGACTCCGCCCGAGGGCAGGAATGTGCCGGGGTGACGGCGTCCGCAGCTCCCGAAACTGCTGGAAGGACGAGCCGGTCCTGCCCCCGCCCGCGCCAGCTCGGCTTCTCGCGCTCTCCTGGCTTTTGACAAATTTCTTTATTCCCCTCTGGGCTACAGCGGTGGCTATTTTTGTGCCACTCGGCGCCCCACCCTCACGTCGGCCGCTCCTTATCCGGCCTGGCCTGGAGGGTGACACGGCGTCACCCTCGCCAGGCCTGTCCCTTGATTCCCGGCAGAGTTTGCTTTGATTCCTCTTTCCTTCTCGGGGGCCAGCTCGTACTTCCTTTTATTTTTAGCTCTGCACTCCATGTGGTTTCAGGGTTCAGTCTGATCCATCCAAAGGTTCTTTTTTTATAGTCCCTTTTGAAAATGATAATCAAAAGAAGGGACGTGGTATTTGGTCATGTGGGAAAGTCAATGTATAATTTAGATGTCTGTCAAAAATCCGACAAATAAATTTAGCAGAAATGAAGGCAGCCTGGAGTGTGTGTTGTGTTCGTCCCTGAGGCTTGGGGAGGGACTTAAATGTGCTGTCCTTCTGTTATAGGGCAACCCCGATATAAAACGGGTGGCCTGGTCCAGATGTTAGCATTCCTCAAGGTGCTTTCTTCAGCAGGATATAATATTATTAACACCAACAACAATAAACATAACCCTTTAATAAGCCCCTCCTACAGGCCAAGCACTTCACAGACATGGGGGTGGAGGGGGAAACAATATTAGTCCCACATGACAGCTGAGGAAACTGAGGTACTGGTCTGAGTTAAGGAATGTGCCCAAGATCACACAGAGTCCTGAGTGTGGAGGGGACCGGGTACCTGGGTCTGAATGCTGCACAACCGCTGGGGACAAAGACCCTATGGCCCATTTTCCAGCAGTGTCAGCACCCAGCCTTCCACATCGCTACCAGGGGTCTCCTCTTCACCCACACAGCTGCCATGGGGGTCCCTATCCCAAGGGCTGGGTGTCCTCTGTCCTCATAAAAACACAGGTGGAGATTTTGTGTCATCCTCCCACAGTCAGGAAAAGGGGCGAGGCCATTAGGAAAGTTAGAGCTGGAAATAATACTGGCAATTACCTAGTACCTCCTACTGGGTCTTCCTTTTAGGGAGTGTTCAGAGAGCGGAATACACTTGCCCACTTGTCCAGAGTCACAGAGCAGATGGCAGAGATGGCATTGATATCAGGCTCTGCTTCTTCAGTGGTCTAGAGACATGCCAGCATGGCTGATCCCAAGGGCCATCTTTAAAGGGCAAGCTGGGCTTCCCTGGTGGCTCAGGGGTTAAAGACAGCACTATCAAGCTATCATCAGCCGCTGAAGCAGGAGTTCAATCCCCAGCCCGCTGGCCGTGGAGATGCCCACATGGCAAAGCAGACCTCTCCTGTCTTACCTGCTGCTCCCCTCAACAGTGGATTTCAGTAGATCCACCTGTTCTGCTCCCCACTCTTCCTGGTGAATCCTCTCTCACACACACACCCCGCCCCGCACCTCTGCCTTATACCCCAGTGCTTGTATGCATAAATAAATAAATCTTTAATAAATAAATAAAGGGCAAGCTGCTGGCAGAATACAATGGAGCTAGAGGCAGGAGAAGTGAGGGTCCAGAATTGCCAGATAAATCCCAGGACATTCAGTAAAACTTGGATTGCCAATACACAAAGAATCATTAATACGAGCACATCCCATGCAATATTTGGGACATACTTTAACACTCAAAATATTTCATTGTCTATCTGAAATTCAAATTTACCTGACCACCCTGTTTTTTGGGGTTTTGTTTTGTTTTGTTAAATCTGGGGACTATCCAGAACTCCCTGCTCAATAAAGGGACAGTGAGTTACCTTTAAAAAGTATGTTCCCTGTAATTCAAAAAAGAAGTGGGGTTCAATCCTCACCCATCAATAACTTGTCCTCTGATCTTGGGCAAGATGCTTGCTCTCTTGTGCCTCTTCATCTATGAAGTAGGACTGAAGTGGTGGGGAGATTGAAAGAGATATGATGTAAATAAAGGGCCTAGACCGAGGACAATACCCAGCTCTTAGTAAGGACAGTGCCTCAATTTCTTATCTGTAAAATGAGGTTCCCATCATCTATCTCATGAAGTTTTCTGGAGGATTAGATGAAGTTATGTCTGTCGCATGCACGTAGGTGCTAAGTCATTGATAGCTATTATGGTAACAGGCAGAAATTCTGGATTCCAGGCATTCCCAGACCCCCAAAACCTGCCCACCTCCCCTCCCACGTGGCTCTCTAACTTTCAAGGCAACAAGCAAGAGACCAACAGCCTTCCCAGAGGTGCTGGCAGCCCCTCCTATTGGGGCTCCCAGGGCCACCCCAGCCACACCTCCTGCAATTAGATTTGTAAGTGGGAACAGGCTCTTGTCAGAGGCTCCTCATTGGCTCGGGGCAAAAACACAGTTTAGCGCTCAGTCAAGCTGCATTTTAGGGCCTCTGTCTCTCTCTCCCCCTCTCCCCCCTTAATTGCAATCTGTTCAGTAATTTCCTTTTCCAACACTGCGGAACATGGAAAAGCCCAGCACCAGAATAGGGGCGGGCAGGAGGGAAAGAGCGCTCCTGCTACTGCAATAAATCTGCTGGCCCAGCACTGAGGTATGTGTGTGTCCGGATCCAGTCACACACATGGGGATGTGAAGATATGACTGACTACCTGGCCCCCATAAGGTAGACCAGGGCAAATTGTTCAGGAAGCACCCACTTGTGCCAGGTGCTTCATATTTTTTTTTTACCCTTAAACAATATTACTAACCGTCAGTGTTATTACTCACAGTTTGGGATGGGGCTCACAGAAAATGATCACACAGGAAGAATGGCACAGAGCCAGGATTTGCACCCAGGCCTGTTTGATTACTGGACCCCAAGTTCAGAACATAACTTTTTCCTTTGTTGGCTTCTAAGCTCAGAAAAGGAGCTAAGGAATCCTCTTGCATGAAGGAACACGGAGAGGTTTCTTTTTCCAGAATGAATAGCAGTGTCCCAGAGACAAAAAGCCTTGCTAAAGAAATGAAATATTAATGACAGAATTGCAGAGAGCATGCTGAGTTAAGGAGGGGCAGGGCTTATGGAGGAACTTGCCTGGAGACCTGAAGCTGAAAGCTATGAGGGATACAGCGGAATTACCATTTAGCTAAGCAAAATGCTACTCCTGTAAGCCATTAAGTTGATTTGGTCCCTCGAGTGGGCCTGCAAGATAACCACGCCTATCCCTCTTTCCCAGGTGCGGAAACAAGGCTCTCAAAGGTTACCTAGGATCACACAGCTAGAAAATGGATTGGCTGATCCTCGCCGACTTGTCGGCCATTTCTGTTTACGACGCCATCTTGGCTAAATGCAGGGCCCGGGGCTGCTGGGAGCAGTTGGGGATTCGGGCTCCAGGGAACAGGGACTTGAATGAGATGCATACCACTCTCTACCACCCCCTTCTTCAAGGAGCCACAACATCTTTCCTGAGTCCCAAAGGTGGCTGCTTCTCTAGAGGCTGCCAGCAGAGGGGGCTGAGGATGCCTGCTCCACCATGACGACACAGGAAGGGGAGGCTATTGGGCCCAGACCTGCCCTCAGCTGCCTCCCTTCTCACCCAAGGCTGGGCAGTGCAATGCAGTGTCCTGGCCCAGAGTGGAGCAGCCACAGCCCTGGGAACCCACTTGGACCCCTGGAGAAAGGAGCAAGGGCCCCACCCTGTCTTTCTTGGCCTTGTTAACAGAAGGCATGGCCCCACCTGACCTGCATGGGACCAGACACTCCAGGCCAGGGTGGAAGGTTGACAATACCTGAGGGTGTCTTGCTAAGTGCCCTTGTATAGGGCACAAACTACGCAACCTTACTTACTACCTAGTACACCAACCAAGTCCCTATTTCCACCTAGAGGGGCCACTCTGGGAGTAGGAGTCCACCAGCCTGTCTTGCTGCCTCATGTGAACCACACTGGCAGATCCCCCTCATCCCCCTTGGGCTCTTTCTGGGGACACGGGGCAACCCAGATCTAGCACTTTCAAATATGAACTTCCCTGTAGCTCCCAGGAGATAGGTCAAAGCACTTTTCCTGCCTGGATGCCACAGATGGCTTTTGGAGAGAAGGGGATGAAGAGCTTTGCCTATCCTGGGGGCAGGGATACAAATTAGCCCAACTCCCTCTCCTCCATGCCCCTGACCCTTATGGGATTCAGCAGGGATTTACCATGACTGACTTCCAGGCCCCCTTCTCACCGAGATCTCTAGCTCAGCCAGAGCGGTGGGTTGAGAGGAAGAAACAGGGGGAGGAAGGGGCATTCAGGGGCTGCGCTGCTGATCCAGGCAGGGGGGAGGTGTCTGCACAGCTGCAGGCAGCCCCCCTACCCCCAGCCTGTGAATGGGCACATCACCCCCTCCTGCCTGCCTGCCGCTGCTCCTGAAACAGTTGGTCCTAATGAAGGCGAAGCAGGCAGGGCAGCTGTGTGCTTTATCCATATGCATGGGGAGGTGTATATTTATCCTCATGGCCCACCCCACCCTGCAGCTGCTGCCACCCCCTATGCCAGGAGGGTGAGTGGGCACAAGCGCCCTGGCTCCCCCGCCCCCCACCCCAGGCCTCTACTCATTCCAGCCCTCCCTCCCCAGCCCACTCCCACAGCCTTCACTTGACCCATTTTGGAAGCAGAAGTTTGAGTGTGTTTGAGAGAGAGAGAGAAAGAAAGAGTGTGCACACATCATTTCCCCAGTTGGTGCTTTTGATTTCCTCTGAAGCATCTTGATTGCGCGCGTACAATGGCATCTTGCTGCCAGTGCTCCCTCAGCAGCTTCTGGCTCTGTGCCGCCTCCTCCCTGGGGCTGGGGTTTTCTGCTGACTCTGGGACCCATGACTGGCTGACAGCGAAGGAGAAGGCCTGATCTGGGCTCCCATCCCTTGGCCTGAGCAGTGGTGACTGGAGGCCTAGCCAGCCCTAGTCCTTCCTGCTCCTTGGGCTGGGGCCAGCAAGCACCCTGTCCCCCACCTCCTTCCCTCTCACCTGCCCCTCCTGCTGCCTCCTAGCTCTGGCCTCCTAGTTGCCCCTGCCCGCCTGCTAACCCCCCTAGTGCTCACAGTCATTTTGCTGAAATGTGATTTTCTGCTCAGAGGCCTTCAGACCCTGGCTGCTATGAGATAGTCAAGGCCAAACTGTTCATCCTGTCATTCAAGGCCCCTCTGATCTGATTCTAAACCTTATTATAGACCTATCGGTCACGGCTTCTCACACACACCCTGTGCTCCACATGAGCCATTGTACTGCTTCTCAACCTAACCCCCAAATTTTATTTCCCCATCGAGGCCTCCTCCCTGGGGTGCCTGCCCCCTCTCTTATGCTATTCTTACCCCTCCTTTAGAGCATGATTCAGGTCATGCTTCCCCAGGAAGATGGTCCTGTATCCACAGGGCTCCCCTGTGAAACTCCTAAAGCCCTGACAGCTTAGACCCTTGGCATTCATTCATTCATTCATTCAGCAGCAACAAAGGACAAGGATGTCTCATGTTCAGGTGCTGTTGCCCCAACTGCCTCCCTGACCCCACCACTCCCTGCTCTGCCCCCTTACTCACTCTTTTCAGCTGCACCCAACCCCTGAAACAAGGCTTTTGCCTCCTTCATGCTTGTTCTTTCTGGCTGGAACATTCTTGCTCCAGATAGACCCAGACCTTGCTTCCTCATATTCTTTTTTTTTTAAAGATTTATTTTATTTATTTATGCATAGAAGAACTGGGGTGCAGGCCAGAGGTGCATGGGAGCATCTCCTCACATTCTTGAGGTCTCTGTTCATTGTCACCTTCCAGAAGCCTTCCTGGGCCACTTCCCTATGTAAAAATTGCCAGGGCCTCCTGGTGGTGTGGGGGTTAAAGACAGCTCTATCAGGCTAGTGCCAGCTACTGCAGCACAAGTTCGATCCCCAGCCAGGGAGCTGACCCACATGGCGCAGCAGACCTCTTGTGCTTTGCCTGCTGCTCCCCTCTGATGTATTTCAGTAGATCTGCTCCCCACTCTCTGTCTCTGGTTAATGCTCTCACCCACCCACCCCCCACCATACCTGTGGCATACACCCCAGCTCTATATGCATAAATATTTTTTTAAAAAATTGCCATGCTCTCTCACCTCACTGACATGTCCCTATACACCTACCTCAATTTATTTTCCTTCCGGGTACTTATCAACAACTCACATTTATTGATTTATTGCTTTCATCTGTCTCTTTACCACTAAGCATCAGCTCCAAGAGGACAGAGTTTTTCTGTCTTATTCATCAAGGTATCCCCAACAGCACAACAGTACCTGGCATTAGAAGGAACTCAATAATTATTTGTTGAGTAAGTGAATGAGTGAATGAATGAAACAGGCTAGCTCTGAAAAAAAATCAGAAATGACTAATATTCATATCCCCAGGGACTCACAGGCTAGTTAGACATGTAAGCTACACAACGTGAAACTGACATGTGAAGCACAGTAGGTGGAATATCCAATGAAAGCACTAAGTACATGCATGGACGTGTGGTTGACCCAATGGAACACAGATATGTGACAGCAGTCAGTGCCCCACAGTGGACTATGCCAGCATCAGACCTGACTCATGCCACCCAATACTCCTCGCACACCCTCTGGAGAGTGTAGGGGGTGCTGCATAGAGAAGGACCAACTCAAGCTAGGTAGACAATTCAGACAGAGGGCTCAGCAAGTACAAAGCCACGTGGGCAGCTGGAGATTAACTCTAAGCATATGATTTCATGGGTGGAGCCCAGGGTACTGTAGTTGGTGGGGACAGCATTTGGTGTGGCTTGAAAGTCCTATCTGTTAGGCCCTGAGCTGCCCATTTGCATCTGTGCCCCCTCCCTGCTCAGTGCCCTCCAGCAGGCACACACATAGAAATTATTTGATGAAAACATCCAACCAATGGGGCCTCCCTGGTGGCGCAATGGGCTGAGCAACATACTATGAAGCAATCTGCAGCCTTTGCAGCATGAGTTCGATCCCCAGCCGGCCAGGGAGCAACCCACATGGCGAGGCAGACTTCTCCTGTCACGCCTGCTGCTCCCCTCACCAGTGTGTTTCAGTCAGTCTGCCTGTTCTGTTCCCCACTCTGTCTCTGGTGAATCCTTTCACACACACACACACACACACACACACACCGCCATCTCAGGCTTGTACCCCAGCTCCTGTATGCATACATAAATAAGTCTTAAAAAAAAAAGAAAAGAAAAGAAAACATCCAACCAAGCTCACAACTAGGCACCTGGGACACTGATATATCAAATGACTCATTGCCGTATTTTCTTTTTTTTTTTTTTTATTTTATTTTTTATTTAATAGAGGCATGTTTATTTATTTATTTGTTTGTTTGTTTGTTTGTTTTATACGTGCACTGGGTACAGTCAGAAGCACGGGAGGGTGAGAGAATTCACCAGAGCCAGAGCGGGGAGCAGAACAGGCAGACCGACGAAATACACTGCTGAGGGGAGCAGCGGGCGGCAGGAGAGGTCTGCGCGCCATGTGGGACCCTCCTCTGGTGGCCGGGGAGCAGCCGGGGATCGAACCAGTGCCGCAGAGGCCGCGGGCAGCTTCGCAACCCAGGGCTCAACCGCTGAGCCACCGGGGAGGCCCCGTATTTTCCATGTAGACCAAAAGTCCACATCACTTTTCACACAGAGTTCTTGGAAATCTGCTTTCTTGTTCTACTTCTTACTTGCAATTTTGATGTACTACTTCTAACCCTCAATTCTATAAGCTGTTAAAAACTACACTGTATCTCCCCCCGCCCCACACACACATCAACCTCTTCTAGCCACCATGTAAGTAATAAAAAATAATCCATGGCACAGAGCAGGTTTTCTTTCAAAAAAGACCCAATTATTGAAGATCTATTGTAGACTAAGCAGAAATCATAAATAGCCCAGTTTTCTGCAGCTGAAAGGAATTAACCACATAGCATTCAAGAAAACTGGGTGCCTGCAGAGGAAACATTCAGTCCCCAGGGTCGAAACTGGGGTAAGTCTGTTACCAGGTCCATCAACACCAGGGCAGGGCATTTCAGGGAAATGCTGGGCTGCACAGGCCTCCCTCACTCAGGGCATGACCCCGACATACATGGAGGATAGAGGCCAAAACCCTACCCGTCAGATTGCTAATTGTTATTTGTAAGAACTATCACCGTGAGTGAGGGGTACCTGAGGCTGAATGGTTGTCACTGGAGAAATTCAAGCAGAGACAGAGAGCATCTTGCACTATAAGGGAAGAAAGACTTTGGGGGTGTAGGTGGGAAGGGTAGAGGATTGGAAGAAGAAAAAAAGAATCTGAAGGAAAAAACTGATGTTTGTAGGGCCAGGACTTTCCTGATCCAGGCCTGTAACCTCACTCCAGGAGATTCCCAGCCCTAACTGCCTATGTCCCACTCTCTGATCTGTTTCCCAATCCCCTCAGCTTTCTGGAATCTTAGCTCTGAATTCTAGGCCTTTACCCCAGCAACCCCACACCACCCCAAATAAAAGAAAAAAGAGAGAGAAGAGGCAACCCAAGAGTGTTCTAAGTTTCATTCCTTGTCCCTTTAATTTAAAGAAACAGGACTCAGAGGGTTCTAGAACCAATACTAGGACCCTGAGTTCTGCAGATCACTGTTTCCGAAGCACCAAGGAAGAGCTTGCCTTCACCCCAGAGTCCCTTCTTTTTCTTTTTTTTAAATATTTTAAAAAATGTATTTATGCACACAAGAACTGGGGTATGGGGGAGGGGGAGTTGAGAATTCACCAGAGTGGGGGGCTGAAGCAGCGGATCTAGTGAAACACACTGCTGAGGGGAGCCTCGGGAAAGACAGGAGAGGCTCCAGACCCCTTCTTGGTTGGCCTCGTTCACTGAGTAGGGGAAGGCCAAGTCCGAGACCCCTCCCTCACCTCCCTGCTTACAGGATGCAGAGGTGGGGTGAGGGACCTCCCAGGGGGTAGGTCTAGTCCTGAAAGTGTTAAGGGGCTCTCCCCCACCCTCAGATGAGAGAAAATGAAGGTGTCCGGGAAAGGGCATGGTGGTGATGACGGGTCTGAGTGGGTGGGTGTGAACAGGGCCTAGAAGAACGGGTTAATGAGGTTAGAATATGGGGGCTCAGTTTCCGGAGAGGGACCTCGGGCGCTGACTCAGCGGAGCCCGGGTTCAGGGTGGTCCTGGCCGAACCCCCGCCTTCCCTGTTCCCAGGGTGCCCTCTGAAGCCGCAGAGAGCTTTGATCCAGGGTCCGCCGACTCTCAGCTGGGCCGGCCAGATGGGTGGGGGAGGGCCAGGGCGCAGGCGCCACCCCTCGGCTGCCCGCACCACCCCTCCAGGGCACCGGGACTGCTTCCGGCTGTTGCAGGGGGCGCCCGACCCGCCACCCCTTCCCCTCCCCCTCCCTGCCTTGCAGCTGTTCCCCAGCTGCCCGGCCCCACCCCAAAGACAGCTGGGAGAGTGGCTGGGGCCGGGGAGCGGGGCGCAGCTGCTCGGCTCTGGGGCGGGGACCCGGAGGGCAGCGACTTGAAAGAGCTGAGGCCGGCGGGGGTGGCGGGGTGAGGGACCCCCCGCCCTCAGTCCCCCGCGGTGTCTCCTGGGCTCCACACATCTGGGTCACAGGAGTCGCCGCCCCAGTTGGTGGGGCGGGGGAGAGCCGCCCCGGACACCCTGGACTTCCCGGAAAGGGGGCAGGAGGGCGGCACCGCCTAGGGTGTGAGTGCCGGTGTCGGAGCCCTCAAAGGAAGGAGGCTCAGGGTACGCGGCGTGCAGGGAGGTGTCTGAGTGTGCACACAGCAGGAGGACGGCCCCTTCAAGCTTCTCCAGGGATGGCTGTCCTAGGGCAGCTCTGGTTTTCTGGGCCTCCTGACCCTTTTGGGAGGTGGGTGACAGCTGCTCCTACAAAGCCAGGGACAGCTGGGTGACTGGGGATGGCTGGATGGGGTTAGCATCTCCCTGTTTCCCTGGCAGCTCTGAGCTGCAGCCCCAGGCCCTACTGTGGCAGCTGGCTGCTCTGCCTACAGCCTGTGTGCTGGACTATGTGATTGTCTGGGTAGGCTTTCAGGGCTGAGACCTGGTAAGGGTCAAGTCCATCCCATCCCCCCTAGATCCCAGGCTAATAGATAAACCTGGAGAAAGAACCCCTCCCATCAATTAAAATAAAATCAGGCCAAGTGGGAAAGAATTGGGCAGTTTTTGGTCTTGACTCCTAACTTTTGGCACAGTTGTTCCAGGGTTCCTGACAACCAGAGGAAGGAACAGTGAGACAGGAGCAGATGTGAGAGTCGTTAAATGTCTATTTGTCCACCAGCACCTGCCCCCAGGCATCCTTCCACCCTGGGCTGGAAGGGCACTATGCTCCAGCCATCTGCCCCCTTTAGCCCCAAACAGGTGCAGAGGAACAGAAGGGGGCAGACCAGCTGTTGTAATGCAGCTCCTGGCTCTGGTTCTGTGCAGGGGGTGTATTGGAGCCAGGGTCCCTGCACACACACACAGTCATGTTCTACTCCCTTGGGACAGGAGAGAGGCACTTAGCAGGACCTAGACTCTGTGGTTTGGTCTGGCCAACCAAAACAGCAGGAGACATGGCCTCACTACCTCCAAATCTGGGTCCTTATTTTTCTGAGGTGACTCAGGGTTGGTGAAGCTTGGACCCCTGGCACAGGACTTACCCACAGTTCCCTGTTTCCTGGGTTGGGAGGCATTCAGGTCCTAAACAATCAAGGATGAGAGAAACAGGCACCCAGCAGATTGCCCCTCCTACTAGTGCAGAAGGGCCTAGGTAGCTTTACAATACGAGCAGATCCACTTGAGATATCAGGCAACAAACCACTCACTCCAACAGAGAACTTTGGAGTACCCCAGCCCCTCCTTTCACCCCAGGGGTTCGCAGCAAGGATCCCAGCCAGACCATTTCTGGAGTCTAAGTAGGGGAGGCAGGGGCAAGAGGGGTCAGGAATCAGCCCTTTTAGCTCTGCAAACATGCTAGAAACTTTGAGATGTCGAATGTTTTCTTCATCTTGCAACCTACCCCTACATGTTCTTTCTCCATGGTCCCGAGTAGGGGCCAGACCCCTAATCACTGAAAGAACCCCCTCTCCTGTGGGGGCCAAGGCCTACTTAAACTACATTCCAAGAGGACAGGGTTGGCGTTTCTGTGTCCTTGCCCAGTGCCTGCCACTTAGCATGTGCTCAATAAATATTTGTGGACTGAGGAAGTAAACTTTGCAACTCATAGAAAGGTATTTTTTTTTCTTTGTCTGTCCTCACTAAGAGCATGTTGGCAGAACCTCAAAGAGATGCCAGGGCCCATGCAGCAGGGGGCTGGGCCTCGGAGGCCCTCAGCAAATATTTGTCAGATGAAGCCAAGGCTGAGAGTAGATGTAGTTAATGCCTGACAAATTGACATTCACAGCCCTGACACAAGGTAGACCCAGGACAGAATCAGGGTAAGGAAGGCCCTAGAGGGTCCCCCCCCATGCCAAAGCCTGAAGACCTCAGGCCTGGGGGGAGTTGGGGCTAAGAGGCGAGGCAGGGAGTAGGACTGCGCCATTATATTTATTAGAAGGTTGGATTTCCTTGTGTGCTCTTGACAGATTACAGAATAAATACCTGGGCCTTGAGAACAGGAAATTCACGATTCATACAAAGTGCTCACTACAGGAAGTTGCTGTGTCAAAATCCAGGCAAGGACCCAAATCGGGCCAGCCCCCCTCCCCTGCTGACCTCAACAAGGCCTGTGCTGTTGTTTTTATTTTATTATTTCTTTTATTTCTCTTTATTATTATTAATATTATTATTATTTGCTCTTGATGTCATCAGTATCATTGGCAAAGTTCCTTTTCCCCTTCCCTGGACATGGGGTTCCTGTCTTTAAGATTCCACTCTGAGGCTGAAGGTGCCAAAAGCTGCTTGAGAAGTGGCCTTTGAACTCCATCTGGGAGGATGGTGAGAAGAAGCAGGAGAAAGTCTTGGTTTTAAAAAAATTGAAAAAAAAAAGTCCCACAATGTACAGGTCATTCGTCATGTCATTCCTTAGTCATCGCTCAAACTGCCCCAAAGAAAATCAAGAGGAGAAACAGGCCGGAGGGCCCTGGTCCCTCCTCCCAGACTGAGCGAGGTGGGCTGGACACTCCCTGCCCTTCTCCCCAAGGCTTTAGGGGAAGCTAAGGCTCCTTCCAGCCAGGGGGATGGGAAGGGGAAGGAGCGGGAGAAAAAGGGGGGGAGTGGGAGAGAGAGAGAGAGAGAGAGAGAGAGGGAAGGAGAGAGAGAGAGAGGGAAGGAGAGAGAGAAAAAAAGAGAGAGCTCAGCGCCTTGAGGTAGACGCTTTCCCAACTCCAGGGCCACCTGCGGCCCAGCCCAGCCAGCTCCCACTGTCACCTCCGAGTCCAGGAGTCATAAAAAATGAAATCAAAAACAAAGCCCCAAACAAAACAAAATCCAAAAGGAAAAGACTTGGGGAACAAAGGAGAAGGGCGAGAGGACAGGAAGGAAGAAGGGCAGGTCTCTGGATGCATAATTCCGGAGCCACTGGGGGCGAGGGGGGAACATTCCCCAGCGCCCCATCGCCCGCGTGGCGTTAGCTCGTCACGTAGTGTTTGGTGGACGGCTGCCCATACACCCTGTAGAAATCCTGGTGGCCAGGCTGCTGGGAGGCATCGAGCCAGTCTCTGACCGCCAGGCCAGGAAGGGACTGGGGGACGGAGGGTGTGGGTGGGAGTGGGTGTGAGTACTCTTGTGAGGGCACTGTCCAGGGGAAGTGGCCGGAGCGGGGATAGGGCTGGTGGCCGCCATGGTTGGCCACGGAAGAACAGTAACAGTTGTCCACAGAACAGACGAGAATCTTGCGGCCGCCATACTGGGGGAGCATGGGCTGCTGGGCAGCAGAGCCATTGGGGTACTGCGACGGGGGGAACACAGGGCTTGAGTGCACTGGTTGGGCGCCGCCCGGCAGGGCCACCAAGTGCTGCGTGGAGCTGCAGGGCCCCAGGGGCTGCCCTGACTGGCCCTCGCCGCTGGCTGTGCCCGCTGCCCCATACTGGCTGCCCACCGGGCCGGATGACGTCTCTAGGAAACTGGCCTCAGGGAAGGCCGTTGAGTGCTTGCGCTTTTCCGCCCCAGAGCTGCTCACGCCACAGGGATACAGGGGCACGCTCTGCAGGAAGGGCACCGGTGTGCTGAAGGGGCCTGTGGAGAGTTTGGGGCAAAAGTCGCCAAAGCTCCCAACCCAAGCAACCCAAACCTCCTCTCCCAGGGAACCTTTTTTCCATTTACAGGACCAAGCATCATGCATCATGCAGCATCTCTGCCCATGCTCCCTGCTCCACAGGACATTGTTCTTCCCATTTTACAGCTGAAGAACTGAGGCCTGTGGAGTTAATACCGCTTGTCCAAAGCTCCAAAACTAGAGGCGGCAAAGCCAGGATATAAAGGAAAATCTATTTGGCTAAAGCCACACGGCCTCTCAGAGAGAAGGCTCTAGCATTTGCCCCTGTCCAAAGAGCTCTCTCCCCTTGATTGAGAACCTCACCCTCACCTTCTAGCATCTTCCGGAGCTGCTTCTCCTTCTTGGCCACTTCATTCAGGAAGAGCTTGGAGTTCAGGTGACCGATCTTAGGGGGAGAAAGGCTGCTGCCCGTGCAGGTCTGGGTCCTGGGGGCAGTGGACGGGGCATCTGCTGTGAGGAGGTATCACCGGTGAGCCCGCCCTACCTCCCCCCGTGGGCCTGGCCCACCCTGCTCTCCCCCAGACGTGTTTCCCTGAGGGCTGGGGGTCATCTGCTCACCTGTCCATTAGAATTTTCACAGACTTGGTGTTCTGTGGGAGAGAGAAAAGGGTTAATCATCGGGAAAGGCAGCATGGATGAGAAGCTGGAAGCTGCCCCAGCTCCCAGCAGGGCTGACCCTCTGATTCTGGCTAGAGTGGAGGGGTAAGGAGGTGTCACCATTTTTAGAAGAATAGCTAGCATTTAGGGGGCCTCCCTGATGGCACAGGGGTTAAAGTCTCAACGCTATCGAGCTGTCACCAGCCACTGTGGCATGGATTTGAATCCCCGGCCAGGGAGCTGACTCACAGGGCGCAGCAGACCTCTCCTGTCTCACCCACTGCTCCCCTCAGCAGTGTATTTCAGTACATCTGCCTGTTCTGCTCCCCACTCTCTCTCTAGTGTATCCTCTCACCACCCACACCTATGACCTGCACCCCAGTTCTTGTATGCATAAATAAATTAAAATAAATCTAAAAAAAAAAAAAGAATAGTTAGCATTTATTGAGCACTAACTATGTAACATACACCATTTGGGTTTTCTACACATCCATCATCTTACCCACACAACTATTCTCAGAGGAGGTTCTATAGGTACTCAGTCTTTTTCAGAAGGAAAATATGGTGCTTGTACTGTATACCCCCAAGAAGGACACCATAATGTAATACACCAATGTTTCACCAGCAAAATATTTGAATATTTATATGACATGAGATCAAGATCATAAATAAAGATCATAAAATGCAGATCTACTTTTGCTGTTATATGATTGCCAATTTTTTTTTCTTTCAGCTTTTAGAGATTTTTAAAAGCTGGAATTATAGATAAAGGGCAGCAGACGTGTATTCCCATCTTATAAGTAAGGAAACGAAGGCGCAGGAAACATACATGACTTGCCTAGATCACAAAACTAGAAAGAGCAGGGAGGGAGGCTTTGAATCCACGTACACTGGTAAAGCAAAGAGCGCAGGAGCATACTGGTGGGGAACTGGTTAGGGAGCAGAGAACTGCAGACCCCAATTTGGGAGTGGCCTCTGGGTCCCACCAGCTGGCATCAGGCCCAACCCACCTTCATGAAGCTGACATCCTCTGTCTTGTCAAAGAGCAGCTGCAGGGAGCCCAGCAGCTTTTTGGCCTCTTGCATACGCTCCCCAAGGTGCAGCGCCTGCGCTGCGTTCTCGCTGCAGAACTTGGCCTGGGCCTTGTCCAAGACCTCCACCGTCTGCCGCAGGTCCTCATCCAGCAGCTGGTGCAGCTTCTCGTACTGCAGCCGCACTTCCTCCTTCAGCTGGCTCACCTTCTCCTGCGGACATGGTGGGCAAGAGTAGGTGGGCAGTGAACATGGGAATCTCTGGCTGCTATTCCCACCTCTCACATTCTGGATGGCGGAGCATGGGACCCCAAATCCCCAGGCTGCCTAGAGCTCCCAGGGTAAGGTCTGACCAGTGGGGGCTCATCCACTGACTGCTCATTGAATGAATGAGCAAGGAACACCATACAGTAGACACTCAGGAGGGAACCAACCCAAGGCCCTCCACCCAAGCTGCCCACAGCCCATACTGTGGGCTTGGGTTTAGCTACCTCTACCAGGCGCTTGTCTGACTCAAGTTTGTACAGCTGGTCCTCAATGTCCTGCTCTCGTTCCTCCAGCCGGTCCTGCTGCTTCATCAGCATCTTCTGTAGGAACAATTGGGACAAGGTCATCAAAGGGGTCTGTAGCTGTCCCTGTTACCAAGGGTGGGCGAGCCCCATTCTGCTCTCGTTAGAATGGATCCTTCAACCTATGGATCCTATGGATCCTTCGACCCAGATAACCTCAAATATCTTCTGTTCAATCCATTGTGACCCCCATGCAATGCTAAGGGCCTGCTGACAGCTGTCTGACCAGCCTATTCCCAGCCACAGAAAGCCTGGAATAGCCTCCCACACATATCTAAACCAAGAGCTTTCTGAAGGCAGGGTCAGGCTGGTCTCTCTAAGCACCTTTCCTGTATAGATGTATCTAATCATTCCAGTAATGCTGTTAGTACTATTATTATCCTCTCAGATAAGAGGAAACCAAGGCTCAGAGAGGTTAAGTAATTCATCCAAAATAACAGGTACGTGGCAGAGCTGGCATATAAACCCAGGTGATTTGGTGGTAGGGTGTCTTCTTATCCAGTTATGCTACCTCTCTCTGGTGAGCCCCATCTTAGAGATGAGTACCCTAAGATACAGAGGATCAATCTTGCAAGGTCACACAGGCCCTCTGACCAAATCCAGAGATCTCACCCCAAATTTGCCTTACACTTGGGGGCATCAAACCAACCACCCCTCCCCTTGTTCTGGACACTGCAAGCTAGAGCATTAGGCCCTTGCTAGCTCCTCTGGCCCCTCAGCTGGGAGGGAGATCTAAGTGGAGGGACCCTGGCTTTGCTAACACCAGTCTGTGCTGCGCCAAGCCCTTCTCAGCCTTTAATCTCCTGCAACCCCCTCTTCTCCCAGCCCTGCCCATCTCCCCTCCATCATCTACCCTGTTCCACCACCCCGTCACCCCCCTCACTAGACATCCCTCTTCAGTAAGAGTCTCTCCCCAGCTCTAGAACCCTTAGCGACTCCCTCTTGTCAAACAAGGCTCCCTCACTACCTGACTCTCCCAGCCAGGCGGGCTGGTATCCATTTGAACTCCCTGTACACTGTCAGTGCTTTTCTGCAGCTCACAGTGACTCCTCCCGCCACTTGTCTACCCTTCAGGGCCCAACTTCAGGCCCTACTCCTGTAGGAAACTGTCGGTGGCCCCGTGGCCCTGGCTCTGAGTCTGTGCAGGTCCCTCCTGCCCTGCTCATGCAGGGAGGCTGCCACATTCTGTCCTCCCTCTGTAGCTGTGCTGTCCAACAGAGTAGCCATTAGTCACATATGGTTATAAAAGTGAATTAAAAGTAAATTAAATTAAACATCAGCTTTTCAGCTACATGAGCCTCATTTAAGTTTTCAATAGTTATATGTAGCTAGTGACTAATGTATTGGACACCACAGACATAAAACATCACCATTGTCAGAGAAAGATCTCCGGGACAACACTGCTCTGCAGTCTGTCTCATAAACCCTGGTCTGATAGCCCCACAAAACTCAAGGTCTCCTGAAAACAGGGCTTGGCTGCTGTCTTTCTCCACCTCCCTTCCAAGGCAGCCCACACACACAAAGTCACCCCACAGATGCATAACATGTTCTCTGAGTAAATCCATGGGTTTTACACACAAAATAAGGTTTGCAAAATAGATCGCACAGAGCCTAGCTTCCAGTACATGTCCACTCACCAAAGAATGGTTCCTTTTCTTCCTGTGTGCGCCTCAGAGTGACCCTCAAGTTTGACCCCATGACTGCTACACCTACCCACACCCAGCTGGTTCCCCAAAGACAAGTGCCACTGAGTCCTTCCTCTTTTCCCCAATCCATTTTACATAGAGGGAAAGCAAGGTCAGCAAGAATTTGGTCAGACCCCATTTGTACTGGTGGCTACCCTGGACACACACACAAAAAAAAACAGGATCCTGTGGGCAGGAGAGTTGGGGCTGGGGTTCTCAGAATCTATGCTGGGGAAGCCAGGGGCACCCCGCTGAAAACTTGACCTTTCAGTGACCCAGGACAGGACCTCTAAAATCTAACCCAAGGAGACCCTGCCTTCCAGCAGGCCCCATCCTCAGCTCAACAAACATAGCAGACACCAGCCAGAGAGTCAGAATCTGAAAAGCAGCAGCTGAGTAGGGGCAAGATGGAGGTAGCCATGCATCCTCCCACCTGTGAAACTGCCCACGGGTACGTGGAGGGCACAGCACCCCAAAGTGACAGCCAGACATACAAATGCAACTGCACACACACACGCACAAGGGGTCACCCGGGCTCTGCACACACCCACCGAGGCACAGGTACCAGAGCCCAGGCCCCTGCACCCGAAGGTTGACGGCCTTAGGGAACAGAAGGGGCCTACCATAAAGGGGGGTGGACAGGACACCTCTTCAGGAACACTAGGCCTTCTGACTCCCCTGCAACAACTGGCCCTCAAATTCTTGCCTGCTGGTTGCCTTATATCTGCACTCAGGAGGGTAGAGCCCCCCTAGATGCACCTCAGACACTAGGCCACTCTCGCCTTCTTGTGCCCAGCATATCTGAAAACCGAGGCCCCCAGCCACACTCACATCTGCGTACCTATGGTCTCCCTGCCCAACTATTTCTTTTTTTTTTTTTTTTAATTTTTTTTATAGAGGCATGTTTTATTTATTTATTTGTTTGTTTGTTTTTTTGTTCATACATGCACTGGGTACAGTCAGAAGCGCGACCCTGCCCAACTATTTCTCATGGCCGAACCCATTAGGAACAGACAAGGGTGCCTGGGGGACTGAGACCCAGGCAGGGGCAGGAAAATAGCAGCCCCAGCTTCCCACCCCAATTTCCCTGAGGGAAGAAATGGAGCCATCCTACTCCTACCCTCCAGACCCCCATCAGGGAGTTCATGGCTGATCCTCAGGGCAGAACCAAGAGAGGTACCTCCTGCCCAATCCTGGGCGGGTGGGGCTCAGTCCCTTCCTTCTTTCAGGCTTTTCTCCAGGCAGCATTCTTCCCTGAAACCCTGCAGTTCCTCCTTGAGTTTCAGAGTCCCAGGGTCTGGTCCCTGCTGCCCAGAACCCTCTGGGGTGGGAGCCCAGAGAGGCCCAGAGAAAGCAATGGCCATATTCCCTAGCAGTTAGACAGGTTTGTTTCTCCTCCCCTAGCTGGGAGGCCACCCAGGGTCCCGTCTCCACTACAGGGCACGGGCCGAACAGGAATGGGAAAGAAACTGGCCAAGAAACCCAGAGAAAGCTAGGAAGAAGACCCACATTGGCCAGCTCATCCTTGCAGGGGCTGCATCCCTCGAGGCCAGGTGATCTTAATCCCACCACAGACAACACCACTTGGGGAAGCAGAGGAGTGGGAGGGGCCAGTGGGAAACTGGGGGAAGCGGGGTAAGACCTATTGTGCCCCTTCATTATCCTTCACCTTGATTTCACAAAAATAATTGAAACATGATGCTGAAAAGCTGGAGAATGGGCCTGGACCCTTCCTCACTACAAGCAGGTTCTTTTCCATCCCAACCCCCAGGGAACCACTAAGAGCTGAGGCTTCATGTCCCACCAGGGAAAATCCCACAGCTGAGACAGAACCAGATTTCCCAGTTTAATTCAGAGCAAGGGCTCTCAAAGCCGGGGGGTGGGGGGGGGTGGGAGTTGGGGTGGGGGTGGGGATTGCTGCTGCCACTCACGGCCCACAGGTGAGTCACCTGTACTCTGGCTCTCCTCGAGTGCCCAAGCAGAGTGGATTGGGAAAGCAGGGCCTATGCTGGAAGCAGCTGAAGGACCAGGCCCCCAGCAGGTGAAGGCCAGCCCCACTCAGCAGCCCTTGGCCCAGGAGGCATTTGCTCGCTCCAGTCCCTGTCTGGCCCTTAGGCCTAAGGCTTTTCATGGCTGTCTCCTGGGCCTGTGAGGACAAAAGCATCAAGACTTGGGGTCACACCTCCACCCAGAATATCCTGCTCCTCATACTTATCCCCCAATAGGATAGACTCTGTCTTGGGCTGCTTCCTCTAGGGCCCCTCCCAACCTGGAGAAGGGGCTTTCCTGCTCCCCCTGGAAAGCCTCACTTTTCTCTGGAGTCTGATTGTCCAGGCCCAGCTGGCATTTTTTGATGCCAGACTGGACTGGGCAAACGAGTGAGGCCATGGGGACACTGGGTATATAAAAGTTAATAAATAATAATAATAAAATCCTCAAGTCAACCTTGAAGAGAAGCAAGGTCAGAAGGGAAGAGGGCCCCAGAGGCTGGGCTGGAGACAGGTCTGAGGTTTTCAGACAAGACCAGGGCTGGGTCCAGCAGCCCCTGTGGTGGGGGGTGGTAAAATGAGCCCAGGAAAAGGGAGCTGGGCTGCTGGAGCACCTCCTGCTGCTCAGGTCCCTGTCCAGATGACTCTCATGCCAGCTTCAGCTCTGGCTGCAGCCCCTGCTCCCTGCTCAGGCCTACCCCGTCGTGACCTCCTCCCCCAGCTGCCAAACTTATCCCCACACCCAATCTGAGACCTTATCCCAGGAGCACAATGGCCTCCTCTCTTCTGGGTCACAGGGCTCTTCCCTGGTCTCAGGGCAGTTTCTGGCTGCCTTACATCCCCTTTTCCGTGCACCAACCCCTGCCTTGAGCTACCGTGTGAACCCCCTCCCCAGTGGGACAACCACAGACCCAGAGAGAGGAGGCTGCAAGGTAGGAACCAGGGCAAGGAGGCAGCGCCTGCAAGGCAAGCCCCAGCAGACCCCAGAGAGGGTTTCCCAGCTGCAGAGTGGAATTAGCTTTTGCCACGCAGAGAGCAGCGCTCTGGGGCAGCAGAACAAAGAGGCGGCGAGAAAGCCCCCCTTTGTCTGGGTTTGAATGCCAGGCCAGTCGGAAGGAAGGGAAGGAAGGCTTTCCCAGAGCCAGGCCGAAGCCAGCCAGGCTGCCTGCTCAGCCCAGGGCAGGGGCCCAAGTAGGGTTACCTTCTCCTTACATCCACCCAGACTGTCCCCAGCACAGAGGGGCAGGAGCCATCTGGGTTTCTACCTCCAATACCTGCCATCTGCAACAAACTTGCCCTAAGGTGAATTCCACCTCCCCTGCCCCTCCCCAACACCCCCACCAGGTGAGAAAGCCACACAAAATTCACAACCACCAACAACCACGGCCTGGACAGGCAGGCACACTCAGGCACTGACTTGTGTGCACACTCGACTGTAACTCGCAGGTGCATGGCAAGCAGGGCACGCAGACACCCTCTTTTCTCCCCCCCACACGGGCATGGCTTCCTGCCCCCACAGTCACACAAGACAGCTACATAAATCAGTCAGTTGCTCACACTGCATCTCCTCAGAGATAGACACGTGAGATACGAAAAAATCAGTCATAAGTGAGCTCCACAAGGAGACACACTGGTTACTTACACACACTCACACTCACACCTGCACAGGCTGCTCAGAGCTGCAGGAGGCTGAGAAATCAATAGGGTGTGCATGACAGACACCGGGCTGTGTCAGCAGGTCCCAGGGTGGGGGTGGGGGAGAGCTGGACCTCTGCCTGAGACTCCCCTCTGCCTGGTGCCCAGGGAGGCGGGCTGAGTCAGGGTCCCCTTCTGTGCAGACTCGATGGGCAAGTGGCAGCTACATGACCCTCACACCTTACGAACACACAGCCTCCCCACCCCAGCTCTCTTCATGCCTGAGACCTCAGGAGTACTGAGTGGGAGGTGGCGATAGGATCTGCCCTGCCAGAGTCAGCTGGGCCTGGCAGCCTTATTCCCATGCCTCACTAGGAAACAGACACACAGGATGGAGAGCCAGGGTCCCCTCCAGGGTCCCCATGCAACCCCTCAGGGGCCAAGTGAACAGGGTAACCTCATTCCCTATAGATACACCCACAACCTGGCCCGACCAGTGGGGTCCCCTCCCCAGAGAATGTCTTTGCAAATCTAACCTCTGAGAATGCAAGGGTCCGAGGAATGGCCAAGGGGCACAATTATGATGGCACAAACTCAAAAACACACACATCCCCTGCACAGTCCCTCACACACAGAACCAGGCCTTAGCTTGGATCTTCTTCCATGATGAGGGAGGTCATGAGATAGGGGATGCTCCCAGCTCCTATCAGTCCCCCATTGCTCAGCTGAACCCCTGAACCTGGGGGCTGGATGAGCATTGACCCCCTAAGACTGCCAGACCTGGATGTTCCAATTTTTGGCCCTTTGGCTCCACAGCCCCCAGGGAGAACACATTCAGGGTCTAGGCATGTGACCACAGAGTGGTCACAGGGGCCCACCCAGTGGGCATCCAGGCCTATGTGGCCTCACACTGACTTCCCTGGGGCAGAGGGATTTGATTCTGAGATGATTCCTCTAGGCCCCCCAAGGCCCCTGCCCAAGTGTAGGTGCTTGTGAGTGGGAGAGTTAATCAGGGTTTCCTACTTCTAACCCACAGGGCATTTCGGCAGCACTCCTCTCCCTGAGGACAGAATTGGAAGCACAAAGCCAGCTATATTTTAAGGCAGGTGCCAGGTCTCCACGCTTCCGCTCCTGTATCTGGGAAAAGAGGCCCAGGAAAAGGCCCCTCCTCCTGCTGGCCTAGACAGGATAGAGAACACAGAGGGTACTTCCTTTCGGGGTTCCCGTGGCTTGCCCTCTTCCCCAAGGGAGGGGCCCTTCTTCCTCCATATTCAGTTAGTCCAGCCCACACTGAGTGACACTGGGCTATTTAAGGGTTTCCAACTCCGGTGCCCTGAGACACCAGAGAGATCCAGAGGGTCCCAATGGTGGAGGAGTCTGGAAGGGGGTGAGAGTCAGGCTGTGGGGCACAGATGCTGAGTGCACAGAATTGCACATCTGGCCCTGATGCAACCCATTACTCGATCCTGCCCATCAGGAACAGGGATGAAAGAACATGAGTGCAAGCGCGTGCAACACACACACACACACACACACACACACACACCCCAGTTTGCATGCACAGAGATGCTGGCAAAGTTCAGCATCTGCTTCCATAGGGTTCCTTCCATGAGCAGGGGATGAGGGACCTGCTGGTAAGAACTCCAAGGTGAATACTCTATGATGTGCCACCCACCCAGATCTGCCAGCTACACAGACAGGAGACAGGTGCATTTGAGGGCAAAGTAGACAGTCTCAAAAACACTAACAAACACAGGCACACATGTGAAAATACTCTCCTACTACTAAGTCAGGTACGATTATGTTTTCTCCCCCACCCAAATGAAAGACACCCCTAGCACTTAGACACAGCTAAGAGCTGGCTGCTGCCACTCCTCAATTCCTTTCAACCACAGCCACATCTCTGTCCCCCCACCCCACCCCACCCCCGTATCCCCCTCCGCCATTCCCAGGACAGAAAACTGGAGAGTCTTCCTTTCTCCTGCCTCTGCACTTTTCCCAGCCTTCTCCCCCAGCTCTTCCATCTTTATTAATAGCAGCAGCTTCCAATACTAGGGAAAGTCTGGGCTCTGCCTGCCCTGAGTGTTGGGGTGAAAGACACCAAGGGCTCATCTGTATCCCCTAGGTCTCTGCCTTTTCCACCCTAGTGGGGGGGAGAGAGAAATGGCTCCCCTCTCCACCCCCATACTTCCTTTAAGAAACCAGAGGCCCTGTCCTGGCACAAAACCCCACAGCTAGCCCATCTGATTGGAAACTAATTATATAGCAAATTTTATTTGCTCTCTCTGCCCTCAGTCTGCGGTGGCCCTCCTGCCTTTTGTTAGTTGAATGTGTATGTTTTTTAATTGCTAAACAGTGACTCATTCTGACTGGTCTCATCCCCATCCCTCTCCCTGCACCCCCCCCCCCCCACCCCACACAGGAAACAGACTCTGTGTACAACCTGCCTGGCTCAGAGCTTCCTCATACTCAAGCTCCCCACTGGCCTCAACCAGCCTCCAGGGGCCCCCACCCATGAACACTCCCAGTCCTAGCAAAGCCCAACCTCACCCCCATATCACACCCTGGCCCCAAGCTGGGGCTTCTGAGATGGCTCAGTCAGTCTCAGGCCAACCCCTTCCTTCTGGTATGACTCAACCCTGAAAGTCAGGGGACCAGGGAGGCACCAAGGAGGAGCCCCCCTCTACTGAAGGGGACGGAAGTATTGCCTCAGTCCAGAGCCAGGCCCAGAGGCCTGAGGGGGAAGGTGGTTTTGACATTGGCCACTGCTGCAGGGTGTATACAATGGGAGGGGATGCGGTTCCGTAATCACCCAGCCGGCAGCCCAGGGGAGCCAGCTGCCTGAAACCAGATTGCAAGGCGCCTCAACCTTAAACCCACAGGATTCTTTTTCCGTCTTCCACTTCCCCTCCCCAAATGTGGGAGGGCTGTGATAGAGGGTTGGGCTGAGAGAAAAGGGCTCAGGGTGAGGAAGACACATACTTTAAGGTTTATTCATGCAGATGCATGCAACACGGGCACACTGAGGGCAGCGCTTCTCACACATGGAGAGGGGCTATCCGGAATAACCCTAATGGCTGAGACTCTGTCCGTGACTGCCACCGGTGCCACCTAGATACCAGGAGTTCTGCTCTCCCTCCGGAAGCGCCCCTTCACCCCCCTCCATGTGTTTCCAATAGGGCTTGAAACTAACATGGCTGCTTTTGTTTACTTCCTCATTGGTATGCCAGCATCATGGATCATGTCAGCCACAGCAGCGGCACCAGGACACTCATTACATAAACAGCAGCTGGAGAAGCAGGACCTGGGTCACTGCCTTGGTGACTTCCCATAGGGCCTACAGAAACAACGCTGGGGGAAGGAGCTGAGTGCAAAACAGAAAAGCAACACCAAACTCGACCCCAAACATCCCCACACCTCAATTCTATAAATGACTCACAAGATGGAACCTGTGAGCACAGGTGCAGGAATCTATCAGTAGCAATTGGGAACCTTCTCATACCTTGTCCCCAAACTTTCAGAGCACAAGAGTGTGAGTAGCAGGAGGCCTCTGGCCTGATGTCAGAAGCATCAGCCTTTCAGATGAATGGTCCCCAGGCGGGAGGGGAAGGGAGGAAAGGAGAAGGGGGTGGGGGGTCGCTGGGAGGGAGGGGAACAGGGGGGGAAGGGGGAGAGAGAGAGAGAGAGAGAGAATGAATCTGAAGGTTACTTGCCCGGATCTCATTCCTCCGGATCTCCACGTCGCACACCGAGTGTCCCTGATGCGCACCGCTGTAGTAGCAGCAGTACTGGCACACGGCCACCTGCTCGGCCTCGCAGTGATAGAGGCGGTAGGCGTTGTGCTGCGGGCAGCTCCAGGCCCGCACGTCGTCCGCCTCCACCAGGAGGTGCCCGCGGGCGGTGGAGGGCTGCTGCAGGTGCGTCTGCACGTGGGACTGGCAGCAGGGCGCCTCGCAGCGCAGGCAGACCTTCTGCGCGGGCAGCGGGGGGCCGCGGCGGCAGAACACGCAGTGCAGTGCCGTCGGCGGCTTCTCCACGTGCAGGGCGTTGAACTTCTCCACGATGTTGGTGAGCTTCAGGTTCTTCTCCAGGCCCGGCTTCTGGTTATAGGCCTGGTTGCACTCAGGGCAGCGCACTAGGCCGCTGTCCTTGGCCCACGCCTCGCCGATGCAGCCCCGGCAGAAGTTGTGCTTGCACGGCAATTGCACGGGCTCCACGAAGACGTGCAGGCAGATGGGGCAGATGAGCTCCTCCTCGAAGCAGTTCTTCCAATTCTCCGCCATGACGGCCAAGGGCAGGGGGCCGGGGCCGGCCTCCCCGACTCCCCAGCCCTGGGGGTCCGTCCGGTGCAGCTGCCGGCCGCCGAGCCCGGCGCTCCGGCCCCGGGCGGCCCCGACAGTCGCTCAGTCACCCGCGCCTTCCGCGCGCCGCCCCCCGGAGGAGGAAGCCTCGGTCCTCACGCCGCTCGCGCCGCCGGCGGCGTCTCCTCCTCCCGCCGAGCGCCTAGCGGGAGGCGGCGGACTGCGCCGGGGCCCCGGCCGGGGCACCCGCCCTGGAGGGGAGCGCCGGGGTCCAAATTCCATATACGAGGCCGCTTCCCCGTCGGCGCTGCTAGGGCAGCGGCGGCCCGCGGCCTGCGCGCGGCCCCGCGGCTGACATTGGGGCGCGCCCCGCAGCGGACCGAGCCGGGGGGCCGCGCTCTTCCTCCCGCGGCGGCGGCGCGACGGCGGCTCCCCCCGGCTCGCGGGCGCCGCGCCTCCCTCGCCGCGTCCGGGGTCCGAGAGGCGGGGCGGCGAGAGCGGCCGCGCCGAGGGCGGCTAGATCCCGGCCGGGCGGGCGCGGCGAGCCGGCCGCCCCTGGGCCCTGGCGCGGGCGCCCCCCGGCTGGCCCGCCGGGAGCGGCTGGGGGCTGCGGGGCGCGGGCGGGCCGGCTCCGGGGCGCTGCGCGCGCGCGGGGACAGTCATTCAGATGAAATTCCAGTCCCGGCCGGAGACACCAGCCCGCCTCTGCTTCCTCCTCCCTTCACAAATAGAAACGGAAGGGGGAGGGAGAGAAGTGGAAAAAAAAAGCCGCGCAGCGCGGGAGGGGGAGCCCCGGCGCGCTCCGGCCTGACCCCCCGGCGCTACTCGTGCGCCCCCAGGCCCGGCGCCCCCGCCGCGAGCCGACCCCGCGCCCCGGCTCCGAGCTGGGCGGGCGCCGCGGCTCCGCCGGGGAAAACAAGGATTGATCAAACTAGAAAGGAATTTTTCTCAACTGCTAATGAACAGGAGGCTCGGCTCCCGGCCCTCCCCTCCCCCGCCGGCCCTCCCCCTCCGCCGCCCCGGCCCGCCTCCCCCCACTTTCTTTTCTTCTCGGCCTCTGCTCCGGCCTGGACGGCTCCGGGCGGCGGCGGGGCCGGGCCGAGCAGCCGGGCCCGGCCGCCGGCTCAGCGCCCAGCCATCTTGGGCGCCGGCGGGAGCGCGCCCGCCCGACGGTCCTGCAGCGCCTTCGCGTCTCCCGGCGGGGCTCTTTTAAGGGGGCGAGCTGAGGGCCCCCCTCGAACTGGGAGAGAGGAGAGAAGATGCCAAGGCGGCCCGCTGTCTTTCCACCTCTGCTCCACCCACCCCGGTCCTTTCCAAAAAATGAAAAAGGATGAGAAGGGGAAGGAGCCTGCGGCGAGCAGGGCGCCCGCGGACCCCGCGGCCCGGCGCCGCGTCCGGGGCGGCCGCGCCGGCTGCTCGGGGCGCGGGTCCGGCGGGGCGCGCAGCTTCCCGGCCGCGAGGAGGGCGCTCCGGGCAGGGCCTCCGCCGCGGCTGGCGCCTCAGGGCTTTATCCTCAGATTAAAAAAAAAAAAAAAAAAAAGAGGAAGGAAAAAAACCCCAACACTCATCATAGGCACCTTCAGCCATCTTGCGCGTATTATTATTTCAGGAATAATCTGTTTAATAAAAATAGCTGCGTCTCTAGCCCCCTCCCCCGCATCCTGGGCTCCCGCCCCCTTTTAATAATAATCTCGATAATAAAAATGATGTGCGGGCTGGGCAGTCCGCGGCTGCCTTTTCCTGCCTCGGCTCGCTCGAGCTCCGGTTCTCCTTCCCCAGGAAAGGGGCGTGGGGGTTCGCCGCCGGTGCAGGCGGGGGTGCGTTCCCGCCGGCCGCCCCGGCCCCCTCCTCCTGGAGCCGGCGACGGCGCCCCGGTCCCCGCCGCGCTGCTGCGGGGGGGCGGGCGGGGGAGGGGCCGGCTCCCGGGAGCGGCTGGAGGGGCGCACGGAGGTCCCCGAGCTTCCCGCCACGGCCCGGCCTCGGGCTCCGCAGCCGGGGTGGGGTGGGGGTGGGGAGGGGGGCGGGGTACAATGAGCTCAGAGCAGCCACAGGGTGGGGACGCGGGCGGGCCGGGGGCTGCGGCGAGCCGGACGCCAGCGCTGGGAGCCGAGGCGGAGGGTGGCGTCCCTACAGCAAGGCCGGGCCCGCTATTTGGGAAGGGGCGGGGACACGGAGAGGGGCAGCGGGAGAAAGCGGCGGCGCCTTTAATCAGCGCCCGCTGGTCCTGCCCACCCAGCGAGGGACCGAGCCGCGGCCGGGGGGCGGGGCGCGCTGTCCGGAAGTGCCGGTCCAGCTGCGGCGCCTGGCCCCGCCCCCTTTCCCTGTCTGGAGTTGGGGCTGGTCCAGAGGAGGCTCCTGCTATTGGCCCCATAATGAGGCTCCGCCCCTTTAAGGCGGAGCAAGGGGAGTCTCACGTGATTTGCACTAACACCGGTACATTAAACTTTGGGGTGGAAGGTGGGGGTTCTGCGCCTCTTAAAAGGGCGATGTTGCAGCTGCGACGTGGGAACACTCCTTGCTGGGCCTCTGCAACCGCAGCTCTTTTTACCTGCGAGAGAAAGGAGGGTTTGCTGGTCTGCGCTTCTGTCTGGTGGAACTGAGCAGGGGAGTGGCTAGGGTTTACTGTGCAGCAATGTCTTGATGTCCTTAATACTTGCCCCTACATTTCTGATGATTAAAACTACCCAGCAAGATAGGTATTCTTATCCTCTTCTATGGGTAAGGAAACGGAGGCTTAAAGAATTGACGCAATCTGCCAGAGGTCAATTGGTCAGTTAACAAATATGTAACAAAAGCCTTTATGTGCCAGGCATTTTTCCAGGCCCTGGGGAGTCCCTGGAAAACATGTACAAAAACACTTTTGAGTTAAATATGTAGGACAGACGGTTTCTGTGAGGCACATTCAGGGCTCTTCAAAAAAGTGACATTTAAGCTGAGACCTAAATGTTCAGGAAATCAGCAAATTGACAACCCAGGGGAAGAATACTTCAGTTAAGGAAAAACAAATGCAAAAGCAATAGATAAGGCATGCTCCACTGCAGAAGAAAGGCTGTGTAGTGAGGGAGAAGACAGGGAGGGACCAAATACACATGGCCTTGGAGGTCTTGATAAGTTTAGACTTGAAGCTGGTTGTAATAAGATGTGAAATCTGAGATATATTTTGGAAGGAGAGCCAATAGGACTAGATAAGGATTAGACATGGGATTGAGAGGAATCCTGCAGTAACAATAATGAGGAATTGGCTCAAGATATGCTTATCAGGCCTCCCTGGTGGCGCGAGGGGTTAAGACACATCACTGTGAAGCTGTTACAGGGCAGGGAGAGGGGCAGCCCAAACCCTGCAAACCTGCCTATTCTAAATGGGTTCTGCCATCCACTGCATCAACACAAAACATATAAGACTTTAATGGGAAGGAACTTTAAATACAATTAGAAAGAAAACAATACAAAAAAGGCAAAGAATATAGTTTCTAAATCAAGCACCCAATGTTACCCATCCCCTCGTGGGTAAAAGTCCACCCAAGCAGGATTGGCCCAAAGCCAGGCCCCAAAGCCTGCCACATGTCTAAAGCATCTTCCAGTGAGGACCCACAGAAAAGGATCAGAAACCACCAGACAAGTCTAGAAGGAAAAGAGCAAAATCTAAATCAAGACAAAAACCACCATGGTCACCTCCCCATGGGTCTCTCACCCACATCTGTGTCACCCAGTCTACGACCAAAAGGCAAACGCAGTTTCTTCACATGTCTCTCCATTCCATGTGCCTCCTCCAGGTCTCCTCCTGCCTGCCTCTCCACCCTGCTTCCTTCCTTCTTCAGTCTCCTTTACAGCTTCTTCTCTCCCTGCTCAGCTCCACCCTGCACTTGGGTGGGGCAGGGAACCTGGAACTTCCCCCTTTCCCGTGGACCACCCTGTTACAATGCTATCCTCAGCCACTGCAGCACCAGTTTGATTCCCGGCCAGGGAGGTGACCCACATGGCGCAGCAGACCTCTCATGTCTTACCCACTGCTCCCCTCAGCAGTATATTTCAGTCAAACCCGCCTGTTCTGTTCCCCACTCTGTCTCTGGTGAATCCTCTCATCCCCTGCACCTCTGGCCTAGACCCCTGTACTTGTATGCATAAACAAATAAATCTTATTTTTAAAAAATATCAGCTCTCTGCTCTAGTGGCTTCCACATCAACCTGAAAAAAATCACAGGTTTTTAAAAATATTTATTTATTTATACAAGAACTAGGGTATAGGCCAGAGGTATAGGGGGTGAGAAGATTCACCAGAGACAGAGGGGAGAGCAGAATAGGTGGATCTACTGAAATACACTGCTGAGGGGAGGAATGGGCAAGACAGGAGAGGACTGCTGCACCATATGTGGGCCAGCTCCCTGGCTGGGGATCAAACTCAGGCCACAGTGTGACAGGCCTCCAAAAGTCACAATTTTACAATTTCCTGCAAGGTCCTATACAATTTGGCCTCTATAAGTAATCTCCTATTATTCCCTTCTCTCACTCTGCTCCAGCCACACTGCCTTCCCCCATTGCTCTTCAAATATACATGGTGTGTCTCTCCTACTCCCTCGGGTCTTTTACCAGTGCTCTTCACTTTGTATGGACCTTTGCTAATACATCTTCCTATCACTGAGATCCTTTGTTCAAAAGTCACCCGGTGCAGTAGGTGAGGTCCCCTGACCTTTGGATTTAAAAATGTACCCTGCCACAGCCCTTACTATTGCTCCTGTTTTATTTTTTCCTTCATAGTACATATCTCTGTGCCATGTATTCTACTTAAAAATAAATAGCTTGTCCATCATTAAAACAAGATCTGTGAAAGGAGATTTTTTAAAAAAATATTTATTTATGCATACAAGAACTGGAGTATAGGCCAGAGGTGTGGGAGGTGAGAGGATTCACCAGAGACAGAGTGGGGAACAGAACAGGCAGATCGACTGAAATACACTGCTCAGGGGAGCAACGGGCGAGGCAGGAGAGGTCTGCTGCACCATGTGGGTTGCTCCCTGGCTGGGGATTGAACTTGTGCTGCAGTGGCTGCAGATAGCCTCATAGGTTGTGTCTTAACCCCTTGCGCCACCAGGGAGGCCCTGAAAGGAGATCTTTAATGCTATATTCCTGGTTTCTAGAATGGGACCTTGCACTTAGTAAGTGCTCAATATATATTTATTGAATCAATAAATAAATTCCATTATCTCAATCCTTCTGCTTTTTTTTAAGATTTTATTTTTGCATAGGAGAACTGGGGTACAGGTGGTGAGAGGAGTCACCAGAGACAGAGTTGGGAGCAGAACAGGCAGATCTATTGAAATATACTGCTGAGGGGAGCAGTGGGTGAGACAGGAGAGGTCTGCTGCACCATGTCGGTAGCTCCCTGGCGAGAGATCCAACTGGTGCTGTAGTGGCTGCTGATAGCTTCATAGTGCTGAGATTTAACCTCTTGTGCCACCAGTTCTTGCTGTTCCCATAGTGTTATTGTGGAGGTCCAACAATGCCAGGTTGGCCTTGCTCTTGTCTCTTAGAGGTTGTGAACCAGAAGCCCCATTCTCCATCCCGTCAGTATGTTCATGGTGTTATAGGGCAGCCCCGATATTGAACGAGTTGCCTGGCTGTGGGTCCTCACCCGCGCGCTTACAAGGGACTTATGAATACTCCACTACAGACACACACAAAAGGTTAATAAAAGGTTTATTTACAAGGGAAAAGGAAATAAGGAAAATGTACAACTCAGGGAGAAAATAGGGAAATAAAGTCTTTAATGCGTCCTACCCGATCCGCCGACATGGAAACCCAAAGGCACTCTCAGAGCTGGCTGGACAGAGCTGGCTGGAGCCAAAATGGGGGACCCCTCCAAAGCCCACGTGTCTGGCTTTATACCAACCTGGCTGCTTAACCCCACCCTCAGGTCCCAGCCACCTTCCCTTTGGTGGGGATGGGATGTGGAGTTCCCAGTGGCTTTGGCTTTGGCCTGGGGTGGGGGTGGAGTCCACAAAGCCTGTATGGAATTAGCTTTAGGACATCCTTTTCCCCCCTAACAATTTCCCCCTTTGGTACCTCTGAGGTGTGGTGTGGGGTAATGCTGGGTAAGACTAGAAAAACAAAGGAACAGAGTCTCTGCCCTCAGGTATCTGGCCCCGTAAGGCCACCACTGTCATTTCCGCCCTCTCCAAGTCTCCCTTGCCCCTCAAGTTACTCATAAAGCTATACTCCTATCAGCCACAGACACCCGTAGGCAGTCATCTCGCTCCTCCTCCCATCCTGTCCTGAGCTGTTTCCCAAAGACTTCCTGGCACTGAGGAGGATTAGAGGGCACTGGGTCAGTCCATCATGCTCCCATGGCAGGGTCTGGAGATGGCTGTCCCTCCCAGACACATCCTGACCTGCCCCAGCAGCCTTGGGACACATGCCTCCCTTGTTCTGCCCAGCTAATCCCTCCTCTCCTTCCTGCCTCCCCACCTCCTCCCCCTCTGCAGCCTGCAGCTCCCTCAAGGCCTGGCAGGCTGGGCTGAGTCACTTCCACTTTGCATTCTCCTTCTGGTCAGGCCAGTTTGGCAAATCTCTTGGGCTCCCTAGCCCCACTGCCCTGGAGCCTATGGGCCCCCTTAACCCAAGGCCCCAGACTCCCTGCCTCCCCTGCCCCATGGGGCACAGCAAACACGGGAGGAATGTCTAAGTCTTTTGAAGTAGACATTCAAGATGACACAACAGATTTCTTCCTTCCCTAAATTTAAGGTTGGGGTCTCTGCTCTAGGCCTAAGAACCCTTCTCTTTCCAGAAACAACCCTGGTGTAATCCTGTGTCCTGGAACAATCTAAACATAGGATCTCCCTATTCTGCCCTCTGAAGCAAAATCTTCACCATGAAGCTCGATTCTTCTAGGCTAGTTGGAAGGTAAGTCCAACCCTAATCTCTGAGAAGAAAGGGTGGCCTGGGTCACCCTGGGGTTGTCAGCCTGGCCCCAGATCCTCCCAGCTCCCTTGCTCTGCCTGCCAGAATGTCCCAGTTGAGGGCCCCAGACAGGACCTGCCCTGCTGCTCTAGGGGCCACAGTTTAGTAGGAGGTCACAGGGTAAGGAGTGCTAAATCTGCTCCCACAGACGGTTCCCCGGATACAGCTAGTCCTCAAAGAGGACAGGAAAATAAGCTGAAAGTCCCTCCTACCCCCCTTTTATGTTACCTGGGGTAGGGCCAGCCCCAGTAGAACACTCTGGGTGCTACAGTTCTATTCTATGGACCAGGAGAAAAGGTCCTGCTACTTCCCAGGGAATGTAAGGTCCCTCTCACACTTATCAATCCCAAGGTTCCAGAAACCCTGTCTGGTCTGCCTCTATGGTCCCAGGCTATTGTCTTCCAACATAAGACTTTGTTTTGCCACAGCAGGTCTTGGAGAGACAGGAGTTGGTAATCTTCAGAAGGAAGGAATGATAGAAGTGTGGGCTACCCCTTCATCCTGCCTATCTCAATCCAGGCCTGGATTAGGAGACGGAATTTATTTTTTTTAACATTTATTTATTTATACATGTAAGAACTGGGGTACAGACCAGAGATGTGGGGGGTAAAAGGACTCACCAGAGACAAGAGTGGGGAACACAACAGGTGGATTGACTGAAATACACTGCTGAGGGGAGCCGCGGGTGAGTCAGCAGAGGTCTGCTGTGTCATATGGGTCAGCTCCTTGGCTGGGGATCGAACTCAAACTCATGCTGCAGTGGCTGCCAATAGCTTCACAGCACTGTGTCTTTAACCCCTACACTACCAGGGAGGCCCGGGAAAGGGGTTTTTGGTGAGAGGATAGAAGAGTAATGAAGTGGCAGAGAGGGTCTTTACCCATCCACTCAAGCTCACCTTGACCCTAGAGAAATCAACACCAGTGAGAGAGCCCGTTCCCACTGCAATTTCTGCATTACTGGAGAGTCATCAGCTGTGTGATCCTGCTCCTTGGCTACTATCACCCCTCAACTCCCAAAAATAATATTTGGGGCCTTTTCCCTGCCAGGCTTTTTTTTTTTTTTAAGATTTATTTCATTTATTTATGCATATAAGAGCTGGGGTGTAGGCCAGAGGTGTAGGGGGTGGTGAGAAGATTCACCAGAGACAGAGTAGGGAGAACAGGCAGACTGACCAAAATACACTACTGAGGGGAGCAGTGGGTGAGACAGGAGAGGTCTGCTGAGCTACGTGGGTGGCTCCCTGGCTGGGGATCGAACTCGTGCTGCAGTGGCTGCGGACAGCTTCATAGTGCTGAGTCTTAACCCTGTGTGCCACCAGAGAGGCCCCAGGCTTCTTTTAAGGGGCCCAGTGCAACCTACCCCCTCTGCCAGGGCCCCAAGCTTCCCATTCCCTATGTAGCAGTGGGAAGGAGCACGAGAACCAAGCACTTCTGCAAATATGTTTAATGCACTTAGATTACACAGAGGAAGAGGAGGCAAGAAGGAAACATCTAAGTGAGTCACCCAAAAATTCTTACAAAAGTCCCAGGTTGGCTGCAGCCCCCAGGAACTGAGTCGCCATTGACATTAGAAACTAATATAAAATTTTACAAAAGTCTGCTCATTGCAGCATTCAGGTACTTGTACAAAAGGAGGAGTCTCTACAGGGCTCCTGGCTTGTTACAGGCACAGGACCTGGAAGCCAGGAAGGAAAGACAACCAGATAAAAAAATAATCAAAGGATTCTGCTCTGGTCTGCCCCATAGGGGCACCGACCTTCAGGTTTTTTCCCCCGTTCTCAACTCAATCTCAAAATCCAGTCCCAAGACCCTGTGTTTATTTTTAAAAATGTGCTAGCCCTTCTGGACTCTCCCTAAGGCTTCCCAGTTCCTACCCTGAAGCCACACCTTTGGAAGAGGAAGAGGAGGGTGGGAAGGGGCACCAGCTCCAGGTCCTGAGACCTTACCTGAGCCTCCACATCCTCCTGGAATGGCAGTAGGTCTGCAGTCCTCTTGGAACCTATATTGGGCCTGAGGAGTCCCAGGAGTCTGCCTCTTATTAGCAGGCAAACAGCAGGGGGGAACCCCTTCTTAATGGAAGCTCCAGAATCAGCACCAAGGACCTGAAGGGAGAGGTAGGCATGGGAAAGCCTCAAGGAAGCCCTGGGAAGAAGCAGATTTAGGGAGGTCAACTTTTTACCTCCCCAAATCACTATGAGGTCAGGGCTCCCAAAGAGCTGCAGGGAGGGAAAGGTGTACGTTTAGGGAGCACCGACCATATGCCAGGTGCTATGGTGGGCATGGTACATGGTCGGTCTCACTCTCACCAACCAGCTCAGAGGGGGGGCCCCCTCCCTGAGAAACCTCTGGGAAGGAACTACACCCAAGGAAAAGGAAATATGGTCAGAGACCAGCGACACTCGGCCACTCCCCTGGAGGCCAATGCACTGTGGGGGAAAGATGGAAGCCCTCGTGGGCTCATCATCTCAGAGCTCACCTGCTTTTCTCCTCTCTCCCATGATGATGACAAAGCTTAGCTCAGAAAAGAACCACTCCCACCAGGCAAACCAGGTGGAAGAAAGCAGGTCCCTGGCAAGAGAGAATTCCTGGAGGCAGGTCAGGATGGCAAGAAAAGGAGGCAAGCCGATCGCACTTCTCTGGCCATGAGCTGTCAGAGCTTCAAAGGCAGGAATGCTGTGGTAGATGAAGGCCAGGAAGCATGCATTTGTAAAAGTTCTCAGAGCAGAAGGCACAGCTACAGCCCTCATTAGTCCAGAGGGGCTTCCACCTTGGCCAATGGTGCCTGGGGCCAGTCTCTCCCAATAGTGCAGGCTGATCGGCCTTGAGGCTCTGAGTTTAATGGTTACCCCGATAGCCCTGAGAGTGTGCAAGAAGGGCCAGGCCCTAGAGGCCCCCTTGGCAGTCCAACTTCTGCTCCCCGCAGAGCCCAGCCACTGCTCTGGTGGTCCCTGGCGGCAACTCTTGGCTGGATCTTGCATCAGAGGGGTCCTGCTCTCATGGGCCTCCTGTAACACCATGGTGGTGCCTGCATGAGTGACAGGGGCAGATGGGCAGTAAGTAGCCCTGTATAGTCCTGACAGACAAAACATCTTTGCTTTGGAAAGGCCCAAAGGGTCATGCTGAAATAGCAGTTCCTAGAGTTGGAGGACAGAGGGGACAGAAGGGGCCTATTGACTCCAGGTCAGAAATGGAAAATAAAACCCAGAGGAGCCCAAAACCATAGGATCAGATATAGGTAGGTTTCTGGCAGGAAGACCATGAAATCTACACTGTTGGAGGCCAGAGACCAGGAAGCACGAGGAAGGAGACAGAACAAGAAATGGGAATGAGATGAGAAATGAATGGATGTAAGGGGATGGTAGAATGCAGTGATTACAAAATCAAAGTGAAACATATGCTGAGAGGTTGATTTTTCCATGTTTAGTGAGCCAGGGTTCTGTAACCTACAGGCTGACAGGCCCGTAGGGGATGAGAAAATGAGAGAGCGAGATCAAAGAGCTGGAGACTCAGGCCCTGACTGGCAGATGGGAATGGTCTGTGAGGTGCTGAGCCTCATCCTCTCCCTGGCAGGCCTCTTTGGGTAGAAAATTCCTGGAATAGGAGTCTCCAAGACTCTGATAGTCCTTGAATTCTGTGGGGGCCCAAATCCACTTAGGAACCAGCAGCTCCTTTCTCTGGCCCTGCTAAATTGCATGGAGGAGTGTCTCCACTCTCCCCTGCCCCAGGCTCCAGCAGGCCCAGCAGGGAAGAAAAGCTGCTCTGTGAAGCCAGCTCCTCCAAGGTCTTGGCAGAGAACACTGACACCTTCTCTGGTGGGGCTTCAGGAGGAGACCTGACCCCAGGTCCCCGCTAAGACAATGAAAAAGTATCTGGGAATAAAGTTTTGTTTAAAAAACATTATATACATGGCTTCTGGACATCTTTGAAGAGCAATAAAATACCATCCGGTTTCTACAAAATAAAATAAGGAAGAAGAACATCAAACACCAGCAGAGGAACTGTTCCATGGCCAGAGGAGCTTCGTTACCAAAGGCTTCCCAGTTGAGCTGGGCAGTGCACACACAGACTGCCCCCCTTCCTGCCAGGCTGCATGACAAGCAGCAGGTGAGAACGAGGCCTGTCTCCACGTAGGGGCACAGCAAAGGTCCAGAGTCAATCTCAAACCAGAACCTGTGGCAGCAGCAGTCGGGAAGGTTGGTTTGCATTTTCTCACTTGTGCCCAGTGGCAGGTGAGGCCCCTGAACTGCAGGTGAGGTGGGGGCCTGGGGCCTGTGCAGGGTCTCCCACTGGCTGCAGGTGCGGTGGCTGTGCGGTCGTCCTCACACTTGTCATTTCACTTGTGGGATCTCTCTTACACAGTTATGACGTAAGTCATTGGGGAGCAGCTGGGCTCTCCCTCGGCCCCTGCAGGGCCCAGCTCAGGCTAGTGCAGTGGACTGTCGAATACCACGTCGGGTAGGATGGAGACTTTCAGCTTCTTTTCAGGCCAGCTGTACTCTTTGGGAAGTTTGAACTGTGGAGAGAGGAAGCACAGTGCCAGAGTACAGGAAGTTACAGACCCCTTCCTCCCAGATTGCTTAGAGCATCCAGGACTTTCACCCAGGCCCTATTCCCCAGGTGCTGGGGGCAAGACAGGCAACTGGTTGCCTGGCATCAATCTCTAGTGCTAGATCCTGGTGGGTAGCTGGGGTCAAGCTGCTGGAGTTCAGTGACCCTTTCTTTCCCCTTGTCCTGCCAATAATTAACTGGGGTTGGAGGAGGCATGTTTTCTGACTCTTTCTTGACTGTGCTGACCTCCCTCCCTCCAGCTCACTTCCTGGGTTCTGCCTCCAGCCACAAGCATGTCAGGAATCTGCTCCCTGAGGCCCTGGGGCTGGAGGATTGGGGGCAGGGGGAAGGTGCAGATGCTACAGGGAAGTGGCTTGAGGTCTGGAGCACTCTGGTTTTGTCCTTGCCATGGCTTCTCTCTAGAGGTTGATATGGAAGAAGCCTGGAACCTGCCCTCTGTGGCCTTTACCAGAGGGCAAAGAGAAGGAGGTCTTCATGGGAGCAAATGAGGAAGACAAATGTGGCTTGAAGTGATTTCTTGGACCTGGTGCAGTCTCAGAAAAAGCAACCCCTCCATCTGCTCCCCCTAGTTTGTCCCCATCTGCTTCCTAGAGTTGCCAGTCTGAGAGGTCCCAGAGGTCCCAGGAGAGCCCAAGGTCTTCCTGCCCCACCCTGAGAATCACTGACTTGCTTAGTTTTGTTTCTCAAGCTTCTGGTGGGATAGAGGGAAGGGGCTAGACAGCTTACTCCCTTTGTATTCTAGGACCTTATGTGTGGTCTAGCGTAGGCAATAGACACTCAGTAGATGCACAATGACTTGAGTGATGATGGAAGCTTGGAAGTAGGTCTGCCTTTTATGACTCCTACTGTGTGGGGTCAGGCTGGAAAGGAGGCTTCGAAGAGCAGGGCTCTCAGCCTGCCTAAAGCAGGGCTGGAAGAGGGCAGCTTTGATACTTCCTAGCTAGCTCTTCTCCCTCCCTCCATGGGGACCCATCCAAGGAAGGACAAAGTGGAGAGTGGGGCAGGGTGTGGAGACAGCCTCTTGAGAGGAAAGCAAAAAAAAAAAAAACAAAAACCAAAAAACACCCGTCATTTTTAGTGACCTACTTTCCTAAGCTTCCCCTGGCTCCTGTCCCTCTTGCCTGGACTGTCCTCCTCCTATTCCCTCAGTGTCCAAGCTCAAAGCAGCAGCCTGGCACAGTGCCATCCCTGTGCGACATGGCCTCTCCGGAAGCGCTTCTGGGCAGCTGGCTCTGGTCTGACTGAATGGGAGCCGGGCATCAGGGACCAGTGACTTGTGGGGGTTGATTGGCTGGCACAGACTGGGTGTTTGATGACCACTGAATGTATAAATGAGTTAATTTATCAAGCTACATCCCAGAGGACAGAGAAGACACTATCTCACCCACTGAGGGATGACCTTGGGGTCCAAGGAATTCCTGTCCACCTGGAGACCTGGACAGGTCAGGCCCACCCTGTGGATATTAAGAGGCCATCCTGTCCTGGCTGGTGAGGCCATGGGAGCCCTGGCAGCTGGAAACTTCTGCCTGGCTTCCTTCTATATAGAAAGCCTGGCTCCAGGGAGGTGAAGGAACTCTCCCCCAAATACACTTTGGGGCAGAAAGGGCAAGAGAAGGGTCTGTCTCTGTCATACCCAGGGGAGGGTCCAGAAGAGCTCTCCAGAGGCCGGGCTAGCTTGTTATATGCTCCACTAACCTATCGGTATTGATGCCACAAAGGCTCAGATTCCACTGGGGTGCTATTTAAGAGGAGGCAGGAGGAGAGGGAGGGTAAGGGACTTTCCAGGATGAGGTAAGTCCCCTCAAATGAGGATGGCAAACGGATGACAGGAACAAGGAAGAAAAAACAAAGGGGATTATGGGCTCCATTCCTGTACCCCAGAGGAGTAACCAGGGAAGGCACAGGCCTCCCCTCCCCCAGCCTTCCAACTCTCAGACTCTGAGCTAGGACTGGAAAAGGCAGATCAAAAGGGTGAGCCTATGGCTGGAGGAGGGAAGGAGAGTGGCTCCTGGGTGGCCTGAGGCAGGAGCAGGAGTCCCTCACTGCCCACCACAACTCCCCAGTGGAATGTTCTCTGGCAGCAGGCGTGGGCTTTCTGTTCAGAACCTGCCAGGGAACAGCAGGGGCTGGAGAGAACTTGTATTAGCCTGAAGGCCCTGCTGTCTCTTCAATGAGGTTCTGAGGAGCCGGCAATTCAGACCATTTGCTGGGTGTCCTTACAAGGGCTGGGAGGGGTGGTGGTTCAGGGAGACAGAGAGAAATAAAGCTGTTTAACATCTCCTGGGTCTCCTTTCCTGCTTATCCCCATACCTCAGACAGACACACAGACACAGACACACACACACTTTCTCTCGCTCTCTCTGACTAGAACCTACTGTTAGAGAGAATCAAACAGGCTTACTTCCTCTGGAGAAGTCAAATCTTCTAAGTCCTCCAACATTTTCTCTACAAACTCTTCGGTCAACAGAATCTAGAAAGAAGGTGGGAGACAGGCTTTTATTTATTTATTATTTTAAAAATATATGGTCTTTTTGACAACTGCCAAGCTACGGATTTGGCCTTGGAGAGATGAGCTCTGGTCTGCTCTAGGGACACAGGAAAGTGAGGAAGGCCTATCCCTAAGGGCCACCCCACTCCCATCTCTCTTCCTCCCCTCACTCGCCCCCACCCCAGCAACATCAGAGGGACTAGGAGAGAAGGAAAGGGTCAGAAAATGATAGGGAAGCACGATGGGGAGCTCTGGAAGGATGGTAATGTTGGTCCCGGAAGGACATGGAAATGGGTAAGGAAAACCCCTATTTTTGGCAGTTCAGGCCACCTGCATGTTGCGGTGCTGTGGAGGGGAAGCAGATAAGCTGGGAGGCTGAGCAGAGCACTTGCCAACATTTTCCTGGTCCAACCAGGCTCACATGGTCACATCCCCTCCTCCTCCCCTCACTTAGTAGGACAAAAGGAATCTGTTTGGGATTGGAATATAGCCTTGTCTGGAATCTGGAAATGCCCCAGTAGGTACATCTAAGACTGTCTGAGCTGGATGATTTAGAAATTGCACATCAAACTCTCTTATTTTACAGATGGGAAATGTACTCTCAGCTTCCATTTCCATCCACTACTAAGTTCTTTAGGATTTCCTCTCAGAAACCTCTTTACCAGGTCACCTCATGGTTGTCCCACTTTACTGCTCTAAGCCAATGCCTTGTCACTCATACTTCTATGTCTAAGATAGGCCGTGCCCACTGCTTGGCTGGCACAACCACCACACCCACCCCTGAAAAGCTTTTACAGTCAATGGGAATGTCCAGAGCACTCAGGCCTTCCTTAACCTGATGGATCTTTTTCTCAAATAGTTCCTGTGTTCATGTTGGGTCCACAGAGCCAGACCAAAGCTCATCCCCAGGTCTGTACCACACCAGGCCCAGGCTGAGGATGTCCTCCCTCTTCCCAGTCTGACCCTTCTCTCTAGCCTTCACTGGCCCTGCCCTTCTGGGCCTCTGCAGCAGACTCTGCACCTCCAAGGCTGTGGCTCTACCTCCCTCTGCTTTGCCTCTCCTAACAGACCTTGAACACTCAGGGCGGGGCACAGAGGAGAAAACCAGAGGGTAAGGGGCTCCTCTGAGGGAAACACCCCCCAACCCCATGAGAAGGATGGTATTGAGAACCTGAGAAAAACCCATCAGGGTTCCCCTGGGAGTTGTTTATTCTGATAAGAAAGAAGTTTTCATATTTGAAATATAGTCAGCTTGTAAGATAAAGTGAAACGGCCAAAATAGTACTCACAGTATAGAGGATGCAAAGGGAAGCTGATGGGGTGGAGGTAGGGGCAAAGAATGAGAAAATCACCCCCAAGTAGCAGACAAATCACTAGCATACCAAGCACTGAGCTAACTGCTCATGTACCTTAATCCCCTACAGATGACAAAACTGAGGCATGATAGGTTATATATTTGTCTGATGTCACATGACGTATAAATGGCTGAGATAAGTCCCTGAGAGGAGCACATCTGGACTCTAAAGTTAGTGCCTGAGTACAGCTTGAAATCCTGAACTCTTACCTCCATGACATTTACTCATTTATTCATCTTCAACTCAATTCCACAGCATGCCCTGGGTGGAGCCCCAAGGACAGAGGCATGAAGGCAGTCTATTCCCCCCTGGACATGTTACAGGCAACCCCAATGTGAAATGGGTTGGCCTGACTGTGGGTCCTCACACACAAGCTTCAAAGGGACGTATAATGAGACTCAACTGCAGGTAAACACAAAAAGGGTAATAAAGGGTTTGTTTGTTCAGGACATCCTTTCCCCCCAACGGACAAGCACCCTCCCTTGAGAGCCAAAGGATGTCTCCTTCCCAGGTTGCAAGCCCCCAGTCAGGAGCAAAAAAGCTGTTATCACACTGGCCCACATATCACCAAAGTTTCTGTTGGAGAGGCTCAGGTCTCAAGTGAAAACAGAGACAAGGTTTAGACAGGTGAAGTGGGGACAGGGAAATGCCCACCTGAAGTGCCCTTCCCCGCCCCCAGGCTTTTGCCAAGTTCCTGGAAGAGGGACTTGTTCCTACTCACTGATTCCAGTGACCCTTTGCAATCATAGCTGATCCTCCCACAGGCTGAGACTGAGCCCTGGCTCCTCCTTCTCTTATCCCAGGGTTTCTACTGCCCCACTCCCAAAGTCCAGAGTTTCTCTACCAGTTATCACCAGTCTGCTTGAGTAGTACAAAAGTCACATTCATATTTTTGGCATTTCCGGGGCTTGATGCCATCTCTGTGAAGGCTAGCACAAACACAAGCATACCTAAAACCCAATTACACTACAATGGCTCCAGTACAGGCCAGGCTGGGCTCATTTCTAACCCACAAATAATTTGCAGGGAGGAATTCTCTGTTAGAGAGGTAAATAGGCCTGGGGCTTGCAGTAGTGCTGGGGATGAGATGGAGGGTGTGGGGGTGGGAGGGAGGTAGAAAGAAGGGGGAAGTTCACAGGACTGGGACCACCCAGTGAGCCATTTTTAAACAAAAGAAAAGGTAACCCTCATCAAGGCTTCAGTTCTAAGCCAGTTTCTCTGACAAAGGTCTGGAATTGGTGGTGGGGAGGTGGACTATAGTGGTTTTTAGTAGAGCAACTACCATCTGTGTGTGGATTCATTTTGTGATTTTGCATTCAGTTGGTGGAGGAGATAGCAAGACCAAAAATGGGGACAAACCCTAGTTGCTCCTCAATTTTCACTTTTGATTATCTTCTGTGTCCTGCTGGAAACATCACATTATTTTTTAAAAAAAAGAAGTTAATATGGGAAAACTATACATGAGATCCTCATGATATTAAGGGTGATATTCCTTGCAAAGAAACATGACAGTCTGTCATAGCTCCAGGCCCCTAATTTAATTTCCTCTGAGAGTTAAACCTTAGAAGCTAGGATTGAACAAACAGGCCCTGTTCTTTGTATATTTCAGACCTGGAGCTGAGAATGTTAACAGATCTTATCAACAGGACACTGAAGATAGACAGCTATGATGGAGCAGCTCCTGGGTGCTCTCACGAGTAACAGACACGCCGTTGTGATGCAACTGTGGGAAAGGCCTGTGCAATTCTGGGGCTTGGGGCTCTTAAAGCTCATTGGGTCCCCATGAGAGTGCCTGGATCTGCCACAAATAGTAATAGGAATGGTTATGATAATGGCAGTAGTAATGCTACTGTTACAGGGCAACCCTGAGACATCCTTTCCCCCTAGCACTACCTCCTCCATATGCCAGGCAGTGGGCTAAGTGCTGACTTGTATCATGTCATTGAATCCTTACAGTATCCTGCAAGGGAGGTACTGTCATGCTGATTTTGCACCTGAGCAGGTGTCAAATCTGCTGGCCTTTAGAAAAGTGCTCACTTCATGATGGTAGAGATGCTCTTTTCCTATCTTGGCAAGGCGCCCTGATTCTAGAAGGCTTGTATACTCTGAGCTGACTTCTCTCTCTCCTGACAGAAAAGGTGAAGGTGATTTTGGTTCTACCAAATGGTTTGGAAAACCAGCAATCCCCACCCCAAGCAGTCAGGTATCTCCCAGTTACCTGCTCTCCACGTGAGGGCTAGAGCCCCAAGTGTCATAGACATGCGGTGCCTAGAAACCATGATGGGCAATTGGCAAGGAAGGCAAACCATGTTGAAGATGGTTTCCAAGCAGGGAGAGGAAGGCAAATTTCCAAGGCAGCTTGGTGAATCCATCTTAGAAGACGATGGTTACTCAAGCCCAGAAAAACACAGAAACAATAATAACAGCGAATGGGACGACCACACTCCTTGATGACCGTGCTTGTCCAGAGCCAGGCGTCAAAGTGCAGGAAGGACCCCCAACCACTCTGAGCAGCAAACTCCCCTAAGGAAGCTTTTGAAAATATGGAGATTCCAGGGCCTCCCCGGTGGCGCAGTGGTTGAGCACTGGGTTGCGAAGCTGCCTGCAGCCTCTGCAGCGCCGGTTCGATCCCCGGCTGCTCCCCGGCCACCGGAGGAGGGTCTCGCATGGCGCGCAGACCTCTCCTGCCGCCCGCTGCTCCCCTCAGCAGTGTACTTCGGTCCTTCTGCCTGCTCTGCTTCCTACTCTGGCTCTGGTGAATTCTCTCACCCTCCCGCGCTTCTGACTGTACCCAGTGCTTGTATAAATAAATAAATAAATAAATAAATAAATAAATAAATCTCAAAAAAAAAAAAAATACATTAAAAAAAAAAGGAGATTCCAGGCCCCAACCAGACCTTCTGAATCAGAATATACTGAGCCAGGGCAAAGAATCTGCATTTTAAAAAGGCACCCCAGGAAATCCTGGTGAGAGGAGAGCTAGAAAATACTCAGACTCCCAGGAGAAGAGGTTTTGGGCACTGGCTTACCCAGGGTGAGCTGGCAGCTATAGTACCACCACCATCTAATTGGCTGAACTGAGGGGAGCAGCTGCCTGCCCCCTATTCCTAACCCCCACCGACAAGTCAGGAAAGGGGCTTGGAACTTAGGCCAGTAGCTTACTTCAAAGCGCTCACACAGTGGTTCCTTAGGACAGCCTGGCTAGTTGGTGATGAGGGAGGATTGTCAACAATCCCCCAGTTTCCCAGGTCCCAGCAAATTCTAGAAAGGAACCTGTGAAGTGATCTTTCATCAGTGTCTGCCCTGGGCAGGCCTAGCTGTGCTGCAGGTAGGAGCACAGCTGCCATTGATCTGATTGAAACATCTGTGGTCAATGATATTTCGGAGTGTGTGAACAGTGGCTAACATTGCCCACTGCTTCCCCTTGTGTTATAATCTACTTCGTCAGGGCTTTGTTTGCTCTTCATATCGATACATTGTTCTTGCTTCCCAACAAGTTTGGCTTTCTTTCTCTCCTTTCCTTCTTTCAGGGAAGGAAATGTGTCGTTTACAGGGGAGGGCCTGCCAAATTGCTGCTCTGTCACCTACCATATTGGTGGAGGCAAGGACATGGAAGCAGACCAGTCTGCGACCTCCCCTCCCACCCCCACAAGCCAGACAAAAGTCAGGAAACAGCCTGGAGCAGCCCCACTCCCCAGATGTGTAAGGCAGGTACAACTGCAGTAGCTGAGGCACAGTGAGGCCTCACTCCTTTCCTGTGTTTGGTGGGTGGTGAGATGTTGCTTTTGGTGGCCAGAAGTAGGTTCAGAATCCTCTGGCTCTGGCCATTAGTGAGGGCAGAGCAGGACATCACAATCCTCCCTGAAAGGGAAGGCCCTGTGCTTCCCCAGGCATATTGCTGGAACTTAAACCCTGATGGGAACAGCCTGGACAATGAAGTCTCGACTACCCCAGCAAAGGTCTCCAGGCAGAACAGGTCATGCCCAGGTTTCACCAGTAGAAGGAGGAACAGTAGAAGCACCAAAGAGGAGCTGCTCAGGGCCCAGGCCTAGGATTACTAAGTGTCTTTCACACAACATACAAATGAGTAGACGGGGACAATAGAGGGAGGGGCTTGTGCAGAGGACAGTGGTCAGTCAGCCACAATTTCCCAAACCTGGCCTGGGGCAGCAGAGTCCACTCAGAACAGCTGCTGGGTATCTTCTCCCAAGCCTGGGGCCTCCCATCAGGGCTGACAGGGAATGGCTTGGAATGGGGACACCACCTGGGTGAGCTGTTAGACACCACACAGCTGAAAAAGCATTGCAGGGTTTAAAAAAATATTCTCATGTTTGGTGATATGACCCCTATGTGACCTCTGGGGCCAACTTCTCCCCTTTCAAATCAATCTTGGCTGGAGACAGTTGAAGAACTCAGCTCCTCAGCTCCAGGCTGGCTCCTGCTCAGAGGACTGACAGCCCAGTGCTGACAGACTCAAGGGAGAGGGGCTTGTGAAAGCAATCTATGAGGAATGAGGGGAGGAAGGTGTGCAGGAAAGGGCGCTGGCAGGCTCCCCCAGGGTCTGAAGACCCTCCTGCAAAGCTGATAGGCTTCATCATCTCAAACAGGATGAAAGCATCAACTGGTAGGGCAGATGGAGTCAAGGTGTCAACCTCCAGAAACTGAGAAGCCTGTGGAATTGAGGCAGGATTCCTGCCTCTCCAGTTCCTCCAGGAAGCAGGCAATGTCCACTACACTGAACCTGGGGTTGCTGATGGCCAAGTTTTTTCTATGTGCTTGGGGGCCTTGACTTCTTTGGGTCTGGAGAGATGAGTTGTCAGGACAGATGGGGTGTCAGGGAGCAAGAAGGAGAGGTGTTAGAAGTAGTTAGGTGGATGTGGAAGCCTGTCTGGGACCATTCTGAAAGCTCCGGAAAGGGGCAAGATTCACTCATCTTCTGCCCTTTTCTTTCAGTCTCTCCTTTGTCACTCTTCCCCCATGGGGGTGTCTTTGCCATGCCTTTCCCCAAGAGATAACAGGTCTGGGCTGATAGCCAGAACAAGGTGCCAAGGCAGGGAGTGTGGGCTTCCATAGCTGTTGAAGGCTGATGCAAGAAAGTCATCCCAGCCTCTCCCAACTCAACTGGGACCAACAGAAAGAGTTCACACAGCAGCCAAGAGAACAGAAGTCTGGGTCTCTTCAAGTCGTGGATATGCTACATTCAGATCCCTCCTGCTCCTGGGTCTCCATCAGGCCTAGGCACAGAGATCAAGGAGACACTCCTGATCCTGGAATCACAAGCAAGAGATTCCTGCAGGGGGTAAGGACAGGTCTCTCTGTGTTGGGGTGTCTGCCCAGAGGGGCCTAGGGCCCTTATTGGCCCAGTAGAGTGGGCCCTAACTGGGGACTACAAGCCTAAACCTGGGGCCTCCAAGAGGTTCTGCAGACTCCCACGGAGACAGCCAGTCCTAAAGGGAAACCTAGAAACCCACAAGTAATTACAGGTCCAGGTTCCCACAAGCTAGGGAACTGCCTGTAACTACAGTGGCAAGACCCTGAAGAGGAAGGCAGACTGGCAGTCAGATGCAGAAAATGCTGACTGCTTTGGGGGCAGGGAGGAAGGTGGTGTGGGTATTAGCTCAAGACAGCTGAGGACTGGTAGGAGCAGAGCTCCTTATAAAGGACCAGAGAAACCACTCAGAGTGTGAGCATATATACTTGGGGAATAGGGCCCTAGCCAGGCTTCCTGGAAGCTCCCCTGTGAGCTGGCCCCTGTGGTGGGCTACGCTAATGAGTCTATAACACAGGTCTTTGATTAAGCAGCTCCCAGCACAGCAACTTTATTGAAACATGCCGAGGCCAGTAGCTGGTTCCCACCGCTCCTGGTTCCCAGGGCAACAGCGCCTGGGAGGGGACCATGTGCTGGGAGTCAGTGGGTAGAGTGCTCAGGATCACCAAGGGGCTGCCAGGGAGGCGAGGGGAGTGGAGCGGAACGCTAGCAGCCAAGGGACAAAGAGGCTTGGGAATTGGGGTTGGGTCCAGAACTTGGTGGGGGGGGGTTGAGAGGCGACATGGCATCTGTTAAGTCCTCTGGGGGCCAAAGTTCCCAGGCTGCTGAGATTTGGAGCTGCTGATCACCCTCCTCGGGACAAGAAGATGTTCCAAGCACAGGTTCACAGTTGAGCATGTAAAATATAACTGGGTGGAATTTCTTCTCCAGTTTGGAGAGACCCCAGTTCCTACTTTCCCAAGAAAATGAGCTTAAACCTTAAGTATATACAAATGCACACTGTCATTTACAAGGAATGATGGCTTGTGAGTTATGGGGGTGCTGAGGCCTCCTGCACTGTTCCCACAACTCCCCTCTTCCTTACCAGCTTGGCCCAGGCTGCTCTCCATGGAAGCAGCCTGGGCCCTGGGACCTGCCTGAATAGGGGAAGGCCCTTTCTACTTACGCTGTTCTAATTTCAAGTGTTACACTTCAGAGCTTTTGCTACAGTAACTACCAACACCACATGGACAGAAATCTAATGTTACCAAGTGGGACTTTCAAAATGTATTTATAACTTTATGGTTCAAAGTAATTTTGTTATGAAACAATGTAATAACAACAGTGGAAAAGGCAAGATAATTTATGGAACACAATATCCCTAAAGCACCAGCTTTCATTTCTACCTCTGCTTAGTCTGGGTTAGTGTGTGGGTTGGTGTCCTTTGTTTGCTGTTTGTTTTAATTAAGGGTTAGTATTTTTGTGGGGCGAGATGGGGGGAGGTGAGGAGAGGGAGCTGGCTTTAAGGAGAGAATTTTGACTGCGCGTGCACAGGTACAAGCACAAACACACAAAAAGCATGCCCATGTTAGTAATATATGTACTTCACAGACCCCCCCCCCCACTGGATTAAACTCACAAAAATCAGCAAAATTTTCTTCCTCTTTTTTGTAATCCCTTACCCCCACCCCTCACCCCTTATATCACAAACAAGGCAAGGTCACCTTTTGGATTAGGGTCAGATTCCTTTTCTTGATATCCCTGAGAGAGGTAAAAAGTAGTGTTCTTTCTATCACACTTCCAATAAACAAACAAACAAAAAATGTTTTTCTAATACACCCAGGAGCGCAGTGGACCAGGCCGAGGACTAATTCGATACCTGGGTCAGGGTGGGGGCTAGGAGGTCTATGGCTCTCAAGCCACAGCCTAGCCACTTGGCAGTGGCTCTGAAGTTAAGCTGAGCTCCAGCCAGAAAAGCAAAGAAGGGACAAAATGTTCTGGACAAGCCACAGGTTTCTATGCAGAGAAAGTGTTTCCATCAGAAAGAACAGGAGAGCCTTTTGATGAAGGGAGGGGAGGAGTTCTGTCTGCTGAGGCCTGCCCATCCCAGCCCAGGTCCAGGTCCAGTGCCCACTTTCTAGGAATTCTGGTGGAATTTCCATATAGCCACTGGAGAGTGGGTCCTCACTTCCTCCCGCCTGCATCACCCTCCATTTACTGTCCTTTGATTTACCCAGAAAGCAGAAAGTCTTATACCCCTTAAACTTGAATTTCCATGGCATATGGAACTACCAATGGCCAGGCTCTGGAGACCTATCTCTTGTGTTTCAGGCGATGGGAAGAGGCCAGGAATGCTCCTGGGGCTGGTTGGAGAGGCAGCTGCCACCAGTCCCTGTGGCACCTCATAACCAGTCCCTCAGAAAGGGGTACCTCCAAGAACTGCCAGGAGAAGGTAAGGAGGGGATGGAAAAGTCCACAGAAAGAAGGTGGGGAGAAGAAAAAGAGCCTCCTCACTTGTAACCAGGGTCCATGAGCTGCGTAAGGGTGCTCCTCAGTGGCAAAGGCACCTTCCACTCCCGTGGAGACGAAGGTGATGGCCATGTCACCTGTGATACTTTTATATGTAAAGTGCCGTCCATGCAGGAGCCTGCCCCTAGGGGTAAGAACAGGGAGACAGTGAACAGCATGGCTGGCCAAGGTTCAGGAATAGTGGCAGCTATGCTCCCTGGGACAGGGTGCGGGCAAATGCCCTCCTGATTGCCCATATACCCACTAACAGGAGATGACAGTCCAACATGTTTACTTCAACGCCGTCCAAGAGAAGCCTCTCCCAAGTTTTCTTCCAAAATGCTCAAAGTTAGCAGATATACTACATTAGGGTTCAAAAGGCCTGTAAGAATAGTGGAGTCTGCTTCTTTCCTGTCCTGGTGAGGAACTGAGGCCAGAGAAGGCAATTAGCAATGTGCCCAAGGTGATGCTCAGAGCTAAGAGAAAAGGCATGTCCCCCTTTGTTGGAGGGCAGGGAGTAAAGCAGTATTTAAGCAAATTTCTTGAGACCCTAGGATGATGGCAGTACCCTCACAGCACAAATTCTGCGTATAGGGAGAATCTTCTACCTGCTCTTGGGTCTTGCCACAAGATTTACCTGGTTAGCCCCAAGGCCACAAGCATATCTTAAAAATTAAAAGAAAACGCCAAAGCCAAATGGGGTCATTCAGAAGGAGCCACGAGAAGTTACTGTTAACCCTGAGTCTGGAAATACCCCTGGGGGAAGGGTAGACAGGGGCAATCAGTGAGGCAGAGATGCCAGTCAGCAAGGAAGCAAAATCTGCTCTTTGATTTCTCAGGTTGCCTCAGATTAACCCTTCACCAGGCTAAAGTCCCTGAGTTTGGGCCACAGAAGGAGCTGGGAGGGAAAGGGTCTGGGCCAATGGTCCTTTTAGTCCCTGTTCACTCTAACTACTTACTATCTGTCCTATTGTTGAGGGTGGCTGGTCAAGGCTGGTTACTATTTAAGTTCCTTCCCCAGGCTCTGGAAACACGGGGGAGGTCTCAGAATCATGCAACCCTCTTCTTCCTGTCATTAATGGTTCCTTGAATTGAAAGTTATTCTTATAGACTCCCCTGCTCTAAAAGTGAGCATGGACCCCCAAGAGGTTGGTGGAGAAAGTCAGATGCAATTGATTTAGCCCAGGACCGCATCCCCAAGCAGAGCTGAATTCTGGCCACAGGGCTAGGTTTCTGGCACTATGGACAGCAGCAGAAAGGACACAGCTGGGTTTCTGGGTCCCTCAAGGAGTCTGCTGGTAGGCCACTGGCTTGGAAAACTGCATATTTTGCAAAGGAAAAGTAGCATGCAGGAGAAAATAGGGCAGGTGCCCCCAAATGGGCATGAGCCTGGCCCACCAGAGCCTTCTCTGCCACTCCTAACTCTGGGCTTATGGGATGGCAGGGTATCTTCCTAGGTCACTGAACCTTCCCAACTAAGCAAGGCTGAGAGGCATTTCTCTGGACAAAGGTGAGTTCTTCAGCACAATGGATGCTCCAGGCCAGCTCAGAGTCCCCGGGCCCCCACACAGGCCCACAATGAAGCTACTTGAGTGGTTCTCCCCACGCTGGGCCCCAGACTCTGTGTAGGTATAGGGGAGATGGCAAGCACTGGCCTGGTGGCTTCTCCAGGGCAAGTGGGTATAGTGGGGCTCACCTGAGGCAGAGAGGAATGAGGGCCCCCGACTCCTGGTTGAATTTCAGGTGTACACTCTCAAGTTGCCGTGTTCGGATCAGCTCGTGGGGGATAATGGCCGTGGAGCTGTCGCTTTCCAGGCTGTCTTTGCGACTCCTGCCAAGCAAGCACATGAATGTGTTCAGCACAACGTAAAAACACAGAAAGGAGCAAGATGGGAGTCTCTCAGGCTGGGTTCCTAAATAATGACAGTGATGGTGATTGATGGTAATGATAACAGTCACTACCACTCGCTAAGTGCTTGCCAAGTGCCAGCAGCCATGCCAAGCACTTCTCCCTGACTGGACTACTCCTCACAACACCCCCATGAGGCAGGTACCAATATATCCCTATATACACAAGGAGCTAGGGATCAGTAAGATTAAAAATTGTCCAGGTTTCTCAGTCGGAAGCTGTAATTTGGTCACAGTAAGTCTGGTCCTGAAGTCTGTATCGTGGCCAACACAGTATACAAAAATTTATGTCACAGTGGCTTGCTCTTCTTTATGACAGCAGCAGGAGCTTCTGGGGGCTTTTCTTTGCCAGCCCTGAAGCTCCAGACTTTAGTTCTCCAAGGGTGGAGAGTTAAGAGTATAGAGTCCTAGGAGAGGTTGCTCCAAGAGCTTCTTTCCAGCTGACTGAAATGCCTCTGACATCTGAGTTATGGTGAGCATACACACTCCTGCTAATGATCAGGAGCTGCAGTGACACACACTTCATCTAAACAGGGACGGATCATCAAGGAGGTAGAAACCAGGCTTATAAAAGTCAGACCCCTGGATCCCCTGGGTGGCAGAATCAGGGCCCAGTTTGCTGGGCTGCAGGGCCCCAGGAGCCCGATACCAAATTCCTCCAGACTGTGCCCTTGGACAGCAAGTTGTCACTACTGCCTCACATTCCCTCCTGTCTTGTCTCCCACCAGCAGCTTAAACTACAGCTTGAACTACAAAGGGGCCACTGGTCCCTTTGCAACCTAAGATTTGCTCTTTCAAATTCAGCTGCCCCCACTGACAACCTCTCAAATATGCCTCAGCCACGAATAAGGGTTACCCACTGATCCCATTCAAAAGGCCGGATCCTGGTTTGGGCTGTGAATCTCAGAACAATTCCCCATGTGTCTATCAAAATAATGGGTGAGAAGTTCTAGTTATTTATTATTCAAGTGGCAGGAGCCACCCAGGCTGAGCCTGATAGCCAGACAGCGAATCAAGGGTAGGCCCAAGCTCCTCACACAGAGATGCCCGTGGTCAGTGAGGCCCTCTGACAGGCAGAGAACCTCCACAGAGGGAGTGAGGACAGTGGGCAAAAGGATGGAGGGTGAAACAGGACAGTGGTTTATGAAAGCACCATTCCCACCAGCTGAGTGAATCTACCCCAGATTTTACTGCTCTTTCACAAAGCAGTCCCTAGCTTTGGATTTCTGAAAATGACCTTTGCCCTAGCTTCTCCGTTGAAAAACCCTTTCACAAGACCTGTGAAGGACACAAACACTATGGCCAAGAGGGTCATGGAATTTCAGGACTGAAGGGAAACTGAGGTTGTTAAATCTACCTCTTCATTTACAAAAGAGAACCTGGTAGTGTGTCCAAGGCCACAGAGCTGGTCTACAGCAGGCCAGCATGGGAGCCCAGGACATCTGACCAACTCTCCTCCCCTCACAGCCTAGAGGAAAACACCAAACACCACCTCACAGCAGGTGTCCTCAGGGACCAGACAAGAGCAGCACCCAGGAAAGAGAGCAGCTCTTTGTGGTGAGGCCTTTCTGTGCTCCAGAGTAAGCAGTCCATCAAGTCACCGGCTGAGTGCCCACAGCAAGCCCCCAGTAGATTCTATGATTAGATGAGGAAACTGAGAATTGCACAGGGGTAGTAATAAGCCTAAGGTCACAGAGTGAGTTGAAATGGAATAGCCACGGGGTGACCCTATGTCATCTGTCAATGACTCACAGGATCCACACGAGACCTAGCACCATGTTCTGAAAAAGTGGCCTGAGGCCTGGCCTGCCCAGAAGGAGCCTCAAAGTTTGCAAGGCCTGCTAGAGGATCCCTGACTCTCTGGCACAGGCAAAAATGCTGATGAATAGCAACTAGGGATGGGGGCAGGGAGCTGGGAAAAGAAGAATCAACAGCACACAGGGCTAGAGACTTCTCAAGCTGGAGGGAAAAATAAATTGTTGAAAGTCAGCTAAAGTCACCTTGGTAACTGCTACAACACACTCACCCGGAACGAGGACATCAAACCCAACTGCAAACAGCTTTAAAAGAAATGGAAAAGAACTTAATCATCTGAAGAATTAATGTGACAAGTGCCCACATTTACACCTCCCACCAACCTTCAATCATTTGAAAATGTACTTTAATCTTTTAAAAGAAAAAAAAATTGCAAAATGCTAGATCTGCAGTCCTGGAGCCTGGGTATTTCCAGCATGCTGCTTCAATGGAAACGGCTGCTCCACACACATGCAGGAGCCCAGATTTTTGCTGATTTGTTTTTTCTGGACATAGATGCAGAAGCATGAATTATTGGTGTGGGTTGGGTGAGGTATTAAATCTGTAGCTGACACAGGTTTGCGATGTTTTGCATGGTTGTCAGCTTAATCTTAGTCATAAAAAAATAAGTAGTGTGCTCGCCAGCGTGGCCTAATTTTTCAGCTGGGCTCTTTTCTCCCTGAGTTCCCAGTGGAGGGGAAGGCGGAACTTCAGGGGTTGAAAGGGAGAAGAGCTCCCAGGAAGGCATAGGATACACCTGCTGGGGACTGCTGGGAACATGAACCAGGGGATGAAGGATGAGGGAGGGAGAATGGTTTACAGCATAGGTTCTGGGTTCAAGTTCTATATGACCTTGGGCAATAACTTAACCTCTAGGCTTCCATTTCCCATTGATGAGAATAAATAACAATACCCTATCATTCAAAGGATTAAACAAGATGACCCATATGAAGAATCTAACAGTAGCTGGGATATAGTAGGTGATCAGAATGTATCTAGAATGTATTAAAAGGATGTTAGCTGTCTGCCTCTAGAAGTCTCTCTGCTCTTCCTATAAAACTTGTGATAGCTTAACAGAGACTGATTTGTCTTTATCCTGGGCCCCAAGTCTGACTCCCTCGGGCCCGTGCCTCAGTCATTTAGTCACCAGGCTCTGAGCTTGGGATAGGAGGGCTTCTGAGATGGGCCCTGAAATGGCTCCTGACTTCCTGAGCAGAAACTGCCGGCCCTGGTTAATTGCTGGAACTCTAGGAAGGCCCAATTACAGGGCAAAGCAAAACCTTGAGGCTGGTGTTCTGCTGGCGGAGGCTCTGGCAGGGTCATCTTCCTTCTACAGAGTACGCTGGCCTTCCTGCAGTTCTTGTCGACTGGTCCTCAAGTCACCCACAAGTAGTTTAGTATATCCTCCCAGGGCGGGCTTTCAAATCCCGGAGGCTATTCTGATAGCTTATCAACAGTTTCTCTTTTCCAGTGTTTGTGGTCCTAACTTGCATCTGTATTCTGAGGTCAAGGTTCTAAAATCTTCCACCCATCCAAGTCATTCTCCCTTGTCATTCTAGCTTGTCAGAGTATTGTGTCTGGAAGTGAAGTGTCATGTACAGAAATGTGGTGTAACCAGAGCAGATCTCATAGGGATTGTGAGCTTTCTTTGGGATATTTTATTTCTATTAAAATTGTCATCAAATTGTCTATTCTTTATAACTTCATTATACTCCCAACTCATACCACACACTCTCTGTCAATGAAATTGCCCTCAGGCTTTTCTAGAAAGGCTGTACTTAGACGGCCTTTCCCCATCTTGTCCAGACTATGGATTATTTGGAGCTAAGAGCAGAACTGCATTATCTGGCTAATGTTTCAAGCAGTCCGGTTATTTTGGAAACCTGACTCTGGCATCCATCATATCGGCATTCTCTTCTGACTTCACCTCACTGACAAAACCAATGAACTTGCCATTGATTTTCATCCCAGGCTTTGAGTGAACAGTGAACAGCACAGGGCCAGTCAGACAGGCTGACGTCATTATTCTTTGGGTATGTTCATCCAACCAACTATAAGTCAACCTATAAGTCAACCCAACCATTCCATCACTAAGCCCCTCACCCTCCTGGACACTTTATTTATTTTTTTTTTTTAAAGATTTATTTATATTTATTTATTTATTTATACATGCACTGAGTATAGTCAGAAGTGCGGGAGGGTGAGCGAATTCACCAGAGCCAGAGCGGGGAGCAGAGCAGGCAGAAGGACCGAAGTACACTGCTGAGGGGAGCAGCGGGCGGCAGGAGAGGTCTGCGCGCCATGCGGGACCCTCCTCTGGTGGCCGGGGAGCAGCTGGGGATCGAACCTGCGCTGCAGAGGCTGCGGGCAGCTTTGCAACCCAGCGCTCAACCGCTGCGCCACCCAGGAGGCCCCTCCTGGACACTTTAAACATTCTTCTGTCTTGCCAACCATGATATTAGAAGATAGTCTCAAAATTCTGAAAATGTGCTAAGCCCCACTTATGTCTAGCACTTCCTTTGTCTACTAGGTAGAAATAGATAACTACTTCTAAATAGGAAGGTCTAACATGCCTGACTCTGTGAATCCATACTGACTCCTGTAGGGATTTACTGTTTTCCTTAAAGAGTCACAGCTGGGTCACCCTGGTGGCCCAGAGCTTAGGTCTTTAAAATGACCATGAAGACGCTCTTCATAAGGAATCTTATGGGTACTTTTTTTTTTTTAAGATTTGTTTATTTATTTATTTATATAAGCACTGGGTACAGTCCGAAGCGCGGGAGGGTCAGAGAATTCACCAGAGCCAGAGCAGGGAGCAGAGCAGGCAGAAGGACAGAAGTACACTGCTGAGGGGAGCAGCGGGTGGCAGGAGAGGTCTGCGCGCCATGTGGGACCCTCCTCTGGTGGCCGGGGAGCAGCCGGGGATCGAACTGGCACTGCAGAGGCTGCCGGCAGCTTCGCAACCCAGCGCTCAACTGCTGTGCCACCGGGGAGGCCCCCAGAGCTTAGGTCTTAATGCTATCACCTCTTTGGCCTGAATTCAATCCCTGGCCAGCAAGTTAATCCACGTGGCCCAGCAGACCTCTCCTGTCTTGCCTGCTGTTTCCCTCAGCAATGTATTTCAGTAGATCTGCCTGTTCAGCTCCCCACTCTGTCTCTGGTGATTCCTGTGACACACACACACACACACACACACACATACACACACCCCTTCTGGCCCACACCCCAGCCCTTTTACTAAAAAATAAAAAAGAATTAAAAAAAAAAGTGTTAACAGCCTAATTGCTGAATAATCTAGTCCAGAATTTTCCTAGAGTTGATACCAAGTTCATTAGTCTAGAGGGTGCAAGATTGCCCTTAGCATCTTGGAACTTTTTAGTGCTTTCATTCTGCCAACACCTCCCTCCCATTCCCTCAAAGATTACTGACACTAGCTTCATGAGTCTCATTTGCCAATTAACCTGGTATTCTGGGTCACAAGACATGTGGACCAGGAGATCTGAAATCAAAGCTTCAATTCTCTTATCAATGCCTGAGTGACCCTTTCTAGTTTGACAACCATTCTTTTTGAAACGGAAGCAAACAGCAGAACTCAAATACACAAAAAAATTTCTCTCTGCTACTTATTAAAAATACTCTGTCCAAACAATGGGACCTGGGTTGTGTTCTTGTTTCAAAGAGGAAAAAAAAAAAGTCTTTTTTGCTGATCATAGCACTTTTTACAAGACTCAGTTGTTCCTGAGTTTCAGCATTTCTTGACCCTGTGCCTTAAAATCTATGCTGGGGGCCTCCCCAGTGGCGCAGCGGTTGAGTGCTGGGGTGCGAAGCTGCTCGCAGCCTCTGCTGTGCCGGCTTGATCCCTGGCTGCTCCCCGGCCACCAGAGGAGGGTCCCACATGGCGAGCAGACCTCTCCTGCCACCCACTGCTCCCCTCAGCAGTGTACTTCGGCCCTTCTGCCTGCTCTGCTCCCCGCTCTGGCTCTGGTGAATTCTCTCACACTCCCGCGCTTCTGACTGTACCCAGTGCTTGTAGAAATAAATAAATAAATAAATAAATAAATCTTTAAAAAAAAAAAATCTATGCTGGTATAATGTACTTCTCTTTACAGTTTTTGTTCAAATTATTAAAAAAAACCTGAGTTATGTATAATTATTTCATATGTACCTATACTGGTAGGTGGAGATATTATACCCCTTTTTGTTTTCAGTGGACTATTTACAATAATAATAATATTAAGAGGTGTCTTTTGGGGTCTCCCTGGTCATAGAGGGGTTAAAGTCTCAGTGCTATCAAGCTGTCGCCAGCCACCGCTGCATGAATTCAATCCTGGACAGGGAGCTAACCCACATGGCACAGCAGATCTCTCCTGTCTCGCCTGCCGCACCCCTCAGGAGTGTACTTCAGTAGAAACACCTGTTCTGCTCCCCACTCTGTCTCTGGTGGATACTCTCACAACCCGTACCTCTGGCCTATATTCCAGTTTTTGTATGTGTAAATAAATAAAAAAATAAATCTTAAAAAAAAAAAAAAAGAGGTGCCTTTAGCAAGGGGTTAAGACACAACCTGTGAAGCTATCCACAGTCACCGCGGCAGGAGTTTGTTCTTTTTCTTTCTTTCTTCTTTTTAAAGATTTATATATATATTTATATAAGCACTGGGTACAGTCAGAAGTGCGGGAGGGTGAGAGAATTCACCAGAGCCAGAGTGGGGAGTAGAACAGGCAGACCGACGAAATACACTGCTGAGGGGAGCAACAGGTAGCAGGAGAGGTCTGCGAGCCATGTGGGACCCTCGCTGGTGGCCGGGGATTGAACCAGCGCTACAGAGGCAAAGCTTTGCAGCCCAGCGCTCAACCACTGCGCCACCAGGGGAGGCCCTGCAGCAGGAGTTTGATCCCTGGCCAGGGAGCAACCCACATGGCACAGCAGACCTCTCCTGTCTTGCCTGTTGCTCCTCTCAGCAGTGTATTTCAATAGATCTGCCTGTTCTGTTCCCCACTCTGTCTCTGGTGAATCCTCTCACCCCCTAGACCTCTGGCCTGTATCCCAGTTCTTATGTACATAAATAAATAAATCTTTTATGAAAAAAAAAAATAAAAGAGGTGCCTTTTACTGAGTGTAGACTATGCACCAGGTCTTATGTTAAATTCTTTATATAGTTTGCTTCCTTTCATTTCTGTAACAAACCAATAAATAGGCATTATTTTTCCCATCTCACAGTTGAAGACTAAAATTCCCAGACTTAAATAACTAGCCAATGGTCATATAACCAGCAAATACAAGATGGAGACAAAACACACGTTTTCATGACATCAGCTAAAACATTAATACACTATTTCTCCTTAAGGGGTTTTAAGACCATGAAGACACATCCCTCCCCCGCCCCCCGAACTCTTAAAAGAACTACTTCTTAAAAGCCAGGGCAGGGCTTCCCAGAGAGTATTCAATAGAATTTTAAGAGAAGCTTCCAGAAAAGCAGATATGGAAAGGATTGGGTGTAATACGCTACATCTCAGGTTAGGAATTTGTAAGATGCTGGCATTTTGAAGACTCTGAGGACTAAAAAGGGCAAACAAATTGGTCTCATTTTGCACAAGTCACCATTCTCCAACCTGAGCCATGGAGCCCCAGGACCGCGTCCCCACCTTCACTTAACACACAGTCAGAATGAATTGCTCAGCTAAGTGCATCTCCTCATCTCCTTTACCCTGCGATACAATCTTTCCGGAGGCCTGTGGGACAGTTATCTACCACTCACCTTCAGTTCTGGGTCTGATGAAGTCGACGTTCTGCTGTATGACCAGGGCTTGCCTTGGTTCCGGTTTTGTGATTCTTACCTGGAATGTGTCATCCTTTCTCTTTACTGAGTGGGCAAGCTCCTACTAAATCACGTCTGAATTTTTTTCACCATCCTTTTTTAAAATTTCAAGACTCAAATAGTTCTAAAAAGTTCATTACAGTAGTCAGCAATTTTCCCATTCGCCCTCAGAGACAACCATTTTCATCTCTGCTAGCTTATTCCTTGGATATTTTTCCTCAATATTTCTAATACACTTCATTTCTTATTTCCCAGTACTCCCCTCTCAGGCTTTATCTATTGTCTTCCAATTATGGGAGAGGAGTTTTTAATGCTCATCCATCCCACTCTCCCACCTTCCCCTCTTCCCAAGATAAAAGTCTGGTTCAGTATTGTTTACATGACAATGACTACACTAATGCTCTTTATAACTAAGCCATAGAGTATACCATGGCTGATTTTCCTTTCCGGTGTGATCTTCTATTTTTCTTTTTTTCTTTTTGTGGGAACCTTGCCGGTGGCCGGGGATCGAACTGGCGCTGCAGAGGCTGCAAGCAGCCTCACAACCCAGCGCTCAACCGCTGCACCACCAGGGGAGGCCCTGTCTTCTATTTTTCTTATCTTAGTTTTCTATGTATATCACTAATTCAATCCTAAACTAACTTTCAGTGGTCTACAGATTCTCCCAAGACATTCAAATACACCAAGCACTGATCAATTTTATTTTCTTAAAGGCATTTCTCCAGAGAATCCTTCCAAACTACTCCAATTCAGTTGCCTTCCATACTTGCTGCACAGCTGTCATTATGGAACTGCTTTTCACCCTCATCCTGGTGATTCCCCTTGCCTCTTTCTCATTCTGGGCCCTATTTTCTGTACCCCATATGTCTTCCCCACTCATTTTGATGAAGCATATCCTCTACAGATTTCACTTTGGTTTTTAGTATGCTTCTCTCATCCAAATGGTTCCCTCTGACCTGCCATGGGTCTCCAGGCAAACTGAACTATCAGCTTTCCTTGGTGCAATGGTATGTAAGTTTCCAAGGCCCTCTTTCCAGTTATTTCTGCCTATGAATTGGCAGTCTTCTCCACTTTCATCTTCTTTTACAGGCTGTTATCTGCGGTGAAGAGGCCTAGATCTGGAGTCACACCAACCTAACATTTCAATTTTGATTGTGAAACTTATTCTTTACTTACTGATCCTAAGATAAGTCATACAACTTATATAAATCTCTGTATTCTAATTTGTGAAGTGGGGAGGATAGCAGCTCACAATATAGGAGCTGGCACATGGTGGTGTGCAATGAAAACGGTGTCTAGTTGAGGATTTCTTCCTGTATTGTGAGTACTGAGAGGCAATTTATGGGATACGTGAGAGGCACACCTTGGTTATTTAGAAATTGAACTGAATCTTGCCCTTTATTTATTCAAAGTGCTGTCTATATAACATATTCTGTATTTATGCTTCCCACTGGATAAAGCGACTTCACATATCTTAAAACACCATCTCCTTCCACCATCAAAAAAGATACCTGATTTCTAGTATGCACAGCTTACAGTACATGCTCCTGTTCATTCTACCCATACTTTATAAACTAACAGAACCTTATCTATGTTTCCACTCCACCTCCACCCTGGTCTCATCATATTGAAAAGTCTTAATTTTCCCTTTTTTTTTTAATTATTTTTTTTTGTGGGACCCTCACCGGTGGCCGGGGATCGAACTGGCGCTGCAGAGGCTGCGGGCAGCCTTGCAACCCGGCGCTCAACCGTTGCGCCACCAGGGGAGGCTCTTAATTTCCCCATTTTAGCATAAGGATATGGTCATATCCTATCAGAGGAGCCTAACTGCTGAGACTCCTTTCAGCCACAACCCCAGTCCTGTGACAGTGGTGATGTCTGCACTGACCACACAAATTAGTGCCTTTTCCGTGGGGACGCCCAGGAACAGGATTCCTCCAGGGCATCAAAGTTGGCAACGATTCAGAAGTGAAGTCCATTTAGCCTGCTGAGCCCAGTCCAACCTTTGGCTTCTGCCTCGAGCCTGGGAGATTATCCCTTTTGCTTTCAGACTGCTGACAAAGCCTCTGAACTTTCCAGAGAAAGAACCACATGCAGGTCTCCCTTAAGGGCAGGATTGGGAAAAGGGGTGTGGTGGGGAGGGGTGGGCTAGGGATGGGGGTGTGAGGGCACAGGCTCACCTCCACAGTTATTGTTAAGCCCAAGGCTGTATCCCCTTGACAAATCAACATTATCACAAGACAAATCCTCTGCTAGGGACTATACCAGGAGTAAAAGGCCACATAAGGTTACTGGTAAACAGTGATAACCCAGTAATAAAAGGCAATCTTTTCATTGCATATGCCCCAAGGACGGAATATGATGCTGGAACAGCGGGACAGTGACTGGCTGAAGAAGACGGGTAAGGAAAACGTCCGTTTAAGTTAGGGGATTCCTTGATCAAACATGAACTCTTCTGGGCAGCAGGACCTTCAGCCAGATCTTGCTCTCTGACTTGGGTGGGAGATTAGGACCCCTGCTCTCCTGAATGAGCCCACTTTAGGTAAAGTCCTTGGCTTTCCATTTTCCGAGACACTGAGTCATTTCCTCTTTCCAGCTCTCACCTTTGAGCCTTCCTTTCCCCTTCCCTGGAGAAGTGACTCACTACTGAAGTGTTGGGTGACACTGAGGATCAAGGATAGGTGATAAAAATACTCCTGATTGTGCAACTCAAGGAAAGGGAATGCAGTTCAGACTGAGAATTCAAAGTGCTGGTCATGCACTCTGAGGTTGGGGAGTTAACAATGGCCATGGCTTCAACTCTTTGGGGAAGTGGAGCAGAGAATGGAGTTCAAACAGAAATTTACCCACGCTGGATTTGCTGCGGAGCCCCTTGTTCTGCCCTTTCAAAGGTATATTTTTTGAGAATGGCACATCAAGGCAAGCACTTAGGATGATGAATGTGAACTACAGTGAGGTAGATAAAGGGGAAGTGGGGAGCTGAGGCTGGGGTCCTTCCTCCCATCAACCCTGCAGAGAATATCTGGGGCCTCAAGAATGGGGCTGTTTCTTTCTGGGTTTTCTCCAGTGAAAACAACCGTACTTCCCCAGCGTGGCAGTGGTGAGGGAAGCCAAGGTGATAGATGCAAGCTCCAGGCTGGCTGTTGCCGGGACGCCATAGGTCTCTTAGAGCAGGGTCACCAAAGACTGCCCTGTGTGCCACGGCAGACCAGCTGTCCTCCCAGATGAAAACTCCCCTTCCTTCCCACAATTCACTGGATGCAAACTAGAAACTTTCTTTTTCTAATTAATCTTCCAGGGCCTTGTAGACTGAGTAAAACAAAACACAATTTTCTTTAAAGGATGACTCCTTGATCAGGTCACAAGCTATTCAAGATGGGAACAGAAGAGGCAAAGTCACCCTATCCAAAGGGCCAAAACAGATGGCAGCAGACACCCCTATAAAAGTGAGAGAAATACATGTGAGTGAATGTGTGTTGTGGTGGGGGGAGTGCAGCTGGGACTGTCACAACAGGAGAATCCATGCTATAAAACCTTACCTCTGGAAAATTAAGACAAAAAGAAGTCTTAGGGCCTCCCCGGTGGCGCAGCGGATGAGCGCTGGGTTGCGAAGCTGACCGCAGTCTCCACAGCGTCGGTTCGATCCCCGGCTGCTCCCCAGCCACCGGAGGAGGGTCCCGCATGGCGCGCAGACCTCTCCTGCCGCCCGCTGCTCCCCTCAGCAGTGTCCTTCGGTCCTTCTGCCTGCTCTGCTCCCCGCTCTGGCTCTGGTGAATTCTCTCACCCTCCCGCGCTTCTGACTGTACCCAGTGCTTGTATAAACAAAACAAACAAACAAACAAACAAATAAAACATGCCTCTATTAAAAAAATTAAAAAAAAAAAAAAAAAAAAAAGAAGTCTTAAAAGCTGTGGGTGTAATTCCAAAAGACCAAAAAACTTGGCTCAGCAATAATGAATGGTTAGTTTACCTTTTTTTTTTTTTAAGATTTATTTATTTATTTATACAAGCACTGGGTACAGTCAGAAGTGCGGGAGGGCGAGAGAATTCACCAGAGTCAGAGCAGAGAGCAGAGGAGGCAGACTGACGAAGTACACTGCTGAGGGGAGCAGCGGGTGGCAGGAGAGGTCTGCGCGCCGCCATGTGGGACCCTCGTCCAGTGGCGGGAACGAACCGAACAGGTGCTGCAGAGACTGCAGGCAGCCTCGCAGCCCAGCGCTCAACGCTCAACCACTGCGCCACCAGGGGAGGCCCCTGGTTAGTTTACTTTTTAATGGTGTCTCAACTACAAAATGCTTTTCCCATAGTTGGGAACTTTCCCCACCAGAGCATGTACACACACATGCATGAGCCCTGCCCTGCTTTGGGAAGGTATGTGATCCAGAGAGCGCCATAGAGATCCTCCAACCTCAGTCAGTGAGTCATTGGTAGAGAAAGGAGGAGGTCCTGAAACTTTGCTGCAGGTTCCCAGGTAACAGTAACAGTTTATAGATGTGCCAAGCTCCCCACGAAAATGCACCTTATCATACACATCCTCCACATCACTGCAGAGGGGCTAGGGAGCCAAGATCAGACTCCATAGACTGGTCCAGGTCACCTTAGAAAGGATGCCCAGTGACTTTCCCCCTGGGTCCCTAAAAGTGTCAGAAGTACAGTCTTTAGGCTAGGCTACCTTCAGTGGCACTAAGGAGTTGTTTCCCAAGCTTCTGAACTTACTCAGGCAGGCAGTGGGAAGGGAGGCGCCAGCAAGCCGAAGGAGGCTTTTCTCAACTGATCATCTTGGGAAAAGCCAGATACAAATTTCATGGCTGGAATGCAAGGGTTGTGAAACACTGGAAGCAGCCCCAAAGAAGGCCAAGGACACTCCTTCCGGGAAGGCAGCAGGGAGGAGAGCTGGCAAAGGCAAGTGGGTGAGGAGCAGGTTATCCAGAGGGGCCTGCCTTTCTGAGAAGCAGGAAGTGTGACCTCAAGAAAGAAAGAGAAAAAAAAAAAAAAAACCCAACAAACCCTAGCCCTAAGGTAGTGGTGTTGGGGAGGTGAGGAGTGGAGCCAGGAAGGGGGGGTTGGGGGGCGGGGGGGGGGACAGAGACAGGGTTGGTTTTGTTTCTGAATATGAAGACAACAGGGCCTTGTGTCAAAAGGTAATTCTGGTGTAAAAGAGCCAGTTATGACATAGCTCATTCTCTGGGATTTGGAAGTACCAGGCTAAGGGCATGTCCTCCTAAGAGTTAAATTTGCACAGTAAGCTTCCAACATGGGGCTTTAGCCTTGTCCTCAGTGTCACATGAGAGGTCTCTCTATTCATGTTCTAATTAATTAGATGAAGTCCACCAATGAGGGTCATTGGTGACCCCCTGTCCCTCAGAGACAGTCTCGTGTGTCCCTCATGGAGTCCCCAAGGATGAAGGAAGAAAGGTCACACCATGTGTGAACGTGTGAATGGTTGGAAGATTGCCCTAAGCACAACCCTTTTCTAACTTAAACCAAGTTACTTATTTGCCTCTCTGTACCTCAGTTTCCTTTTCTATAAAAGGGGGCTAATAAAATCATCTACTTCCTAGAGTGACTATGAGGATGAACTAAATTAATGTAGCATAAAGCACTCAAAACATTAGCTGGCACACGGTAAATACTGTATAGAAGTGTTAGTTGCTTCTGAGGTGTGAAAAGAACAAGAACCTGGCACCCCCAAGTAGGTAGAACCCAGCTGCTAATGTCAGACTTCATCAGTTTTTCTCAACTGCAGCCTCCTCAGGCCATATACAGACCCATGAAGACCTATGCATCAAATCACTCTAGCCCAAAAAGCTTGACTAAAGGAAAATCAGACATGCAGACACAATAAGACTGTGCTGCTGCTGCCCCTCAGGGAGCACAGCAAACACTGGTGCCAGCACATTTTGGGCTGGCTTTCTCAATTGCAATGCATGTGGTTTATCTGAAATGGGGTCAGGTCCCAGAGTGGGCAGCACAGATATTACAATTGTGCTTGCTAATCTGAACTGAGTCCATCACCATCGATCCTGAGATAACAGAACAGGAAGCTGGAATGTTGAGAGACTTGAGGAATGTGTTGGAAACTGCTCTTGGCAAAGAAGGAGGAACCCATTCCTCAACTATTGCTAACAAATTGGTAACCAGCACTGAAAACCTCAGAAGAGATGTTCTGACTCTTCTAGACATTAGATTCTGGTACTTCAGAGACCTGACTACAGGGAGGGGAGATGATCCCAGGGAACTGGTACCCCTGATCTATTCTCATCCATCTCTCTGTGGCTCAGCCAATATGGGCCAAAGGGTGAAAGCTACAGCCTCTGCCTTAGGTCTACAGACAGTCCTTGAACCAGATCTGATGCCCCACTGCCCTGAGGGGAGGGACTGAGTCAGAGCTTTGTGCCCCCTTTGCAATGTCTGGGGGTACAGGAGTTGGAAGTATACCCAACACAGGAAGTGAGATCTCATGCCTGTCCCAGATATATCAGAGGAGCAAGTTGGGTGTATCTCCATAGGAGTGCCTGCCCTTCTGCTCAAAACCTACACTTTCCAGAGGTGGGAGGGACATCTGGACTGAGCCTGCCTATGTGTTACAGACAATCTGCTGCGTCTTTAAGTCTTCAAATACCTCGCCAGTCTCCCAAGAGTGCCAAGGAGGCCCAGAAGGAGATGCCAAGTTCGTACATGGGAAGGAGTATGGGTCAGAGGCAGGGTCCAGACTTTTCATGAGTTTTCACATGCCCTGTGACCAGCCTGGCCATGATGTGAAGCTGCCAGGAGAAGACCATGGTGCCTCCAGCAAATGGCTGGAGAAACCCACTGGCTAGAGTTGAAAACTGCTCAGAGGTGACAGTGGGCTCTCCAGGCTCTTACCAAAGAGCTCAATCCTTCAGGATGCAGGCCCACTATGGGAGCCACTGTGGCAGTCTTGTCCCCAGAATAACTCTCCCTACTCCACAATCTGCTCCCAGTGTACTATCTCAACTTTAAGTAGCCAGGTCTCCCTATTCCAGACCTCTTAGCTCCTTCCCCCAACTTGTTAAAATTCTAGGAGTCCTTCAAGGTCCATCTTACATTCTTCCTCCTCCAAGAGGCCTTCTCCAACTGGATCATGCTGACTTATTTTTTCTGTAGTGCATTAAATCATAATTACTTCTGGGGATCATGAGGTGAGCAACTGGAGCTAGAATTCAACATAGTAACTACTTTGAATAAACTGCATCTACAGCAGATTCAGGCCAATTAATTAATTCATTGTTTCAGTTCATGAACCCCCAAAGGAAGAACCTACATCCCTGAGTCCTGAGCTTGTGTGTACTAGACTTCTGAGAGGAAGGACAGATGACCCTAGTCTTGCAGGAATGGTCTGCCTCCCTTTTAGATCAGGGCAGAGCAACTTCCTCCCTGGCAGACATGGTTCCTGCTCTAGGCTGCCAGCTCCTAGGCATCTGCTGCCAGCAACTATTCCTTAGAGCCGCCTTGGTACTAAGGGCAGAATGGGGAGCCCAGCTTTACCCATGCCCACCATTAGAGGAAGAGAGGTCAACAGGAAATGGCTCTGACCTCTAGGTGGCCATAGTCTCTCCCGAGGGCTATAGGGGACCCTGAACAGGCAGCAGAAGCCTGCAAAGGACTTCCCCCCTTCCTTGGGCCCCATGGAAGTGAGGCAGGAAGAAGGGCCTCAGCTGCAGGCATCCAGTATGGGGCTGGCCAGACAGAGAGGCCCTGGGGTTGCAGCTATCAGCCGGAGACCAGGCTCCAGGAAGGAAGGAAGGGCAACTCTGGCTGAGGGCGCGATAAGAAGGGGAACTGTGCTCAGCACAATGGGCTCCCACAAGGCTGGGAGGACCTAAGTCAGATTTTGCCCCAACTCAGCCTCCCATCTGCTCACACAACCTATGTAAATATTTACTGATGTTTATATTCCTGGTCCACTAGGTCCTCTCTGAGGCCCTTTCCTAGGACCCACAGATCTGTGAACTCCAGAGTTCCTAGGCCCATCCAGCAAGGGCTCCGGGCATTATTCTCATTCATGCAGGCCACACGGACAGGCCAGTCAGGACACTACTGACTCCATCCCAGACCTGGGACACTGATGTCAGAAAACTACTAACCCCTCCTGTGTGTGAGGAACTTACGGGGCCCGGTCATGGGTGAGGCCGTTCTGACGCTGAGAGTTGATTGGTGGAAGGACAGGTTTGCTGTTGATCTCAAGTCCTCTCCTCAGGGTCTCCCGGATCTGCTCTGTGTCTGCAATGACACCACTAAGTTGCTTGATGGCCCTTTAGACTCCCAGCATCCCCTGGCCCTGCCCTTGGAATCTGGCTCTACAGGTATGCAAGGGAAAGGCCCCTATGAAGGCCAGTCTTCAGCCTACTCCAGGTATCAATCATGAAGTCTAAATGCATGCAGGGTGAGGATACAGGCCAGATGAGGCACTGTGCTCTCAAGAAACTTTAGGTCTGAAGAGCATCATGCTTGTAGTTGTAGAAGACAAGGGGTGGCCTCCAGACTTCAGCAGAGTGCCCTCCACTGTGCTTCCTGTGTCACAGGCCTAAAGCTGACCCTTAACAGGGCTATAAACAGTGACTGACAAGGTCTTTGCTACTGCCCGAGACTACCCAGGCTATGTCCACTTAAATGGAAGCAAGAAAGGACTGCCAGGAATGGGTAGGTGTCTCTTATATAAATTTCTAGGTTCTGAATGGGCAACTGATATTTGGATCTGCTACCCCTTTCTCTTGGGTGGGGTCAGTGGGATGCTGGGTGATCTTCCCACCTTGACCTAGAGAACCCTGCCACTCCACAGGTCTGGCAAGGGCCAGGATGTGAAGGAGGAGTCTGTTGGTAGAACTATTTCTTTGCAAGGTGTTTTGCTCATCTGTGAGGTGAATTTTACTAATCAGATCCCCTATATTGAGATTTGATCTAAGACTTACCGTTGTAAACAAACAAAAAAAGCAAATTAACATTGGTTGTTCAAAGGGTGGACTTAAGAGTAGATGACAGGGCCTCTCTGGTGGTGCAAGGGGTAAAGCACCACACTATGAAGCAATCCATAGCCTCTGCAGCACGAGTTCGATCCCTGGCCGGCCAGGGAGCAACCCACATGGCGAGGCAGACCTCTCCTGTCTCGCCTGCTGCTTCCCTCAGCAGTGTATTTCAATCAGTCTGCCTGTTCTGTTCCCCACTCTGTCTCTGGTGAATCCTCTCACCACCCCCCTCATCTCTGGCCTGTACCCCAGCTCTTGTATGCATAAATAAATCTTAAAAAAAAAAAAAAAAGAGTAGATGACAGAATGATCACTAACTTTTCTAACTGCTTCACTTGTTACCATGGCATGGGTTACTTTTATTACTTTTATTTTTATTTTATTTTTTTATAAATTTTTAAAAAAGATTTATTCATTTATGCACACAAGGACCGGGGTTAGAGGCCAGAGGTGGGAGGTGGTGGTGAGAGGATTCACCAGAGACAGAGTGGGTAACAGAACAGGCAGATTGACCAAAATACACTGCTGAGGGGAGCAGCGGGCAAGTCAGGAGAGGTCTACTGTGCCATGTGGGTCACCTCCCTGGTCGGGGATAGAACTCGTGCTATAGTGGCTGTGGATAGCTTCATAGGTTGCATCTTAACACCTTGCACCACCAGGGAGGCCCACTTTTATTAAAAAAGATTTATTTATTTATACAAGAACTGGGGTACAGGCCAGATGTGCAGGAGGGTGAAAAATTCACCAGACACAGAGCAGGGAGCAGAACAGGCACACAGACCGAAGACACTGCTGAGGGGAGTAGTGGGCAAGGCAGGAGAGGTCTGCCAGGAATCCAACCAGTGCTGCAGAGGCTGTGGACAGCTTCACGGCACTGCGCTCAACCTGCTGTGCCACCGGGGAGGCCCCCACTTCTATTACTTTTAAAAAATACCCAATATTGATTGAAACTTTGGAGAAGACCATGAATCCCTCCTTAAATTATCTATTTTGTCAAGAGCAACTGAATGGTTCTATTAACTGTACACTTTATGTCTGAACCTCCTAAGGGCTTGATACACTTTAGACCAAGCAGGAAAGAGAGGGATAGATATTTTCACTAAGTTTAAGTTGTCCTTTATGAAAAGAGAAAGCCTTTTATGAGTGATATCACATATATAGGTGTTTTATTCAGGCTTACAGTTATAGTATTCTCCAAAAAATAAAAAGTAGAATACAGAAAGAAAATAGAAAAAGAAGCTATAAACACATGTGTATACAAAGGGCTGCTTTTCTTTTGCAGTTAATAAGGAATGTCCTGTTCTAAAAACCACAACTGTTTCTATAGCCAAGACCAGCAAGGTGAGCTTCCAACAGGAGAATCATACCCTCCTTTTCCAAAGTCCCACCTGGAATGCAGCAGGTACAGAATGCCCTGCCCATAGCCCCTTATATTTTGTTTACTTATTTAAGATTTTTTATTTCATGATTTTTGTGTAGAAGAACTGGGTTAGGCCAGAAGTGCGAGGGGTGAGAGGTTCAACAGAGACAGAGTGGGGAGCAGAGCAGGCGGATTTACTGAAATACACTGCTGAGGGGAGCAGTGGGCGAGACAGGAGAGGTCTGCTGCGCCATATGTGGATTAGCTCCATGGTGGGGGATTGAACTCAGGCCGTAGAGGTGACAGCACTGAGACTTAACCCCTAGGGCACCAGGGAAGCCCACCCTTTCATCTGCAGTGGGGCTGGGGAGTTTGCAAGCTGGCCTCACACTTAGGCCTCTCTTGTTTAAGGCCTGCAACAGCCTGAGACCAGAGTGATCCTTGGGTCTGGCATGGCTTTCAGGCCAGAGCTGGGCCCTATGTCAATTTCGTGGGTGGCCGATGCTTGTTCTCTTGCACTTGGGTGGACTGTGGTCTTTTCCTGCAACTGTTCTTTGGCTTCCACTCACCTCCATGACCTCAGATTACAAGGGCTAAATCTAAAACACAATAGTCACTGCTGGTGGTGTATTTGAAATACACACAGGAAACATAGGATAAAATGGGCCAATAAAGCTCCTCTAATTCTACCCTGCTGGAAGATCACACTTGCTGTTTAAATCATGCCAGGAAATAAACTATTGAATGGGCTGTTTTTGTTAGAGACCCATCCTAGAGAGCCTGAAAACCAGGCCTGAGGAAAGGGAAGGAGAAAGGCTGGGTGATGGCTCCTACCTTTGCCAGAGAGCCGCCGGGGCTGTGTGCCAATACAGATGCTCCGGCTGTCCTCGTCATCCTCAGGGGGTCGACTCAGGTCATCCCAGGCACACTTGGCACTGACGCCACTCAGGTTGGAGCCGTCTGTCTCAATCCCTTTGTCAACTCTTTCCTGCTTGGAAAGAACCAAAGAGCCAGAGTTCCTTCAGCTAACCAGTGGCTCAAGGTCACCATCACCATCCCAGTGACCACCTTCTAGTATTTACAGAGCTCTTGTAGGTTCTGAGCACGGGACAAGGGCTGGAAGAACACGCTCTCTGACTTCATTTTGTCCTGGTTATGAATGGATGATAGTCTCTGCCAGCTACTGGATTCCTTGAGGGCAGCCAGGTATTAAAGGAAGCCAGGAAGACTTAAAGTCCCAAGGGAAATATCCCCCCTATCATTAACATTCCAGTACAACGACCATCACACATGTTTCAGAGACCCAACCTTGCCCACCCCAAGTTGGTCCATGGAGTTAATGTGACAGAGTCAGGAACTACTTCGTCTATTCCTTTCCTCCCTGATCATCCAGGAAGAACCCTCAGTCTCTGCTACAGAGGACAGAGTGAAGCCTGCCACAGGCAGGAGAGGCCACACTGCAGTTTCCTCTTCTAACAGCAGAGGGTGTGGTCGTGCAGTGATGCACCACCAGAGAGAAGGGCAGGCCTTCCCCCAACTGCATGGCTAACTTGTTTGGCAAAGGACTCTGGATGGGGTTTCTTTTCCATTTCTTAGACTGAAATGGAAATCTGGAAAGGCAGTGACCATCTGTAGACCACATAAGAGATCCTGTCTTTGTGCAGGCCTTGGCACTGCTAACTCAAAACACTCTCCAAATGGCCTCAAGGAAGGCTTGTACCCAAACATCCCTGGGATTTCTGGTAACAGTTCTGTGATGCTGGGCTTTGGATATACAGGTCATCGGCAATCTTGCCCATAAACAGTCATGTGAGCCAAACAGAGCTCCCGATGAGCACCTCAATAAGAGTCTGAACCTCCGTCTTCCTGACCCTCTCACCAAGGCTCCACTGGAACCAAAATGGTCAGGAAGCCTAACTGGGGAAGCATAAGGCAAGCTTATGTGAGGTTCTTACTTCTGAAAAGCAGTCAGCAGGTGGCCCTACCTTGGATGCCTCCTTCCCTTCAATCACACTCTCTTCCTTTCTAGAACAACCATCAGCCTGGCCAAAGATGGGGATTCTGAGCAGAAACAGGGAAAGGCTGATGGTAATCCTCATGCTCCGGGTAAGAGCATGTGGGCACTGTTTTGCTCAGGGGAGAGGTTGAGCCTTTTTATCTCCACTGACCACCTGAGGCCCCTCACCTAAGTAAAGAGCAGACAACATCTGTTGATTCAACTAGTTCAGCTCACTTTATTCATAAGTAACAAAGAGTTAAGACTCAGATAAGTCAAAGAACTCACTTAGGAACACAGCAGGCTAGGGGTTGAGGTGGGATCAAAGGAACAGGAGCCAGTCCTAAAATAAAGTGGCTGCAAGCAGGCCCCAGAAAGCACCAGCAATTACAAGGAGTTCCCTCTTGGTTCAGAGTCACCACAAAAGAAATTTCTGAATTTTCTCCAAGGCACTTCTCCTGGCTTTTAAAGACTGCCAGGTGCTCTGACGGGTCTCAAGGAAGCTTGATGACTAGGGAGGACAACTGTTCTCAGCATGCTGAGGAAGAATGGGTTGCTTATCCTACCTGGTCAAAGGACCAGGTTTTTCTTATTACTTGACACTTATGACAGGGGGCAAAGAATAGGCCACAGTGCCCCAAGCTGGATCCCAGTGTGGCTGCAGAGCAAGGGTTTAAGGAAACATAGCCTTCACAGTTCCTGGTTCTTGCACAGGCAGAAGCTACAAGGAAACCAAGTTTAAAGTAGAGATAACAGAGGATCCTGGCAGCAATTTGTACACTTCAGTGTTAAAGGCACTAAGAAAATAGAGGAGCATCATCTATGAATGAGTAGGGTCTTCTGCCCAAGAACTCACAGGTCTACAGTGAAGAAACCAGAGACTGCTGGCTTCATGTCCAACTATTACCTCTCCTCTGCCATCTCTCCTCCCTCCCAGAGGACACATAACTCCTTGCTGTGGTCTACCAAACTGTGAGAAGCATGAAAGCATGTGACTGGGAGGGGGGAGGAGTAGAAGGAGGCAGACACATGCCAGGCACATTATGAGCGATCTGCTACCCTTGCTTCATGAGCAGTACAGAAGAGAGGAAGTTATATTCTATGCAACTTTCAAAATTCACTTACATGCCAAAAGACTTCTCCTTTTTGGGGGGGGGGAAAAAAAGATGACAGTGTAACTCTGCACACTCTGGCCACAGTGATGGGCAGCTGCAGGCCTGCGTGTATACAGACCTCCTTTATACATCAAGGAAGCCAGCCTACCTGGGAGAGGAGCTGGATATCTGGGTGCCCAGGATGAAAATGTATCTGAAAGGGGCATGGGACCACTAGACCAATCAGGACTCACCCAGTGAGTGGGTGAGTGGCATCAGTATCACCTACTCTGTCTGTTATTAGGTAGTTGTGTAGGGTGGCTCCCTGAAAGAAAGTCTGCTTTTTTTAAAAGGGGGAAGTGGGAGCATGAATACCAGGCAAGCAATATCTATATACTACATTGATTTTCTTTAGACACTGATGATCTAATTTTTTTTTAAGTCAGGTTTACTGATGTATGAATTGCATACAATAAAATTCATCCTTTTTAAGGGCAAAAACACATGTGTCTGAGACAAGCTTTCCTGATCTGAAATTTCTGCTCCCTTAAGTACTCTGTAGAATTCAGGGGACAAGTCCCAAATCATGCCATATTTCTACTCACTCACAAATAAAGCTCCTCCGTTTTCCCAGGATGAAAGCCAGTGTTATTTGGAAGAGGCCTAGGCACAGTGTGCTAGAAAGGTTTTCCTCACTCAAGACATACTTGCAGGTGTGGATCGATCTCAAATATGGTCTCTCCCCTCCGCATGTCAGTTATCAGCCAGGGGCCGCCAGCGCTGTGGACAAGGAAAGGGGACAGGATGGTAACAGAGAGTCTGTGGTGATGGGCTGGGTCTACAGCCTGTCCTGTTTGCTGCCCCAGGCCTACAATGCAGGGGAACAGTCTGTGGTCAGGGGCCATCAGGGAGCGAGTCCTCAGGAAGCCCTGATGTGAAAAGTCAATGTCTTAAAAGCAATATTAGGGGGAGCCCACACATGGAAGAAGTAGAGAATCCCACCTCCAGGTAACCCAGGCCCCATCTCATAGGGCAGGGGTGTACTCACACGGGCACTGTCCGCAGCAGCTCCAGGATGCCCTGCCCATTCCACTGCTGGGCTGCGTGGAGCTCCTCAGTGCAGACGCCAACAATCTGAGGCCAGGAGACAAAATGCCACTGCATGTTAATGCCCATTCCTCCCAATCTCCCAGGATCTTAGGTTCACCTCAGGCAACTCAGGTTGGGGGACCACTAGCAGGATCTGTGCTCAGGGGCTGGTATGTCCAAAATGGGATGGTTTCCTTAGGAGGGAACAGCTGCCTGGCTAGGAGATGGAATGGCTCACAGTACACTGAGACCTGGCCCTTCCTCTGCTATGGCAGGTCAGGCATCTGGCTGACACAAAATCCAGCCACAGGCTGCATGGGAGAAAATTAGGGCCAACCAACTCAGGACAGTCACCCGCTCACATCCCTGGAAATAGAGGAAGGCCAAAGAGATGTTCCCACCCAGCCTAAGATCCTGGAGAATGTAAACAGAGAAGATTTTGAGGTCCTTTAAACTCAGAACAATGGCGGAAGGCCCCAACGGCTTGCAGAGAAGCTTCCTTCCTTATTAGGGACTGAACTCTTCATGTAAATATCAACAGAAATAATTGAACCTTCACAGGGACCCCATCTGATGGAAAGCAAGTCCAAGTGAGGGGGCACATGCACACCCCTTTCAGGTGAGGCTAAGCCCAGTCCAAGTCCTTCCTGCTGGGAGGTGCTGGGCTTGTGGCTGTCTTGGTCTTTACTAGTTCACAGAAATACGCTTCATCTCAGTTGTAGCCACTCTCTGCTGCCCAAATGGCCTCTTCCCTTTCCCTTCTCCAATCTCAGCAGGTTAAATCTGAATCTACATGACAAACAATCAGAGGGAATAGAAAATGGAAGAAGACCAAAGGGAATCTTCTGTTCACTCCTCCTACCCAAGTCCTCCTAGGCTACTAGGACTTTGCCTGCATGGAAGCTTGAGCCAATGTCCAACCTGAGCCTTACCTGAAGGAAAGTAACTACCCCAAAGGGTGTCTGCACTGGTTGCATCTGTGGGTCCTCTGTCAGCAGCATGTGCTGAATTCTTGACTCACTGTTATCCAAAGGGCTGTGCCAAGACACATGGTCCCCACTGCAGAAGGTGTTCTCTGTGGGAGAGACAAGAGGATCCTCAGTGTTTGAGACCCTGCATCCAGGCCTGGAACCGATCTGGGTACTGAGAAGCCCAGGCTTGGAGGCTCCCTGGCTTCTGAGTAGCCCCTATGAAGAAAAAGCATTTATTGGGATGGAGGCTATTGCCCCCAAACCAAACATGTTCCTGCTCGCCAATTCTGCCAGCCTTCAGCAGAAAAGCATGTTATTGGTGCAGGTGCTCGCTTTGCCTGGCAAATCCAAAGATTTTTGGCCTCTGCTTCACTTCCTCAGCACCTTCACTGATTCAGAGGTCTGATCAGGGTAGCCATGATAGGGTCTGCCAAGAAGAATAAAGGGCTTTACTGAGGAGTCACCTGGCCAGCAGAATACAGGGAGGCTGGAAGACAATGAATGCCTTTCACCTTATAAAACTAAACAGGATTTTTATGCTGCTCAAATACTTCTTGAAAAGGGCCCCGCCCCACACCCACCCTCTAAGGCCTTTAAAATATGCCACCTTGTTTCCCACAGGCAGACAGATTTAAGGACCAGTTCCTCAGTGAGAAACATCTGAATTGTATCTCACACACCTTGGCAGAGATGCACAGCTTGAAGGGGCTGTTTCTGTGAGGATGCAGGCCCACTATTTTAAAAAACTTTAAGGTAACATAACCACATAGAAAAAACAAGCCACATAGCATGAAGTCTCCCCGACTCTTAGGTACCCTCCCAAAGGTACTCTACATAACAAAGGGGAGAGAAGACATGGATCCAGGCAAAGCCAACCAGAAATCCCCCCAAAGTTCTCAACTCCTGCTGGGCCCACTTTTCCCAAATTCCTCTTTTTTTACAGAAATGTATGTTTACGAGCAGCCTGCATGAGCTGTACCTAAGAAACAATGCAACAAACAAAAAGATTTAATTAGCAATTAAAAGCTTCCTCCAAAATAAAACCTTCAGGTCCAGATGGCCTCACAGGTAAATTCTACCAAACATTTAAAGAAGAGTTAGCACTAATTCTTCACAAATCCTTCCAGAAAAAGAAGAGTTAACACTTCCCAATTTAACCTATGAAATCAATATTATCCTGATAGCAATACCAGACCAAAACATTACAAGAGAGACATAGACCAATATCCCTTAGAGAGTTATGCACAACCCTCATGCAAAGATCTTTAATAAAATACTAGTGAACCAAACATAAAAAAAGGGTTATACACAATGATCAAATGGGATTTATCCCAGAAATGCAAGCATGAAATCGATCCCTGGCCAGGGAGCTGACCCACATGGCACAGCAGACCTCTCCTGACTTGCCCGCTGCTCCCCTCAGCAGTGTATTTCTGTGAACCCGCCTGTTATGCTCCCAACTTGTCTCTGGTGAATCCTCTTACTCCCCGCCCACCCCCCCACCTCTGGCCTACACCCCACCTCTTGTATGCATAAATAAATCTTAAAAAAAATTTACAGAATAAACAGGTTCAGCAAGGTTTCAAAGCACAAGGGTCATAAACAATAATCACCTGTATTTCTATACACTGACAATAAACAACCTGACAATGATACTGAGAGGACAATTCTATTTATAATAGAATAAAAAAGAATATGATACTTGGGCATAAATTTAATACAAGAAATGTAAAACTTGCACCTGGAAACTACAAAGCATTGTTGGAAGAACTCAGAGAAGACTTAGATAAACAGAAAAATGTCCACTCTTCACGATCAGAAGATTCAATATAATTAGGATCATTACTCAAACTGATCTACAGATTCAATTAAATCCCTATCAAAATGGCAAATGCTAGTTGTATTGTTTTATGCAGAAGTTCACAAATTAATCTGAAAATTCATATGAAAATGCAAGGAACACAGACTAGCCACAATAATTTTGACAAAAATGAACAAAGCTGGAAGACTTATTCTTCCCATATCAAAATTTGCTACAAAGACAATGTAGTACTGGCCTAAGAATAGACATTTGAGCAATGTAAAAAACTTTAGAATCCAAAAATTAGCCCTTACTTTTATGATCAATTAATTTCGACAAGTGCCAAGAAAATTCAATATAGGAAAAAACAGTCTTTTCAGCAAATGGTTTTGAACAACTGGAATCCATATGTGAAAGAATCAAGATGGAACCCTTCCTTTCAGCATAAATAAAAATTAATTCAAAATGCATCCTATACCTAAAGGTTACAACTAAAACTATGAAACTCTTAGAAGAAATACAGGAGTACATCTTCTGAACTGATTTTGCAATGGTTTCTTAGACAACTAAAGCGCAAACAACACAGGATAAATTGAACTTCATCACAATAAAACTTTTATGCTAAAAATAGTATCATTAAGAAAGAAAGAAATATGAATCAAAACAAAAAAGAGATACCATTTTATTAGGATGGTTATTAAAAAAAAAAACAGAATAACAAGTATTCTTTGGTGAGGATGTGGAAAAATTGGAAGTCTTGTGGATTGCTAGAGGGAATGTAAAACAGTGGAACAACTTCACAAAATGTTAAACGTGGAGTTAGCATATGAACCATCAGTTCTACTGGTAGGTGTCTCTGGTGAATCCTCTCACCCCAGCCCTACACCTCTGGCCTGTATCCCAGCTCTTGTATGCATAAATAAATAAATAAATAAAAAGCAGTAAGTGAGAGGGATAAATCTTGGAGAACATGCAAAGTGGTAAAGTAAGGCCAAGGCCCTGGATTCCCCGTTTTAGATCCAGAGTATCATTTATAGGTCTACATGACAAATGATCACCTAGTTCAACACTTTTATCTTCTACAAATGAGGAAAGGACCCTAGAGGCTGCCTAAAGTCTTGTGACAATGCAGTGATGATGGTTACAGAGCTGTATTTCCCAAACTTTTGAGGCACCCACAACACCCATCAGCATGTTCAATATCTCTGCACCACTTGTATGTCATTACATATTGGTATTTTCCCCCATAAGTGATTCTTTTTTTAAAATATAAATAAACTCACTTTAAAAGGAAACATCATGTCACTACACTAAATAAATTAAGTGGAAAATCAGTGTTGCACAGAAGATAATCTGATAAATTCAAAATAATTAAATGAAAACAAAATGGTATTAATTTCTAGTGGATAATGTCATCTACCTAACATTGTTGAAACTGAAATGAACAAGGATTAAAGAGCTGTTAAAGGTTTAGAGTCATAGGGCCTCCCTGGTGGCGCAAGGGGTTAGGCGCAGCACTGTGAAGCTGTCCGCAACCTCTGCAACTCAAGTGCTATCCCCTGTTGGCCAGGGAGCTACCCACATGGTGCAGCAGACCTCTCCTGTCTCACCTGCTGCTCCCCTCAGCAGTGTATTTCAGTCTGCATATTCTGTTCCCCACTCTGTCTCTGGTGAATCCTCTTACCCCCACATCTCTGGCCTGCACCCCAGTTCTTGTGTGCATAAATAAATGTATCTTTAAAAAAAAAAGGTTTAAAGTAATATCATACTGACAAAATCACCAGGATTGAAATGGAGAACTGAATATGGCAGACAGTCCTCCCTATCCATGTTATCGGATGTTTTGTCTAGTTACCACCTAAAATCTCCTGCTGGCTGCAGACTAGCAGACTGGTTAACGTTGCAGCTGGCAAGGCCCTGTTCCGATTTGCCTCTGCCCCAACCACAATTTCTAAGTCTATTTCTTCACTTATAAGGAGCAAACAGTGTGCCTAGTGACTGTGTTTTCCACTGGTGTAATTGTTCCTTTGCTGGAATACAGTTTACATACTGCCACCAAAGTCCTAGTCATTTTGCCAGAAAATAGGAAGAACCACAGAACCTGTAACTAACAGTAAGTGCCAGTAGGTGGCACCATCACTCTGGGTTTAAGAAAGGCCAAGCAGTTCCCTCCAGCACCCTACATCTAACTGACGGCTGGTCTGTAGAAATATACCTCAAACTTATAAGGACTTAGGATGGAAACAGGGAAAAGACTGGAAAGGTCTGGAGTCATGATTTTTATTAACTAAAACTGACACGATTTAAAAATAAGTACTGAGCAAACCCCAACTATTTAAAGGAACTAAGTCCAAAGATTCTTCAGACTTAATTTGGGAAGGGGCTTACTTTAGGCAGCTGGGTAAGGAGAACCTGTAGCAGGAAAGAGAGACAGACCCAGTCGCTGCTCAGGATTTGGCAAAAGGTGCTAGTGTGTGAAAGGGGGAGGGGAAGGAGAAAGCAAAACTATCCCACAAAAAGGTTTTAAGAGCTCGATACTAACAACCTTCTGGCCAGAGGCAGAGTCTTTCTTCCCCAGCCCTGCTTGGTGGGGGAACTAGACTTATTAGCTCTGCTGTGGCCAAGAAACAGTCTTTCTTAACAATGAAAGAGGGTTGGTCACAGTTTTCAAGCCCGGGACAAAGCCACAAAGGGCTCATTCTTGAGTCCAGTCTGGTCTTTATGCCCTGGATGCTCAGCCCCATTTTATGTGGAGCCACCTTACTCAGGCCCCAGTGCCCACCCCAGGAAGCTCTCTGCCCCTACAGAGAGGTTTTCAAATGCTAATAATGCCCTAGCAGAGGCCCAGCTGTTCAGTCCAGTGGTCGAGGAGCTGGCTCCCTCTCCCTTTATTCTGGATGTCTGGAAGTATCCTTAACCAAGAAATTAGGGTGTAAATCTGCAGGGACCCCACCCAAGCCACTCAGCAAAAGGGCTGCCTGGTGTGTAGACAGGCCATTCCATGTGAGGTCTGGATTTTCACTTTCCCTTCCCTTCCTTCCTCCTCTGAACTTTGCCTTCAAGTTGCATGAGAAACCTCCCTCAGTGCTGCTTGTTTGGAAAATTCACCAAAGGGAAAATAGTACTTAAAGATAGGAAAGAGGATTCAAAGATGCTAGGTACAGTTCTCTATCTTACTTCACTGAGAGAAAGGTTTCGTTATAACTCTAATCTTTTCCCCCATTAACAAACAACTCTCTAGAAAGAACTCTTAACAGTTGGGGGGAAAGGGCTATGTGAGTGTGCAAAATCTAAATGGTCCTTCAATTGGCCATCACCCTACCCCTACCTCCCAAAATATCCTCGTGTAGTCATGGTGGCTTGAAGTTGGACTGTTCAGATATAATAAGCTAGCAAAATCTAGAGAAATGGATAGTAGAAGAAAACAGCTATTGTTTACTAATTTTTGAAACAAAATACATTTTTCAAGAGTTCTTAATTCAGGGCCTCACCTGGTGGCACAGCAGTTGAGCGTTGGGCTGCGAGGCTGCCCACAGCCTCTGCAGCGCCGGTTCGATCCCCGGCCACCAGCGAGGGTCCCACATGACACGACAGACCTCTCCTGCTGCGCCCGCTGCTCCCCTCAGCAGTGTACTTCGTCAGTCTGCCTGTTCTGTTCCCCGCTCTGGCTCTGGTGAATTCTCTCACCCTCCCATGCTTCTGACTGTACCCAGTGCTTGTATAAGTGAATAAATCTTAAAAAAAGAGTTAAAACATACATTCTTAATTCACCCCCAACTCTGGAGAATGACTGTCTCCATTCTGTGTGATATTTCACACAATGGCTCAGAAAGCAGTGCTCCTCTCCCTTTGCAGTGGTCAGAATTAACATGCTTGGTCCAAGGGAAAGGGCCAATGTTGTTTTTGGCAGCCCAAAAGTATAGGTCTCTCATGGCTGAAGCTTGGTGTCCTGAAGCAGTGGAAGAGATAAAGTTCAAAGTCAGTTGTTAGCCTCTGCCCAACCAGGTACTCCTAACTGGGGCCACTCAGTCTGCCCATGGTCCTGCCCTCTTGTAAGCCTATTCTATACTCTCTAAGTCCAGGTGCTTTCTCCTTGCTCTGAGCCAAGCTGGGAGGAGCAGGGGTGAGAAAGTATGTGCCTAGACTATTTGTTATTGGTGTATTTCCAGAAATGAAGAGCCTCCAAAAGACAGCCTGATATTACCGCCACAGATTATATTTCTGGAGTCCTTAACACACCCATCAAATGTCATACTCAGTCTGAGGGGGTGTGAGCCCAGGTACTGTCCAGAGGGCACTGTCTTCACTGTCCGAGCACCCTAAGACCCAGGGCATCCTCCAGGCGGTCTCTACCTCCAACTGAAAGCATCACCAAAGGAAGGGCAGCGCATTTCCCGCTGATAGCAACTCTCCTTCCTCCAGGGATCCAAATAAAGCTGAGAGTGAGTACTTCCCTGTCTGCCTTCCACTACTCCCCACCCCCAAGCTAATGCTGAGAGTTCAGTTCAGAGCCTTGCAGCAGGGGATGCGGCAAGACCCACCCTGGGGAACTCTGGATGGCAGCTGATAGCAATGATACCTGCACATCATAAAGGAACACACACACACACACACAATTAATAATTATAGGCATGCAAGAGAGAGATATATATAGAGATATGTATATATGTATGTTCTGGATGATTCTCCCTTTAATGCTTAAGCTCTGCAAGGAGAGGATAAGAGTGGGATACTCTGGACCTTAAGAGGCTTCAACTGCTTCAAAACGACAGAATTTGGCAGCCTTGCTCTTCACACACATGCACAGCAGACAAGATGCTTGTAGAGAAGGAAATCCCAGGAGCAAGACTGCACAACAGCGTCACTATAGGGTTCAAAATCAAACTCCTCCAAAGAAAGGGCAAGACAGAAGCCTTTCTGAAATAAAGAAAAGATGGAAGGAGAGGGGGGGAGGGAGGGGGGCAGGAGGAAGGGAGGAGGAGAAACAGATTCTCTGTACCTGTGGTTAAAGTGCTTTTGTGGCCAGAAGGGAAAGTTCTTCATAGCTGGATGATTGGATGGTTTAAATGGTAGCTAGTTGTCAAGTTTTTAAGAGCTGGTCCTAGGGCAGAAGAGCTAAAACCCCACCCCCGCCCCACTTTTTAAAGTTCCAAACGTAGTTTCACAACTTGAAAACTCAATCTGAATGTTCTGAGAGCTTCCCTCAATTAGTTCTGTCTGATGTTAATTTGGCTAAATGTGTTTGCAAGACACTGTGAGGGAAATGGATGTGCTGTACTGCTTGATTAAATAAAGAAGAGCAATAGAGACACGTTTGTTCTTACAAAACGGAAAAGAAACATAAAGGATATTTCTTCTAGGTTTTGCCCAGATTCAAAGGAATTGCCAAGGATTAGAGAGTTAGTCAAGGGAGACTCAAAATTGCTTCCCCATGTATTTTCTCAAAAACCTCTGGCTCTCTAGCATCCTCCCTCTCCTCTAAGCCACAATCGTAAACGCAAATAATGAAGTGTAAGGAAAATCCCTTTTAAAAGCAAAGAAGCTCAGCACTAAAATATGGATTACGTCGGGGGAGGGAGGAGGTTGGTGGACTGCTGGAAGCATTGGGGGCCCTCACCCAAAAGTGAGTTTCTGGGAGATGCAGATCATTTAGGACTGGCTTATTGTCTGGCAGTGGTGCTATTCCCCAGAGGCAGACCCCTGACACTTTAGGGCTGTGACAGAACAACCTCATTCTCCCGGAAGGAGAGCCAGTACCACATAGCAAACAGCTCAGTGGGGTAAACATGGCCCACACTGCAGCTGTCATTAGTCAAATCCTATTCAGTCAGTCAGCACCTACTAAGCCCTTCTGTAAGGAACACAGGTCCTTAACATTTCAAGACTCTTGAGTCTTAACACTAGTAGGTGCTTTTACTTTTTTTTTTTTTTTTTTTTTTAAAGATTTATTTATACAAGCACTGGGTACAGTCAGAAGTGCGGGAGGGCGAGAGAATCCACCAGAGGCAGAGCGGGGAACAGAACAGGCAGGCCTACAAAGAAATACACTGCTGAGGGGAGCAGCGGGCGGCAGGAGAGGTCTGCGCGCCATGTAGGACCCTCGCCCGGCGGCCGGGGATCGAACCGGCGCTGCAGAGGCTGCGGGCAGCTTTGCAACGCAGCACTCAACTGCAGCGCCACTGGGGAGGCCCAGGTGCTTTTACTTTTCTTCAAAGCACCTCATTTGTTTAGATACTGGCAGTACAGAATGGAAGAATCTTCTGCCCAAATCTGAATCTTTGCAACTGAGTAAAACCTCCCCTTACTCCTTTCACTTTCCTTTATGGCACAGATGCCTACATACAGATGAGAGTCCAAGTCTCTTTGTTCATAAAGTCAAAATGGCTAAGGGGGTTTTAAACTTGCAGTCCCTACTTACACTTCAATACTACCACCCCCTCAAAACATTGGAAGATCCTTTTAAAGTTTAAAATCAAGCATATGCTTCTATTCCTTCCATCTTTTTCCTGAAAAGACCAAATAAATCTACAATGAAAATCCATTTAGTTGCCAGACACATGTAAACTAGCATGGTCACTATGAAGGTCACATGACAGAATCCATTAATATAATCAGTACATTCCCTTTGACCCAATCATTCCACTTTTTTTTTTTTTTTTAAACAAGCTCTGGCCAGTTTTATTAAAGAAAAAATTTGCATGATTTACTTTTCACCAGTCTGTTCTGGCATGCTTCTAATGATATCAGAATCACCTGGGTCAATGATAGCCCGTGTGCATACTCTGTAGTATTTTCCACACGCTGTGCCCAATTCAATGTTATTACCACTGCAGTGATGGACACCAGTTTTGGCCAACATGGCATAGTACTCTATTTCAGATTTCCTCAAGGCTGGGCAATTGTTGGCGAGGATGACCAGTTTAGCTTTGCCTCGTCTGATCATTTTCAGAGTCTGCTTGTACCCCAGGACGTACTTTCCACTTTTCATAACAAATTGGAGCCTAGAGTCGATCGACTCCAGCAACTTTTTCGTCTTCTTTGCGGCCACCATCTTCCTGCCTTAGGTGCGGGATAGCCCCCAACCAAGAACAGCCGCCAAGATGGCCGGGGAGAGAGAAAGGTCATTCTACTTCTTAGTATTCACTCTTTTTTTTTTTTTTTTAAAGACTTATTTATTTATTTATACAAGCACTGGGTACAGTCAGAAGCGTGGGAAGGTGAGAGAATTCACCAGAGCCAGAGCGGGGAGCAGAGCAGGCAGAAGGACCGAAGTACACTGCTGAGAGGAGCAGCGGGCGGCAGGAGAGGTCTGTGCGCCATGTGGGACCCTCCTGCAGTGGCCGGGGAGCAGCTGGGGATCAAACCGGCGCTGCAGAGGCTGCGGCCAACTTTGCAACCCAGCGCTCAACCGCTGTGCCACCGGGGAGGCCCTTAGTATTCACTCTTAAGCAAAGTATGTTCACAGGAGGAATGAACTAGGATGAATGTCTAGCAATGAACTAGGATGAATGAACTAGGAATGAATGTCTATGCACTATTTGTGATGGTGGAAAATGGAACACCCAACGTGCATCATTAAGAGAATGATTAAATTACAGCGTTATCTACATATACAATAGGCAACCATAAAAAAGAATTAAGTTTTTATATATTTACATAGGAAGGGTCCTCCCTGGTGGTGCAGGGGCTAAAGTCTCAGTGCTCTCAAGCTATCCCCAGCCACTGTGGCATGAGTTCAATCACCAGCCAGGGAGCTACACATGGCGCAGCAGACCTCTCCTGTCTTGCCTGCTGCTCCCCTCAGCAGTGTATGTCAGTAGATCTGCCTGTTGTGCTCCCCATTCTGTCTCTGGTAAATCCTGTTACACCCCACAACTCTGGCCTACACCCCAGTTCTTGTAGGCATAAATAAAATCTTAAAAAAAAAAAAAAAGATCTCTAAGGCATATTATTAACTGAAAAATCCAACTGTAAGGACAGTGCAGTTTCAGTTATATTAAAGAAAGAAGAGAAATATACAAACTTAAGCCCTTTCTATAGGTACTTAGAAGGTAAACTCAAAATGTCTAGAAAAGTACAAGGACCTACATCAAATGGATAAAGTGGTTCCCTCTAGAGACTAGTCTGAGGTTGGATTGGATGGTCAGAGGGTCTTTGCCTTTATCTGAAGAATCTGAATTTCTAATTTTCAAAATGTATTTATGTATACATAAATTTTTATTGTATATAAGAAGAACCCTTCCTCGATACCTCTGACATGCAGTGGGCCTCCATTAGCGGCTCCAGCAGTCCTCACACCAGCTAGTGCCCCATTCACTCTGAGTGCAGAAATGCAGATCTGAAATGCCCAATACACTCTGACCAGCTTAGATTTTAAGTTCTTGAACAAATGCCCCACCTTCTCCTAAATTAACTGGTCCTCTTGTCGCTGACTTTAAACTTTCACTTTGCTGCTTATTTTTCTTTTTCTTTTGGGGCACGTTATGGTCAGTTACATAAAAATAATCCCCTTGCTGGGGTCTCCCCGGTGGCACAGCAGATTGAGCGCAAAGCCATGAAGCTGCCCGTAGCCTCCACAGCACTGGTTCGATTCCCAGCTGGCCAGGGAGATTCTATATGGCGCGGCAGACCTCTCCTGTCGCACTCACTGCTCCCCTCAGCAGTGTATTTCAGTCAGTCTGCCTGTTCTGTTCCCCACTCTGTCTCTGGTGAATCCTCTCACCCTCCCGCGCCTCTGTCCTGTACCCCAGCTATTGTATAAATTAAAAAAAATAAATCTTAAAAAAAAAAATCCCCTTTCTTTCCCTTACAATTTTTGCTTAGTCCTATTCTGCACACTGTATGTTGTTTCTTTTTTTTTTTTAAATATTTATTTATTTATGCATACAAGAACTGGGGTACAGGCCAGAGGTGTGGGGGTGAGAGGATTCACCAGAAACAGAGTGGGGAGCAGAACAGGCAGATTGACTGAAATACACTGCTGAGGGGAGCAGCGGGCAAGTCAGGAGAGGTCTGCTGTGCCATGTGCATAGTTCCCTGGCCGGGGATCAAACTCATGCTGCAGTGGCTGTGGTCAGCTTCATAGGTTGCGTCTTAACCCCTTGCGCCACCAGGGAGGCCCTGTATGTTGTTTCTTAATAGCACTTTCAGAATTCTCACTGTACTGCAGCTCAAGGTTCATACTTAAAACATCTAAAACCCAAGATCAAAATGGTAAACACAATGGACAGACCAACAGCCAGACAGACCTTGGAAAATGACTAGACATACCTGCTATTCCCATTTGTCAGGGGTGGACAGAACTAACACACTCTTGCTCTGAAACAAAGCTATATTTGTATCTATGGACATTCTAAAGCCATAGAATGTTAGCACAGCCCTCACTTTGCCTAAAGTCTAAAGAGAGGAGGGCACCTTTAGTCTGGAAATCTAGAGGATTCTAGAATAATTTTTTGGCTTTGTTGTCATTTTGTGTTTGTTTTGGAAGCAGAGAGAGGGAGAGTTGTATTCTTGAGACTTATATAAGCTAGGGAGGTGCAAACAAAATAAGCATCTTTGTTTTTCCTTCAAGAAAGATGGAGAAGACATCTTTCTTTCAGTAGAAAAACTAGATTTGGCCTTGGTCCTATGTGTATAAAGCATTTGGCTTCCAGTTAATGTGAAGAGAGAGCTTTGGAAACTAGGTACGGAGTTAAGTAGACCAAAAAAGAAATCCTTATCTCAAGTGCTATCCTCATTACAGAAAACAAATCCTCATCCAGACTAAGGGTTCCAAAGCAACCCTGAGTAGAAGCAGAGCCATTCAGTGGTAGGCCTGGTGCTGCACTCAGGGTTTCATCCCAACACTCTCAGGAAGAAGTCACCGCAAGTGAGTCACTAGGATTCAGTCTGGCAGCAGAGAAAACTGGATGAATCAATCAAACCAAAGCAACAAACCGCAACCTTCCTCTCAGTCAGCGACCATACTGAAAGCACATGGTGTGGAAGTGACTTAGATGCTGGAGAACTTGGTTTCCAAGGAATTCTTTCTCAATTCAGTAAGGCTTAGCTAGCTCACCATACATCAAACTTCCCCAAACACATTAAATTTTTTTTTTCATTCCTGTTCTGAAACTTAGACTCTAGAAACAAACAAAACAAAACCTGTTGTTTATATTAAACAGGAAAGATAGGTTAAATGTGCGGTTCTATTTTTTGTCAGTTTTCAGGACAAATTGTCAATTTTCTAAAAATGATCATGGAGGTTTTTTTGTCTTGTATGCTGAAAGTACTATGCAAACTACACGACTATTATGTGAAAGATGCTACCGCTGGAAAACACAGCCACTCTTCACAAGGTAAAGAACAAAGACAGAAGGCACAGTGGGAATGAGATGCAGAGACCGTCCACTGTGGCAAAGCAACAACTGACTCAGAGAACCCGAATAAATTCTCAGCTCAGGAAATGAACTCTACCCCCCCACCCCGACCACTTAGTTTACATCAAGGAACATAGCTACAGTATTCATGGGTGTTCTAAGAAATCAGTTAGCTGGGCTGGACCTGGAGGGGGTCTGGGACAGAAAGTGGCATGGTGGAGGAGGCAGGGCTGTTTGGACAACAGAAGCAGTGGTGAGGATGCTGGATTAGAAACAGCATTAGCATGTATTAAGTGGTCTCTGCATTCAGTGGTCTGAACTCCCAGACCACGAACCCCATAACCAGCACTTACACCCCCTCTACAAAAGGCCTAGACCAAAGACTTTTTTTTTTTTTTTTTTTTTTTTTTTTTAATAGAGGCATGTTTTATTTATTTATTTGTTTGTTTGTTCGTTTGTTTCGTTTATACATGCACTGGGTACAGTCAGAAGCACAGGAGGGTGAGAGAATTCACTAGAGCCAGAGCGGGGAGCAGAGCAGGCAGAAGGACCGAAGTACACTGCTGAGGGGAGCAGCGGGCGGCAGGAGAGGTCTGCGCGCCATGTGGGACCCTCCTCTGGTGGCCGGGGAGCAGCCGGGGATCGAACCGGCGCCACAGAGGCTGCGGGCAGCTTCGCAACCCAGCGCTCAACCGTTGCGCCACCGGGGAGGCCCTAGACCAAAGACTTTTACTCTAACAACTTCGGGGGCGGGGGAGTATTGTTTCCCAAGATCTGAGATGTTAGGAAATGCTTCCATATCCCCCAAGATAATAAACAGCTTTCTAGTTCTCAACTCAGGGTAATGAAGAAAAAGTCAGATCCCTCTTCCACATGGCAGGGCGCAAATACTTTTAAAACACCTGTGTGGGTCATAGCTCATCACCTCCCACGCTTTTCTTCTTCAGACTAAAACATTTCCAGTTTCCTGACTTTTATGACTGTTGCACACAGACCACAGTTTAAGAGTGCTTTTGCCAGTCTGAAAGTCACTCTTCTATGGCTGTGCTCTGAGTTGTTAATGTGGCATCCAGGAGCAGCTGCTGCATCAGGGATGGGACCTAAAGGAGGCCTTATTTCTGAGTAAATGTGTAAAGACCAGACACCCAGTTAGCTGTGCACGCATTTGCCCATGTATTCCCAAAGTTCCCCACCCATCAGATACAGGAAACATTTGAGCATAACCAATTTGGGGTGCTCTGGTTATAAGGAGACAACAATAAGTTATGAGTGATAACATTTTAGAACTTAGGCCTGACTCCTTGCCAGGACACTTCTTCCTGCTTGGAGGGAGGGAGCAGGGACTGACTTGTAATTATGATTCAAGAAGTACATTTAGCAGGGCTTTCTGAGAACCATGGAGTGTGCTTACAGGCTAGAACTCTAGCCTTGAAGAACTTCCTTAATGTAGAATAAAACCAGCCTTGCAGTTACCAAAAGCTGTAAGATCCCTGTGACTCATTTTGTGAACTTCAAAGGCTACAAAGGGCTTCCTCCAGTAAGAATACCATGCAGTCTTGGCCAGGGGCCACCCAGTCTCATGGAATCACCTTCAAGGAGGACAGCTAGGCATATGTACCAAACTGTAAAAATTCAGACCTTCTGACCCAGTAATCTCACTTTAGAAATTAATTTTGAAATAAGACTGTTGCTAAAATGCACATGAATGAATACTCTGAAAATTCATCAAGAAGGTCTGTTTATATGGAGGAACCTAATATCTTATTAACTGTGATAAGGTGATATAAGAAATGTACATTTTGGAATAGGGCTCTGGAGGTCATGGTGGCACACGAATGAACACCCCTTCCTCTTTGGAGAAGATCATCACGATTAACCAAGACACCAAGGTACCCAGTGCCTGTCTGTCACCATCAACAAAGAAGAGTACACTCTAGAAACATCACTAAATGGCAGCTGTTGAAAGACCCACAGGTGCCGTTTGCTGGCTACAAAGCACCCACCCTTTGAAGCACAAGATCGTCATCCTAGTGTAGACCACCCTGGACTATAGCCCCCAGGAGGCCTTCACCCGGGCCATCACAGACCTCATCAGTGAGCTCTCCCTGATAGAAGGGGGTGGTTCTGAGTGGCACCAATGATACGCAAGGAGGAATTAAATAGTGGGCTGGAAGGTGTCCTGCTCAGCTGTTCCTTACCTTGCACTGGGCACTTCTGCAGGCGCCAAGCAGAGGAGAGCAGCCTCTCCCAGCCGTGGGTTCCCTTGTAGATGTCCCAGTGAGCCCTTCCCCCCTGGCACTGATGTGTCCTGTACAAATTGTTTTTCTAATAAAGTATGTCAGGAAGACCCTGGGGGAAAATACCTATGTAGAGAGATTTTAGTTTCTATCCCCAGGTCCTGCTTCGAGCACCAAAAAGCTTTGTAATTTCCTAAGTGACAAAGGTGTTAGGAGTATGTTTTGTTCTTGGTCCTTGACCCCAGTTCCTGGCATAGAGCTCCTAATTCCCTTGGAATTTCCTGGATGATAAGAGCATCTTTTGTTATAATGAGGGGACTCTTGCTAGGCTCCTGGATAGTTTCAGGATACTTTCAGGTCGAGTACTAGTCACCAGAAAGACAGAGCCATGATTAGCAGTTTGGAATGTTTGGTTTCACCTTCCCATCCTCCAGTGAGGGGAGAAGGGCTGGAAATTTAATTAATAATCAATCATGCCTATGTGATGAAGTTTCCATAAAGATCCCTAAAGTATGGGGTTCACAGAGGTTACAGGTTAGTGAACACGTGGACATGCTAGGAAGGTGGCACACCTGGAGAGGGAATGGAAGCTTCATGCCCCTTCCCACATACCTTGCCCTATGCATCTCTTCCCTCAGGTCATTTCTGAGTTATATCCTTTTATAATAAAAGAATAATCTAAGTAAACTGATTTTTTGAGTTCTATGAACTGTTCTACCAAATTATCAAACCCACGGAGATCACAGGAACTCTGACTTGTAGTTGACTGGTAATAAGTATAGGTGACAGGCCTCCCTGGCAGGGGTTAAGTCTCAGCACTATCAAGCTATTACCAGCCACAGTGGCCTGACTTTGATCCCCAGCCATGGAGTTACCCACATAGCACAGCAGACCTCTCCTGTCTCACCCTCAGCAGTGTATTTCAGTAGGTCCGCCTGTTCTGTTCCCCACTCTGTCTCTGGTGAATGCTCTCAGTCCCCCACACCTCTGGCGTACACCCCAGTTCTTGTATACATAAATAAATAAAAATAAATCTTTAAAAAAAAGTACAGGTGACAACCTGGGACTCGCAATTGGCTTCTGAAGTGGGGTCAGTCTTGTGGGACTGAGCCCTTACCTGTGGAGTTTGATGATAACTTCAGGTAGATAGTATCAGAACAGAACTGAATTACAGGATACCCACTTGGTGTCTGCAGATAACTGGTGAGTTGTACACATCTGGTCACACAAGTAAGTATTGTAGAGGAAAACAGCACATTTTCTTTTCACGTCATACAATGTAGAATCATACAACCATTACAAAAGATGTTACTAATCTCTATTTACTTTGCTAGAAAGACTTCCATGACATAATTCTGGATGTGAAAATCCTGATGAAATCATATGAATATGAATATCACTAAGTTAATAAAATTATCTATTTTATGCCTACAGACGTGTCTAGAAGGACATAACCAAATGTTAAGAGCTGTCTTAAGCGCTGAGATTTAGATAATGTTTATTTTTAATTTTATAGTATTCATTTATTTAAACTACGAAGTAATACAGGTTTATTATAAGAAATGGAAGCAAATAAATATATAAATAAAAACAAAACTCATTTCCCATCAGTCCCATTCCTCAGATGATTTTCTTCTGAGCAAATATAGTCAAATTCATACTCTCTTCTAATTTTTTAAAAGTAAAACTGCAACCCCGTGCTACCTATTGTTCCTTGACTTGCTTTTTTCCTGTCTTCAACATTGCTTTTTTTTTTTTGGCTTGAAATTTTTTTAAAACTAGAAAAACAATAGTCATTTTTGTTTGGGGGAATAAAATGCATCAGCCACAGCTGAACATAATACATGTATAATCTGAGTGGCCCAGGATGAAGGATTCCTGTTTTCAGGTCATGACACTGGCCAGAGAGGGTGGGGATCCAGACATGCCTTGCCAGCCCAGGAAGTTCATAAATACCCTGCTCTCCCATAATCTTCAAACCCAAAGAGGGACTGCTAGAGCTAGGCCTAGGTCACAAGAAGGCCTGGACACTGGGCTATAACCAGTGTCTAGATGCCTCTCCAGTCCTAATGCAATGCCCCAGGTACATTTCCACTGGGCCAATTAGAATATGACTGAGTAAGGTCACCCACCACTGCTGTTTCAGAGGCCCCCTCTTACATACCAGCAAAACAAAGACCTATTGCCTGGGCTTGCTGCCATCCCTCTTGAAAAGTAACCGAGTTCCTTTCTCTTTCCCTCCGCTGGTTCTAGTTTTAACTGTTGTATTCCTAGAGAAGGAGCTCTGCAAAGGATCAGAAATGCTGCTGGAACCTCATCAGAACTCTGAAGGGAGGGGGAGACTTGACTCCTGGCCGTTAAGTCCTGGAAAGAAACCGAACAAGTTTGTCATCACGTCTGCCCTGCAGTGCAAGAAAACAGGCCTGGCTGTGGAGACCCATGGCCAAGAGAGCCAGAGCAGAGCTGTGTCAAGCCTAGGAACCATCTCTTTCCCATTGAGAGAGCTTATGCAAAAACTGAGCAAGAAAACTAGCAGATCAAAAGGGTTCTAGTATGCCATACAAAAGGGCATTTAAAAGGGTTCTAGTAAAGGCATCAGAGAGCCCACCCAAGGTGATGACTTATCCTCACCAATACCTGTGTTACTTAACTGGGGCTCACTGCTCTGTTCTGTCTTAACTATCCTTCTGAATTTTCTTTTTTGATAATAAAACTCAAGCTCTACACAAAATTTCCAAGTAGCAAGAAGGGCCAAAAAGGAAATGAAAATAACTCATAACCCCATCACTTTAAGATGGTCTCTGTATCTTCATGTATTTCTTTTAGACATCGGTGTGGAGATGGTAGTAATGTTATCAGAATTAGGACCAACTCTGTACAGTGTTGTAAAAAATAAAACTAGTTTTTTTCTTCTAAACCCATTTCCTTTTTTCTCTGCACTATGCTTCTAAAATGACAAATAATACTGATCTCATCTATGTATTATGCCAGCTACTACATAGCAGGGGCATTAAATACATTATTAAGTAGACGTGACTATTACCCCATTTCATATTTGAAGAAACCAAGTCTTGGATAAGTTCAGTTTAGACCCACAAGTCCCACAGAAGCCCACATGGCTAAACTGGTTTTGAACCTGCCTCTTGGGCTCCTGCCCTCATCTGTGCTATTCCCCAGCCCTCTTCACTGAACATTCTATCAGTAGCCATTTTTCAGGTTACCAAAGGGCTTGACCTCCTACAAAGGTGCTGGGTCTACTAACTCTCCAACTGCTCAGCTCTACTTACCAGAGGCCTTCACTGCCCCCTGTAGGAAGCATCCCTCAAATGCAAGTGCTAAAGACAAAGGAGCCACAGTCTGCTGAAAGAGCTAACCAATTAAGACTCCACAGGGGGCCATCATGAATCTAAGGGTGAATTATGCTAGCTTAATGCTTATATAGAATAGCCCCTTTCTACTCAGAAGCTCAAAGCACTTGACACAGTTCTCCAAGTAAGATACAGACCTAAGGAAGCTAAAGGAATTTGCCTCAAATCATGCAGCAGCTAAATAAGAGATACATTCACCCTTCCCCCAACAAATCCTCTAGATACTGTGATCCCTCTATCCATGGCCAAGACACAGGCCCCAGGGAAGGCAAGTCACCTCACAGGGCCTCTGGATAGTCACAGAAATCTAAAGATGGCCATCTCTTTACGTGGGTCACTATTCAGAAGTGGAAAACATTCTCTAAGTCTGGGGTGAGCAAACTTTTTCAGTAAAGGACAGATGTGAAATATTTTAGGCTTTGAGGGCCATATAGTTTCATTCATAGCTATTCAGCTCATAGTACTCAGCTACTCACTACTCAAGAGTATTCATAGCTATTCTGCTGTTGCAGCACAAAAGTCACAGATAATACTTAATGGGCATGGATTTAGCTGGTGTACTTTGCCAGGCTGTACTTTACTGACCTCTGCTCTTAGTTTTCCCTAAAAACACCCAGGTTTAGATATTAGATTATAATTTATACACAAACCACCTAAATTTTAGGGCATAAACTCACTTCTGAGGGACTGACCTGTTTTTCTTCAATAGAGTAAGAACACTTTCAACTATTAATCTAAAATCTTGGAAAAGTACAGAGAAACTTGGGATTGTTTTTGCCTTATAGTTGGTCAGTATTACTAACAGATGAAAGGGAAAATACTTTACAGATCCATTGCAACCCAAAAAAGAGGATAAATCAAGCTGACGGAAAGAAAACGTCAGGAAAATCAAAAAGAGTACGTGGAAGAAAAATGATATTAATACAACCAGGCAGCTCCATTTGGCTTCAGTTAGCTGACGGAGGCAAAGGGTGGCTCATCCAAACCAGGAAACGAGAGAACTCTCATTGGTAAACATGGAGCGTCTCTTTTCAGAAAACTTTGAGGCAAAGATATTAAGATCACAATACACTTAGGAAATCTAAAGACAAGAAATTCATGAGACTCTGAACCACAATCTAGCAAGGTCTCACCTGGGGTCATGCTCTAAGTGTCTCATTCAATCTTCCTGACTTCTTTCACTCACCTGTAAAGCAGGGATGAGGAAGCAAAGCCCCATCTATCTTCTGGATATGGCAAGATCAGTACTCTAGCCTAGCTGAAGAGTCTCAGGGGAAGCAGGCTAGGGGCAGGGTTATAGAGAATTCAAGATCCCTAGGGACCTCGCTGGTGACTCAAGGGGTTAAGCTGCAGCACTATAAAGCTATCTGAAGCCACTGCTGCATGAGTTTGATCCCCGGCCAGGGAGGTAACCCACATGGCAAAGCAGACCTCTTCCGTCTTGCCCACTGCTCCCCTCAGCAGTGTATTTCAGTAGATCCGCCTGTTCTGCTCCCTATTCTGTCTCTGGTGAATCCTCTTACCCCCTGCACTACTGGCCTGCACCCCGCCTCTTGAATGCATAAATAAATAAATAAATAAATCTTAAAAAAAAAAAAAAATCCCAAAGATTAGAAGGGCGAACAGGGCTGGGAATAACCTTGATTCTGCTGGCTGTAGCCCAAGCGCTGTGACAGCCCCAGCATCTTCTGGGAAAGAGGCAATCTCAAAACAGGCAGGACATCTCAAATACCTCAAATCCAAGCAGTTTAATTTTTTAAAAACGTTCACTTTCCCTTCCTTCTAAAAATACTTTGGGGCCTCCCCTGTGGCGCAGCGGTTGAGCACTGGGTTGCGAAGCTGCCTGTGGCCTCTGCGGCACCGGTTCGATCCCCGGCTGCTCCCCGGCCACCACCAGAGGAGGGTCCCACATGGCGCAGCAGACCTCTCCTGCCAACCGCTGCTCCCCTCAGTAATGTACTTCGGTCCTTCTGCCTGCTCTGCTCCCCACTCTGGCTCTGGTGAATTCTCTCACCCTCCCACACTTCTGACTGTACCCAGTGCATGTATAAACAAACAAACAAAACAAAATAAATAAATAAATAAAACATGCCTCTATTAAAAAAAATAAATAAATTGATTAATTTAAAAATAAATAAATAAATAAAAATACTTTGTGCTTTCCACTGCTCTTAGAATCAAACCAAGACTTTATCATGACTCTGAGTGCAAGTATAAGATCCAGCACTTACCTAGACCTGCAAAGCCTCTGGTTTTCCCTGGGCCCTTCCCTCTCCCTCATCTCCAGCCATAGGCGGCTCACATTCCTCAAGTTCTCACATTCCTGAGGGGCCTACACATGCTGTTCTTGCTGCCCCAAAATTCTCACTCTTTGCCTTCAGTCCTGCCTTGTCCGAGTCTGCAATCTAAAAATGAGTCCACCACTTCATTCTTTTGGAGCACCCTGATCTTTTCCTATCATAAATCCTGTGGAATTAAGTATTTATTTGCTTGTATTTCCAGGAAGTTACCCCATGGCCTAAGGGCTGGGATCTATGCTTCTTTTGGTTTACCCATCTTCTGACAGAATCCTTGGCATATAGCAAGCACTTAAATAAAATACATAGAAGACAGAAAAAAGCTCCTTATCATGAAGTTTACTCTTCATATAAAATGGATCCTTGAGGGCCTCCGCTGGTGGCACAGGCGATTGAGTGCAGCGCTGTGAAGCTGCCTGCAGCCTCTGCAGCGCTGGTTCGATCCCAGCTGGCTGGTGAGGGTCCCACATGGCGCGGCAGACCTCTCCTGTCTTGCCCACCGCTCCCCTCACCTCAGTGTTTTTCATCAGTCTGCCTGTTCGGTTCCCCACACTGCCTCTGGTGAATTCTCTCACCCTCCCGCGCATCTGGCCTGTACCCCGGTTCTTGTATAAATAAATAAATAAATAAATAAATAAATCTTTTAAAAAAATTTTAAAAATAAATAAAATAGATCCTTGAAGGGTCTGAGGCTATCACATGCAAATTAGTGCTAATGAGGGCATCCCTGAAGGCTCACTCCTGCTACTCACAGCTGCAAGACCTACCACTTCTCTGAACCCATTTCCCATTCTGAAAAGTGGCAATACCCATATCTTCCTCATCAGGCTACCTGGAGGTTAAATAAGAGAACAAAAGTACCTAGGATAGCCTGATGCTCAATAACTACTGTTTTAATTACTTAACTTTAACTAGAAAAGAAAAGCAAGCTAAAAAAAAAAGCCTCAAAAGCACAAGATGGAAGTGCATGTATAATTTTAATTTTAGGAAATATGGAGGCAAAGCTCAAGAAAACTCTACAATTCATTGATATTCTTTATATGAAATTTGACTTGTTAGCAATATCTGGAAATCTCTCTGACATCAGGCGGCAGGCTGTGTCCCTCATCACGTCTAACTCCAGAGACAGGAAGCAAGATGGATGGGTTCCTATGCTAAATCTAAACTGTATGAGACATTGTACCAGTACACGCTCTCTTTCTTAACCCTAAATGTATGCCATTTAACGTGCATTACCAATCTCAGGCCAAGTAACCTAAGAAAGAGGACCAATCTCAAGAACTCAGAAATTACCATTCGGTTACAATAAAAATAATCTTATATGACAATCATTCTGTTGTATAAAATCAATTCTGTTGTATAAAATCAACATTCACTGAATGATCACAATAGTATTAGAATCATCATTCCTCTACAATGGCTATTAATGGGTTAATGTTTTTTCCCCTTAACCTAACAATCCCACTTCTAGGAATTTATCCCACAGAAATACTTAGGCAATGGCCTCTCTGGTGGCGCAAGGGGTTAAGACAGAGCACTATGAAGCTATCCGCAGCCACTGCAGCACGAATTCGATCCCTGGCCAGGGAGGTGACCCACATGGCGCAGCAGACCTCTCCTGACTTGCCCGATACTCCCCTCAGCAGTGTATTTCAGTCGATCCGCCTGTTCTGCTCCCCACTCTGTCTCTGGTGAATCCTCTCGCCACCCTGCATCTCTGGCCTACACCCCAGTTATTGTATGCATAAGTAAATAAATCTTTTAAAAAATTAAAAGAAATACTTAGGCAAGAGTACAGACACATGTAACAAGGATGCTTGTTACAGGTTCATAGTAGGAACCCAAACTGGAAATCACTCAAATGCCCAACAACAGGAGACTGATTAAAGTATAGTATATCTAATAAAATATAGTATATCTAATACTATATTTAATATAGTATATCTAATACAGTATAGAATATCTAAAAAGGATAGTTAGAACATTATGACATGGGAAGGTGTCCAAGAGGTAATATGTAAAAAAAGCAAGTTTAAAAATATTATGAAAAGAATGGCCCATTTTTTGGGAAGATTTATTTATTTACTTTCGCATAGAAGTAAATAAAAAACTGGGGTGTAGGCCAGAGGTACAGGTGGGTAGAGGATTCACCAAAGACAGAGTGGGGAGCAGAACAGGCAGATCTAGTGAAATAAACTGCTAAGGGAAGCAGGGGGCGAGACAGGAGAGGTCTGCTGAGTCATGGGGGTTAGCTCCCTGGCCAGGGATGGAACTCAGGCTGTTGTGCAGGCCTTCGCGGTGGTAGCACTGAGATTTATCACCTAGGTCACCAAGGAGGCCCCATAGACAATTTTTATAAAATTATGATATTCTACATAGATACATGCATTAAAAAGAAAATCTGGAAATATGAAAACCAACAGTTTTCTCACAAGAAGAATGAATTATAATATTCACTTTCTGTGTTATGTATTTCTATGTCTTAGTTTTTATGATGAGAAATTATTTCTTTCAAAAATGGGGAAAGAAATGTAAAAGAAAAAAAAATCTCTGTTGGCATGGATCTATCAGTACCAGAGTTCAATCAGCCATGAGTTCTTTTTTTTTTTTTTAATTTTTTTTTTATAGAGGCATGTTTTTTTTATTTGTTTGTTTGTTTATACATGCACTGGGAACAGTCAGAAGCGCGGGAGGGTGAGAGAATTCACCAGAGCCAGAGTGGGGAGCAGAGCAGGCAGAAGGACGGAAGTACACTGCTGAGGGGAGCAGCGGGCGGCAGGAGAGGTCTGCGCACCATGTGGGACCCTCCTCCGGTGGCCGGGGAGCAGCCGGGGATCGAACCGGCATCGCAGAGGCCGCGGGCAGCTTCGCAACCCAGCGCTCAACCGCTGCACCACCGGGGAGGCCCCAGCCATGAGTTCTGATGGCTGAGGATGCTCAAGAAGTGCTGCCGTCTCCCTGCAAATTGAGCCAACTCAGCACATGTCATGAAGTTGCCATTAAACAGCAGCAAACAAAGGCAACTTGAATTTCCACAGTGTCAGTTACAAGGTTGGGGGCCCATGTTTCTCCCAAAAACTCAAGTGAAATTGCCTTGGAATTTGTGGTTAAGACCTACCAATGGCAGAATTGAGAGCAGACTGCCTGTCCGGCAGAATTCTAAAGCGCAACTCAGAAATGAAGCCTTGCTGAGTCGGGGGAATAGTTCCTTTCTAATGAAACCCAGAGAGTGGGGGCAGGGGAGCAGTCACTGGCACTGAAAAGAAATAATAATCTGGTCATAATATTAAAAGGGAATAAGGAAATAAGAGTAACTAGCTGCAAAGTAGGAGTGAACAAAGTTGAAATGTCCAGTAGTGAAATTACTGATATATTTACTGTAGAATTTTCCAAATGATTCATGCTGCAGGCTTCATTTAGATTTCATTCTAAATCTGCTGGAGCAAGTGAAACAATGACAGCCACCCTGTCCTCATGACTGGAATATTCTGTTTCAACAGACCCTTTTGTACTGGCCCAGCATTCTGATCAATACACAAGGTCCTAGGACTGCAGGCAGGGTGGGGGCTTCTGGGTGAGAGTACAGATACTATTTTGGACAGCTGGTGGCCATTCTCCATTTGAAAGGAGCCCCAATTCTGTTCCCCTGGCTTTCCATGGCCATGAGCCCAGTTCCAGCCCTAGGAGTTGAATCTTGACCAATAAGCCAATGTGGTTGTCTCACTTTCCTGACATAACTGTAGCCAATATGAGGGAAGGGAAGATCACTGAGCCAACTCTGTAGAGGTCTGACTGGTCTCTAAAAGAGTCACAGGACAGAAAATCTCTTTCACTGCTTATAGATTCTATCAAGTGTGATTCTAGGATGTGAGGTCATGGCAGCTATCTTTTTTTTACTATGAGGAAATCAGTTCAAAAAGACAAGCCAAAGTGCTGAAAAAAGCAGAGCAGAATGTTAAAAAGAACTCAGGTCCTTAATATTGTCAAACAGATGGCAACCAACCCCCATACTGTCTCACTTTCCAGACAACTTGCTGTTATGGTTAGGCCAATTGAGTCAGGGTATTCTGTTATGTGTAGTCAAAACCATCCCAGTGGATACAAGAAGACAGAACAGAAGGGGACCAAGCCATCAATGCAGTCTCTAATGACTGACTTTCAAGCCTGACTGCATACCACAATTACTGAGTAACAGAAGCCCCTATAGCCCTGTGGGAACAACTGATTTTGACTACTCAGAACTATGCCTATTATTTTTCTGCCAGTAGTGAAGTCTGCTTTAGAGAACTTCTCTCCCAACTCCATCTAGTTGGAGTGAAGAAGGGGGAGAACTTTGAACATAAATCCTGGTGCTCTATCTGGACCATCACTACCAACCCGTGTGGTCACATTACCCAGGCAGAACTCACCTGAGTCTTTCCCCAGGACTGATGTAGGAATATTAGAAATTTAAAAGCCTTCTGCTTGCTGAGATTATCAAGTGAGAAAAGCTGAAGCTCTGACTGGTAGGACTCATCTTCCCTGGTACATGGCAAAAGTCAGTCTGAAGCACAAGACTAATACATGAGATAGAGCCCTTGAGGACTGGTTAGAACATATAGACCAAGCCATGCCTGAAACCCTGGATGTCTCAGTTACCTGAGCCAATAAAAGTCTCTTATTGTTTCAGGTAGTTTGAGTTGGGTTTCTGTTATTTTCTTATAACTAGAAGCATCCCAACTAACATCTTGAATCCTTTACCTTCTCTGGATACTCTTCTTTACCAGGCCTCTCTCATTTCCCCTTCTGTTTCTCTACAGCTCAGCTTCCCGCCTCCAAAAAAAAAAAAAACAAAACCAAATGGTAACCTCCAGCAGGTCGGGACTGAGTTAAGGACCTGTCGGAGTCATCCTTCAGAGTAGACTTGGAAGCAGCCTCACACAACTGCACAGCTAGGGAGTGGGCATTATTACCAGCTAGAATCTGTTCATTCTTTTCCTTGCTTTTCACTACCCTGCCGCTATTTCCAAGCCTGGAAGGTGAAACTGTGCATGCTATTTAAACGCAGAAAAGCAGGCCTCAGCATTCCACTTACTTGATGACGATGCTCAGCATGTACTCACATGCAAGTGGGCAAGGCGCCCTACATAAAATCACCGAACTTACAGCGGACAGCCAAGGTGAGGCAAGACCATCAAACAGAATGACACTGCTAGTTATAATGAAGGCATAGCTATGTACACATCAAACATAAAACACATGTTCCATAGAAAAGCATATGTGCAGCCCTGCCGAGTATGACCACATGGGGCAGAACAACACTTATATGTCACAAGATTTTCCACGGGAGAAAAAAAGTTTCTAAGGAAAGTTGAATGGCCTAAACCCAACTGTACAAAAACAGTTATGGCAATTATTCACACTCTACAGATTCTTCACCTTATAAAAAGGATTTACTCAAATCCCACTAAACTGCATGGGCTCTACTGAATTTAGAAAAGGATTGATTTGTGCAAGACTTTCCAGGCACTGTCCACTACATAAATGAATTAAGGAGCCACCATTGAACTGAATGTTTTTTGGTTGCATAATACAATGTGCAAAACAAGGTTATTTTATTTTTATCACTACTACTGATTTTCTATGTGGGAGAAAGATAGTTACATCAAGGTCATGGTTTTCGCTGAGGCAGGCATCTAATTCAGGGTAAAGCAAGACACTTCCTTCCTACAAGAGTTTTGCTATTAAATGGAGTCTTTACTATCATTGCAAAGTAAGACCAAGGCACTCACCTCAATCCATAAAGTTTTTTAAAGTCTGAATAATAATAATTTCAGGCAATACTTACATGTTACTTACTGTAATTAGATACTATTCTAAGTGTTTTGTAGGTATTAACTTTATGCACAGTTACTATTATTATCCCTGCTTTGGAGATGGGCAAATGAGTTACTATGGGGTAAATGAGTTACTCCATAGTCAGGAAGTAGCAATTGGCAGAGATGACATAAGAATGCAGGTGATCTGGGTTCAGAGACCATGCTCTGACCCATCATACTATGCTGCCCCCCTAACCCAGAAGTAAGTAAAGGGATGACTGGAATGGGATGCATATCCTACAGGGATGCAGAATGGCAAACACTACAGAAGAGAGGTGTAGAATTGGAGGCTACTAAGCTTATTAACAATAAGTTCAGGCACATGTGTTTAGGACATGCATTATGCAGTGAACTAAGAAGGAGAAAAATAGATGGTGACTAAAAGGAGCACAAGAATGGTTTCTGGAGAACTAGACTGTTTCTTGACTAAGTAGTTACAAGGATATGTTTTGCTTTTGAACACTCATCAAGTTGCACTTTTTACACACATATTTTCATATATAAAATATTAAAAGATAAAAGAATAGAATGAAAGAGAATTTAGATAGTATTATGAATGACTTTTGCCCCCCTCTATTTTCCAAATGTTTCAGAATGCCGTAGTGAAGCATCATCATGCTCGGAGGCCACGTGAACTGGTGCAATCATCCATTTGAGATGATTCTCAAATCTTGTTGTCCAGCCTAAGACACTCAGCAGCCCAGATCTCAGTTGAGCTACAAGTAACATGACATTGTGGATAAGAGGGTGGCATTAAGAGTTACACAGCCAGAGTTAAATCTTGTCTTTGGAAATGCTAGATATGTGCTCTTGAACACACTACATCATTGCTCTGTCTTTCTGTAAAGGAGATATGTAACACAGTGCCTAACTCACAGGGCCTTCATGCATACTGAATGAACACTTACAATTGTGCCGGCACACAGAACACACAGAACACACTGCTAAATGTTACCTCTTTAAACTTTTTTTTTTTTTTAAATAGAGGCATGTTTTATTTATTTATTTGTTTGTTTGTTTGTTTATACAAGCACTGGGCACAGTCAGAAGCGAGGGAGGGTGAGAGAATTCACCAGAGCCAGAGCGGGGAGCAGAGCAGGCAGAAGGACCGAAGGACACTGCTGAGGGGAGCAGCGGGCGGCAGGAGAGGTCTGCGCGCCATGCGGGACCCTCCTCTGGTGACCGGGGAGCAGCCGGGGATCGAACTGGCGCCGCAGAGGCTGGGGGCAGCTTCACAACCCAGCGCTCAACTGCTGCGCCACCGGGGAGGCCCTAAATGTTACCTCTTAATGCTCATCCTCACCACTTACACCCATAGCTATGGTCTATCCTTTTTTACTTTTTTATTGCAGTAGCATACGTTTACAACACTTTATAGGTTTCAGGTAAACAGCTTCTCATATATCACACCATGACTATTACCAAATATCCAGGGGGTCTCCTATCTTAAATCAGTTACTACACACTTTTCATCATTTTCCCATATTTATTTACTATTATCCCCTGCCACGTACCAAAAACAATTTAATGTCAGCATTATCTAGTACAATCTTATGGAAAACAGAAAATCAAGTATGATATTTTTAGGAGTGTAGTCATCTTGCCATGGCCACAAAACGCCGGACGTGACCCTCACGCACAAACGATAGTGGTCACATTAAAGACATCATAAAACAGGCCAGCAGTGCAGAAGGGACTGTGAGCTCACTCAATGGACACTTAAAACACAGCTACAACTTTTTATTTTGAAAATCTTAAATCCCATAGGAAAGCTAGAAGACCAGCATAATGAATACCCATATACCCTTTACCTAGATCCACTAATTAACATTCTGTCACATTTACTTTCTCATCTTTGTTTCTCACAGCTGACAATTTTTTTTTTTGCCAAATCAAAGGTTAAGTTGCAGACATCCTATCATTTTTAATTCACAAATACCTCAGCCTTTACCTCCTAAGAATAAGGACATTATCCTATATGACATAATACTGTATCACACCAAGGAATTGCACAGTTGTAGAGTACTGCTATCTAATATACAGTCTATATTTATAATTCTCCAATTGTCCTAAAAATGACCTTTTTCTCAATTAAAAATCATAAGAGCATTTAAATTATTCCCTTAGGGCAGGATAGGCCCCACTCCTCTCCTTTCTATGTCTTTCATAGTATTGACATTTTTGAAGAGTCCAAGCAGTTGTCTTGGAAAATGTCCTAAAATCTGGATTTGTCTATTTGCTCATGATTCAAAATATTTTTGGAAAAACACTACACAATGGATATGTTAGACTTTACACTGCAATACTTGGGAGATTCATAATTGTCACTGTTACTACTTTTGATCATTTGGTTAAGGTGCTGTCAGAAACCTTTTCATGTACAGGTATTCTTTTTCTCTTTATAACAGATGAATAATATGTGGAGGAATTCTTTGAAGCCTTATGAATATCTTCTTCCCCAACAATCTTTTTATCCAATGCTTTTAGTTTCGTTTGACAGTCTGCCTGAATCAGTGATCACATTAGTGTTTTAAAACAATCACTGGTGGTGTTTTTACTGTGTGGGTGAAAGGAATCCTTACAAATCAAGTCCTATTTTTCTATTCACTTGCATTAGAGTTTCAGCACTATAACATAACTATTTCAGAAGTTCATCTGACAGTGATTCATAACACCTGTTTTACATCTCTCTGATCTTCATCCACTTGAGTAGGCACATTAAATGGAAACAAACATATCAAGGTTGGATACAAGGTTTAAGCAGTGGGCAGGTAGTTACCTGCCTATACAAGTAAGAGGTTGCCTAATCTTCAGAACCCTCTTTCCTATAGCAGATCAAATTCCACATCAAGTCTATTTTCCCAAAGACAGTTCACATCAGTGTCAGTTTTAGGCATCCTAAGAAGGGAGACATGGAGACAGAAAGAATTAAGGCAGTAAACTCCTAGCACTGTTTTAAAGGACCCTGCAAACCACATTAAGACATTACCAGATCAGGGCCTCCCCGGTGGCGCAGCGGTTGAGCGCTGGGTTGCGAAGCTGCCCGCGGCCTCTGCAGCGCCGGTTCGATCCCCGGCTGCTCCCTGGCCACCAGAGGAGGGTCCCACATGGCGTGCAGACCTCTCCTGCCGCCCGCTGCTCCCCTCAGCAGTGTACTTCGGTCCTTCTGCCTGCTCTGCTCCCCGCTCTGGCTCTGGTGAATTCTCTCACCCTCCCGCGCTTCTGACTGTACCCAGTGCATGTATAAACAAAACAAACAAACAAACCAGCAAACAAATAAATAAAGCATGCCTCTATAAAAAAAAAAAAAAAAAAATTAAAAAAAAAAAAAAAAAAAAAGACATTACCAGATCACACAGGCCAACTGCTTCAACAGCCTGCTTCTCCTGCCCCTACAAATGCTACTTCTTCCTGGACATCTGGCCTTTAGAGCCTAAATACCATCCCCAGATCAGATGCCTCTCCCTTGAAGCTGGTCAAGGAACAGATATGCTCCATCACACCTCTGGCCAACTGAACTGGAGTCCTGCAATGGGTCTGAGAATCAGTGTGTTGACAAGCTCCCACAGGATCTCATGAACAATCAGGTCTGGGAAACCTTGCTTATCCTGTAAGAGGGATCATAGGACACATGATATAGATGGTAGTTAAGCATCAGTCCCAATACATGACAGCTATCCTATCAACAACTGACTTCCAAGGGCCTGGAAAGAGGGTAGAAGAGTTCAAGCTAGAAGATCTATTACATTCCCAATTTATAACCTACTCAAAGTTGAAAAAGTCACATTACTCAGAGAAACTGCCAAATCTATGGCTCTCCAAATTCAGTCTCTACCAGAAGCATCTGAAAGACTCACCCCCAAAGATTCTGAAAGAGTTCTTCAGAATATCGGAATATTAATATCGGTTGGCAGGAATATCGGTTGGCAGATCCTTCTAATGCAGATAATCTAAGGATCACACTTTGAGGGACCCCTGACCAAGATGCTGCTCTGCCCTTACCAATGGCAATCAAAGAGCAAAAGAGCTGGATAAAAGTGTGGCCTTCATTTAAATGCTACTTACCAATCCAAAGAAACAAAATTTGGGAAATGCTTCTAAGCAATTAGCCACATTAAAAACTCAGACGATATGAAACCTTCCGTATAACATAATAAATTTTGCTCCATTTCATCCAATTGGAGGACAACAAGCAGGCTGAGCCAACAATGTAAGACCTATTCTTTAGCACAAAGTCCCCATACTTCAGGGTCCACATTAGCAGTCTCCACAGGGGCACCAGGAATACAGGTCATCTGAATGATCCATCACCTCCTGAATCATCCAAAACAAAACACTATTTCTTACTGTCAAGGCCCTGACTGATTCTAGCTTTCCTTTTACACTGAAAAAACAAGTTCCTGGCAATATATTGTTTCTCTTTGCCCCACCCTCTACTAATAACCCAAACCTTAGCTAATATTAACATGTGTGCTTATGGCCCCAGAAACAAAAAAGGCTAGGTCACTGGCAGCTGGGAATAAGAACAGTGTGCTGGGCCTCCCTGGTGGCGCACGGGGTTAAACACAGCACTATGAAGTAATCCGCAGCCTCTGCAGCATGAGTTTGATTCCCAGCCCCGGCCAGCCAGGGAGTAACCCACATAGTGCAGCAGAGACCTCTCCTGTCTCGCCCGCTGCTCCCCTCAGCAGTGTATTTCAGTCAGTCTGCCTGTTCTGTGCCCCACTCTGTCTCTGGTGAATCTTCTTACCCCCTGCATCTCTGGCCTGTATCCCAGCTCTTGTATGCATAAATAAATAAATCTTAAAAAAAAAAAAAAAAAGAACAGTGTGCTAATTATGGGAGATACAGCAGACAGAAAAAGAGCTAGTCAGCTCCATACTGAGTTGGCATTTGGCAGGCTGGGGATCAGAAGTACAGCTACAGACTGCAACCTAGGCTCAGGGTATAAGAACAGTGGTGGGACTCCCACTTGCTGTTGAAGGTCATAGTGACATATTCTTCTGTTCCATGGTCCAGAGAGCTTTCCACTCAAGAACCCAAGGCAAAAAAGCTCCCACATGGTATAAATAGGGTGTCACTGAGGAAGTTCACATCACAAACATCAAACTGTACCTGGGAGTTCCCAAAGCCAACCAGGCTCATGGCAAAAGGACCATCACACCAGCCAGCTCCTAGGGCTCTTACCTGACTGGAACACGTATCTGGCCAAGCCCTGCATTAGCTCTGCTGGCCACGTTGGGGGCGCAGACTCCCCTGTTTCTCTCTTCAGACGAAATGTCAACTCAAAGCCAAAACCACTAGGTCCATCTGTTCCTGTAAATCTAAAAGGAATAAAAAGTGAATGTTTTTAGTTCAACTACCTTAGGAAAAATAGTTTTGAAAGTTTTTTTCTTTTCAGGGGGACATCAGTATCCAAACCCCTTATTCAGAGGAATCTCCCAGGAGTGTGAGCCTTAAGGGGAAGCCTGGGAGGAACAATAACTCTAGCCTTGCCCTCTTACCAGCTACAGTACCTGTGTATGATCTTAGCCCAGGCAATCAAATTCCCCTGCTGGCTCTGTGAATTCATTTCCACATGTTGTGGCTCTGGATCATTCCTTTTTGTATGACTACAGCTGCATTACCGAAGATCTTCTTTATTCATGTACCTCATTCCTTCAAGTTTAATAAGCACCTACTTAGTTTGCAAAGGATATATATGTCCTACAATATGTTCTGTGTGAATGAGACCCTCTCTCTACTCTCACCTGCACCAAAAGAATACAATCCTCAGCTGGACTGGCTGGCCCCCCAAACTCAGTCTGGAAGGACATGTTCTTGAAAGCCAGCACCTCATGAGTATTTATCAAGCATGTGCTCTTTTTGAGAACTAGCAACCAGTGTGAGGTAAGACCATCCACACATGGCCCAGAATGAAGGGGGTTACTGTCTCTGTGGCCATGCTCATCACAGTGACTATAAAGCAAAGGAGGAATGCTTGCCTCCCTGACAGCTGGCAAACGCTCAGGAGTCCTGAGTCTCCAGGAAGTCCCTGAAATGAACTTCTACCAGAGAGGGAAATGATGTGGATTAGAGAACAAGACCTGGTTGGGGGGACACATCTCCTTAGGTAAAGGATGCATCCAGGGAGGAATTCCTGGGAGATAAAGGAGGCTTGCCAGCATGGAAAGGGTTAAAGGTTAAAGTGTGTCGGGGTAGTGGGGTCTTCCTGGTGGCACAAGGGGTTAAGCACAGCACTATGAAGCAATCCACAGCCTCTGCAGCAAGAGTTAGATCCCCCGTTGGCCAGGGAGCAACCCACATGGCATAGCAGACCTCTCCTGTCTTACCCACTGCTCCCCTCAGCAATGTGTTTCAGTCAGTCTGCCTGTTCTGTTCCCCACTCTGTCTCTGGTGAATCCTCTCACCTCCCCGCACCTCTGACCTGTACCCTAGCTCTTTAATGCATAAAGAATGCATAAATAAATCTTTAAAAAAAAGTCAAAGTGTGTTCATGTATAATTTTTAGTAATTATATCTTGTACAAACATGAGCCACAATGATTATACACATGTAAATTCCTCAGCATACAAATATAAACCATAAACTAAGATGACAGCCAACACTTCCTTGTGAGCCAAGCTACCGGAACAGGCGGTAAGAGGGGAGAATTCTGAAGGGCTGGTGATACAGTCAATGTCCAATTCTGGACTTCCATATGATCTCTTTCCCGTATCATCACCCGAAAGAGGTTAGACCAGGAAATTGGACAGAAAGTGATCCCAGAGTCTCAGAAGTTCTAACACCAACCCTAGCCTTGCTAGTGTGCCCAGCTCTTCTGCACTTGCTGGAAAGGAGATCATTTCAAGAAGCTCTTTTCTCTAAAGGACTAAAAAGGAATCCTGAAAATGATCATGGTCGTATACTATATTTAAAGAAGGTGTCCATGGTTTGGGTTTCCTCTAAGTATCTAGCAACGTGGAAAGCAAACTCCATTTTTCTTTTCTTTTTTTGCATGTAGAACTGGGGTGTAGGACAGTGGTGCAGAGGTGAGAGGACTCACCAGAGGCAAAGTGGGGAGAAGAACAGGGGGATTCACTGAAATACACTGCTAAAGGGAGCAGTAGGCAAGACAAGAGAGGCCTTCTGCATTTGCTGGACCATCTGTGGGTAGCTCCTGGCCAGGGATCAAACTCATGTGGCAGTGGTGACAGTGCTGAGACTAAACCCTTAGGCCACCAGGGAGGCCTGCAAACTCCATCTTGAGGGTACACACCACCTAGAACTAGGGGGGCTGGCAGGCTAGAAGATGTTTGGCAGGACATAGTACAAGCTATTTTCCCTTGCTGAACTGCCCTTCTGCAGGGAGGCTGGGGGAATAGCTAAGCAAACTAAGGTTGGAAGAGCTACTCCTTAGAGGTTGCTGGCTTGAAAGGGGTGTAACAACCTGAGGAGACACAGGAATGACTTGGAGTTAAAACTCTACAAAGGGAGATGGGTCAGTAGGGCAAAGGGAAGATTTCAAGCAGTCACCAATTAGAGGCAGCTTTGTAAAATGCATTATACCATTGCTCCAGGGCTTTAATCTTGGGCCAAGAAAAATATATGATTTCTAACCGCAAAAACTTGAAAAACAGACTAAAAGAAACACGTTCCTTGGTTGTGCTATGGGGAGTAAGCTCAGATGCAGAAAGAGAAGTCACAGGCATGTAAGCAGCACCATCTTTCTGAAGAGGGAAGAGCACACATGCACACAGATGTATGGGTCTGCACGCATGCATGCACATGCATGTGTATACCATCTGCCTCCACACGGGGTGCTTTTGGGGCCAGCTCTGTGGTGGGCAGGCCAGCCCTCACTTGGCTGGGTGGGAGGGACAGGCCCAACCAGATGGTCTCCACCTGTGTTTGATTACCACCCACCAGGCTGGCTGGACACAACCTCTAAACTCTGAAACATGAGTTTGGAATGGCCCAGGCTGGGGATAAACACATAACCGGGAGCCTGTCAGAAGTTCTCTTTAAAAAAAAAAAAAAAGCAGAGTGCCTAGGCAATAGGCAATAGACAAGTGACAAGGTCATTTAGCTTTTAAAGTCTCTCAGAGGGGCCTGGTGTGGTCTGAACTTTCTATGTGTAGGCTTCTCCAGCCAACACAATTTTGTCCAACCAGAGGATGATGCTACTCCTAGGGAGAGGCTGTCTCTCATCCTCTGAGAAAGGAAAGCATGAGAGGAAACTGGCATGTGCTATCGAAGGTGGGATCTGGGTCAGAGCAAAGAATTTTTCTAATACAGGAGGCTGCTAAAATACTGACCGGGATTTTTAAAGACTACATTAGATTCTCCCCAGTCTGGTAGAATGGGAGTGAGGGATTGATTACAACTGTCTTGCTGCAGAAGGATAGATGAGATGGTTTCAGAAAATTGTTTCCAGTTCAAGAACTTCTATCTAGCTCAGTGAGGTGCCTGGGGAGAGGTTGGCTTTGACCCAGTGGTATGGCAAGTCTATGGCAATGGCTGTGCCAACCTCAAAAGCAACATCAAACCAACAAGAACATGTGCCCTGACTCCTAAGCACAGTTGCCTGACCACTGCAACCTGCCCAAAGGTCTCCACTAAAGCACCAAAGGAAATATCAAACAAGCCTCTAAGAGGCCAAAATGACTGCTAACTCCAGGCAGAAAATGAATAGCAACCCAGGAGAGACTTTCTAGAGGAAACAACATCAGGTGAAAAAAATTGACCTAAAAGTTGGCATCTTGTGCTCAACACTATTAGTAATTAGGGAAATTCAAACCACAGTGAAGTACCATTTCACACTCTCTAGAATAGCCAAAATAAGATAGACAATAACAAGTGCTGGTAAAGATGTAGAGAAACTGGAACACTCAAAAATGGTGGGAATGCAAAACAGTAGAGCTGCTTTCGAAAATAGCTGGACAGTTCACCAAATACTTAACCATACCATATGACCCAGCAACTCCACCCCTACAAACCCGAGAGAAATGAAAACATAGGTCTACATAAAAATATATATACTAATGTCCATAGTAGCATTATGGGTAACAGCCAAAAAGTGGAACGCAACCCAAATATCATCAATGGATGAATAAACAAAATGCAGTATATTCTTACAATGGAATATTATTTGGCAATAAGAAGGAACAATGCACTGATATTTACAACATGGATGAACCCTGAAAACATGCTAAGTGAATAAAACCAGACATAAAAGGCCACATATTATATGATTCCTATTATATGAAACGTGCAGAACAGATAAACCCATAGAAAGAGAAAGTGGATTAGTAGTTGCCAGGAGCCAGGGGAAGAAAAGAATGGGTAAAATGAGTAGAGTTTCTTTTTGAGGTGACAGAAATGTTCCGGAAATAAATTCTGGTGATGGTTGTACAAACTTGTTAGTAAACTAAAAGCCACTGCCCCTTAATTGTACACTTTAAAAGGGTGAATTTCATGGTATGTTAAGTAAAACAACATGTTTTAAGTAAAAAAAAAAAAAAAAATACGGTTTTTCAGGTACACCTAAATGCTAGGAAAGCCAGGGTTACCCATGACAAATAAGCCAGGTCTTCCCAGCTCTGACTATTTATAACCACTAAGATAAACTGAACATCTAGTTTAAGTCTCAGGTCTTGGATTAAGCACTTTCCCATGTCATTGCATTTACTTATTTGCTTATGTTTTTTACTAATAAATACACAATTACTTGTCTTCTGGTTTGTTGAAACAATAGGACAGACAACATTTGCCACAATAATGTTTGTGAGAGCAGCAGGCCATAAAAATACATTCCTGATGGGGCACTCCCAATGAAGATGACTGATATTACCATTCTCATCCACCTTATAGTATTTCAAGAGAGCCAGTTTAACTTTTTTTCTCTTATGCTTACTTTTCTTGGGAGTAGTGTAAGACTTCTTCTCTCCCTTAGCATTACCATTCAGTCTCATGACAAAATGAAGAGTAGACTCTTTCTGAATGCTGTACTCAGACAAAATCTGTCCATCTTCCAGTTGCTTGTTAGCAAAGATCAGTCTTTGCCAATCAGAAGGAATTCTTTCCTTATCCTGAATCTTGGTCTTTACATTTACTTTTTAAAAAAAAAAATATTTATTTATGCATACAAGAACTGGAGTGTAGGCCAGAGGTGTGGGAGGTGAGAGGATACACCAGAGACAGAGTGGGGAGCAGAACAGGTGGATCTACTGAAATACACTGCTGAGGGGAGCAGTGGGCAAGACAGGAGAGGTCTGCAGTGCCATGTGGGTTAGCTCCCTAGCCGGGGATCGAACTCATTTTGCAGTGACTGGCAATAGCTTGATAGCGCTGATAGCTTGATAGCGCAGGGCCTCCCTGGCCACCAGGGAGGCCCACTGGTCTTTACATTTTCTATTATATCCAAGGGGTCAGCCTTGAGAATGATGGTCTTCCCCAAAAAGGCTTTCACAAAAATCTGCATCTTGGCAGCAGTTTCATCACAGATTAGAACGTGTCACAGCATTTAATTCTCCAGCCACTCTATTACTCAGTCATTGTTATCTTCATTTAACTCACATCATGAAAAAGACACTTGAGAGAGTTTAAGTAATATTCCATAAGTCACACAGCAAGCAAGTAATGGAGCTTAGACAAAAGGTCTGCATGATTCCACTCCCTATTTTCTTTTTCTTTTTTTTTTTTTTTTAAAGATTTATTTTTATTTATTTATTTATACAAGCACTGGGTACAGTCAGAAGCGCGGGAGGGTGAGAGAATTCACCAGAGCCAGAGCGGGGAGCAGAGCAGGCAGAAGGATCGAAGTACACTGCTGAGGGGAGCAGCGGGCGGCAGGAGAGGTCTGCGCGCCATGTGGGACCCTCCTCTGGTGGCCAGGGAGCAGCCGGGGATCGAACTGGCGCCGCGGAGGCTGCGGGCAGCTTCACAGCCCAGCGCTCAACCGCTGCGCCACCTGGGAGGCCCTCCACTCCCTATTTTCTTAGTGCTATGTGACCTCAGGGAAGATATACAACTTTTCTGTGCCTCAGTTTCCTCATCTATAAAATGTGGACAATATGATTTCATAGTTGTTGTGAGAACTAAATGTTTAGAAGCTAAAAAGCAAGAAATAAATAATTAGAAACTACTGGTACACTGTAAGCATTAAAGCATACTCCAAAACAAAGGAGCCAGTCACAAAAGGTCACATAGTGTATGACTCCATTTATATGATGTAGTAAATAATATAATTTGTAACATGTAAGTTATATTTGTATTATATAAAATGTTCAGATTAGGCAAGTCTATAGGGACAGAAAGTAGACTGGTGACTGCCTAAGGCTGGCAGACTGAGGACAAAGGCAGAATCACTGCTAATGGGTGTGGGAGTTCTGGTTGAGGTGATGAAAAAGTTCTAAGATTAAATTATGGTGATGGTTACATAACTCCATGAATACACTAAAACCCACTAAACTATATATGTTAAAAGGGTGAACTAATTATTTATCTAAAGATAAATTTTATCTTTTGGTACATTAATTATCAAAAGGGATGTTTATAAAAATTGAGAGGGGGAAAAAAACCTCAGAGATGTAAGAGAAAAAAAAAATCACAAATTATACATATAGAAATAGATATACTATATCCCCCTCAACCATATGACAAGATGTTCAACTCACTATGGTAAGAGAAATGCAACTGAAATACAAATTGCAGGAACAATAAGATACCATTTTTACTATCAGAAGAGTGAAAAATCAAAAGTATGACTATGGGCCTCCCTGGTGGCGCAGCGGTTGAGCACTGGGTTGCAAAGCTGCCCGCAGCCTCTGCAGTGCCGGGTCAATCCCCGGCTGCTCCCCGGCCACCAGAGGAGGGTCCCACATGGCGCGCAGACCTCTCCTGCCGCCCGCTGCTCCCCTCAGCAGTGTACTTCGGTCCTTCTGCCTGCTCTGCTCCCTGCTCTGGCTCTGGTGAATTCTCTCACCCTCCCACGCTTCTGACTGTACGGAGTGCTTGCATAAATAAATAAATAAATCTTTAGGGGGGGAAAAAAACACAAAAGTATGACTATGGCAAGACTATGGGGAAACAGACACGTTCATACACTGCTGGTAGTAAAACAAATTATCATAAGCTTCTTGGAGGGAAAGTTACATCTATGTTTACCTTTGGCCCAGCAATCCCACTTCTAAGAATTGGTAATGATAAAACACTAATGGAAACAACTCAAATACCCATCCATAGGAATGTGTTTCAAAGTCAGCCATACAGTTTTTAAAGAAAGAATGAAGGGCAGTGGGCCTCCCCGGTTGCCTAGGAGTTAAAAGCTCCACGCTATCACCCCACCGCCTGAGTTCTGAGTTCAATCCCCAAACAGGGAGCTAACCCACATATGGCTCAGCAGACCTCTCCTATTTCTCGCTCGCTGCTCCCCTTAGCACTGCATTTCAGTGAATCTGCCTGCTCTGCTCCCCACTCTGTCTCTGGTGAATCCTCTCACCCACCTCACCTCTGGCCTATACCCCAGCTCTTCTACGCAAAATAAATAAATAAATAAATGTGTTAAAAAAAGAATGAAGGGCAAAGAGCTCTACAAATTGATATGGATGCTGGTAAGCAGAAAAGTACTATAGTATGCTACCTTTTCAGGAAGAAAGAAGGGAAAATAGGAAAATATATGTATAGCTGTCATTTGTGTAAAAAGCAACACCTATAGGTGGGTAGGTGAGATAGAGGTGGAAAGAACTACAGGGTGTGGGGCCATCTCTGAAAATACCTTTTTTGTATGGTTCTCATTTTAGGGTTAATGCTAATACTATCACCTACTTTAAAAAACAGAATCAACGAGGATGGAATAAAGTGCTAATATATAATACAAACAAAAATGAATGAACCTAACTGTATTTCCTAAGTGAACACTGAAGAGGGGAAGAAGAGAAATGACTGGAATATGTTTTGTAGCATTGTGTTGTTCACATATCCTCAGGATAAAGACCAAAAAAAGCCAGGAAACAAATATTAAACTCAAGTCAGTAGGCTTATTTTTTGTAGTGGAATAGGTTAGTCATTCTGAAATTACCTTATATGTAAATGTATCACGAATAATGGTAGTCAGGTGTCTCTCACTGTCAGAGATGTTAAAAATTGGTAAATATGTATCAAATTAGAAATAAGTTTTTTTAAAAGATTATTTATTTATGCATACAAGAGCTGGGGTACAGGCCAGAGGTGGGGGGGGGTGAGAGGATTCACCAGAGACAGAGTGGGGAACAGAACAGGCAGACTGACTGAAATACACTGCTGAGGGGAGCAGTGGGCGAGGCAGGAGAGGTCTGCTTCGCCATGTGGGTTGCTTTCTGGCCAGCCGGGGATCGAACTTGTGCTGCAGAGACTGCGGATTGCTTCATAGTGCAATACTTAACCTCTTGCGGCACCACCAGGGAGGCCCGAAATATGTTTTTTCAGAAAAGGAAGATTTGAATGAATCTGATCAGTATGGTTTTAGAATTGGAGGTATCAGTCTGAACTCATAGATTTTAACAGAGATAGATATAGAATAAAGGTGGTTGTGTGTTTCCTAGCTATCTACTGAGGAGTGACACCCCCAGAGCAATGATACAACCTAGTACCCAGATCTCACTTTCTAAATACCATCCTTGGTTAAAATAAACCATACTTCACTAGAGAAATGGCTGATTCCAGGTTTGGGAGAGTACAGAATGAGCCTAGAACTTTTTATTGTGCCAAAAAGTAAGACGTGCTCAAAGAATGATAGGAACATGCAAAAGTGGAGAGAAGCCAAAGAGAAGGGCTCCCACTGGCCAAATCTAGGACAAACTGAGCATCAAAAAAAATGATAATAACATTTACAACTTATTAATTAAAATAAGGATCTACGAATTCACAGACTGTAATGGACCTAGTAACATCAGTTCTGTAGATTTCAGACTTGCCAGCCTCTAAAACTGCATGAGCCAAAGGTATGTATGAATGACATGGATACAGGAGATATATATATATATATATATATATATACATACATACACACACACAGACATATAGCTATAGGAGGTAGGGAGAGGAGGGGAAAGAGAGAAAGATCCAATGGAATATCTCTATATCTTATTGTTTCTGTTTCTCTGGAGAACCCTGACTAATAGACTGATATCAGTAAGTGAATAAATAAATAAATAAATAAATGTGGAAAAGACTCTTCTTTCAAATACAATCTCAATAAACGTTATCACAAAATTAGAATTCACCATTTGGCAATGATCATAACAGTCTGGCAACAATCATCAATGATTATCACGTGATTCAGCAATTCCAATTTCTGTGCATATACATGAAAGAAATGAAAACAGGCACTTTAAACAGCTATTTGTATGTCTGAGTTCAGCATTATTCACAATACCAAAAGGTAAAAGCAATCCATATGTTCATCAATGGAAAAAAGGAGTGGGGCCAAAAAACTCAAATGTCTTATCAATGTATGAATGGATAAATAAAAAGTGGCATATACATACACTGGAGAAGTATAAAGTCTTAAAAAGGGAAGAAATTCTGATATACCCCAGTTCTTCTATGCAAAAATAAATCTTAAAAAAAAAACTGCACTGTGACAGCTACTGTAATAACTTTATTGCATTTTCTTTGTCTTTTTCACAGATACATTTTTCTCATACATTTTTACATTTTGTGTATATTGACAAATATTTTAGATTTTTTTTTTAATTTATGCAAATAAGAACTGGGGTGTGGGCTAGAGGCACAAGGGGTGAGAGGATGCACCAGAGACAGAGTGGGGGCAGAACAGGCGGATCAACCGACATACACTGCTGAGGGGAGCAGCAGGCGAGACAGGAGTGGTCCACTGTGCTATGTGGGTCACCTCCCTGGTGGGGCTGAAAGTCCTGGTGGGCCATTGCAGTGGTAGCACTGAGACTCAACCTCTAAGCCACCAGGAAGGCCCCAGTTCTTCTTTGTATTTTCTAAATTTCCTATTGTTCATAATCTCCAGTCTAGACCCCTTCCTTTGCTTTGTGCTTGTAAGTAGCAGTCCCTGCTCATCATTTTCCCCATCCTTCACAAGCTGCCAGGGCCTTCCAGTTTTGCCCAATCTCCTGCCCTTGGATTCCTCCCAGACCCTTCAAACCTCACTCAAGATTCTTCTGACTGCCATCATTTTTTGACAATCATTACAACAGAATTCAGTAAACTATTTGTGAAGCAAACATTTGTGAAGATGTTTTTATTTCAAACAATTCACAATGACTGACACTTCAGAACCTGTTTTAAAATGGTGTTTGGTGATTATACTATACTATACCAGGCAGTAAAACTGTAAAATTCTTTTGAAATATTTATATGGGGATATTCTGACATAGTTAAGATTTTTTTTAACTTCTGTTTATATTAAACTCCCCTAGTGGAGGCCTGGAGACCTTCTTTCCTCTACTTCCAACCACCAACCCAAAAAAGTCAGTTTCAGGGGGATTCCAGGCCAGCCTGGGACTCTATAGCAATTTTGGGCTAAGGAACAGCCTGGTGATTGAGTTTCTTGGCAACACCATGACAGTTCCACTCTTGGTTTTGGTTTAAAGCAAACCAATACAAAGATCTTTAGAAAAACTTAAAAAACGGCCTCCCTGGTGGCGCAAGGGGTTAAGCACAGCACTGTGAAACTATCTGTAGCCTCTGCAGCACTAGTTTGATCCCCAGCCAGCCAGGGAACTATCCACATGGCACAGCAGACCTCTCCTGTCTCACCCACTGCTCTCCTCTGCAGTGTATTTCAGTCAGTCTGCCTGTTCTGTTTTCCACTGCCTCTGGTGAATCCTTACACACACACACACACACACACACACACACACACACATACACACCCCAACCTGCACCTCTAGCCTGTACCCCAGTTCTTGTATGCATAAATAAATCTTGAAAAAAAAAAGAGAAAAATTTAAATAGACAGGCTTTTAGACACTTAATGGCAGGAAGTTCACAGTTTGATTGGCAAGGTGAAGGGCAGTCAACACACAGGTGCAGGTTGGGGGCTTCTAATAGAGACCTAAGAACCAGGAAATTCTGCCAAAGGGCCTTTGGTCTACCCACTTATCCTCCAGGACTCTGGAAAATTAGCCATCCCAAGAAGATTGAGACACCTGAAAGAGGCTAACTGGAAGAAATAAATCTTTGCAGCATTTCAGTTTCCCAAGGACAAGGACTATACCTTTTGTGTGTTCTATACATGGGTACATTGTGTCATAGCTGAGCAAATGCTAAATGGTACTAATATTCCCACTGCCATGCAAAGAGATAATCAGGCTGAGATAGTCAATGATAAACAAGATACGAGTATTAAAAAGCAATGAGCCTGGGGCCTCCCTGGTGGCACAAGGGTTAAAGACACAGCTTTATCAAGCTATCGCTAGCCACTGCAGCAGGAGTTCAATCCCTGATCCCTGGCCAGCCAGGGAGCTGACTCACATGGCGTAGCAGACCTCTCCTGTCTCGCCTGTTGCTCCCCTCAGCAGTGTATTTCAGTAGATCTGCCTGTTCTGCCCCCCACTCTCTCTGGCGAATCCTCTCACTCCCCACACCTCTGGTTTACACCCCAGTTCTTGTATGCATAAATAAATCAACCTTTCTTTTTTTTTAAAAAAAGCAATAAGCCTTCCTCTCAGTCACCATCACAGTCAAACTCATCTTAATCACATTTACTTTGAGCCATTTTATGTTGTTTCCTCTTTAGGGACATAAAAACATCATTCAAGTCTGTTCTCCTGCCTTTACACTTGTGCTGAGATACCACTCCTGCTTCCCATCACATCATCCCTTTGCCTCTCTCATCAAAGTTTGACTGTCACATTATTGTCTTCAAACTCTCCAGTCTCATCTTGCTCCATTGTCCTCCCCTTTTACCAAGCTCCAGACATACTGGCCTTCTTTCTGGTCCTTGAATACCTCAAGGTCCTTCCCACCCCAGGGACTTTGCACTAGGTATTTCCACTACCTACAGTCTTCACATGATTGGGTTACCTGAGCATTGAACAACTCCAGAAAGCACAGATTGTGGAGAAATATGAAATTGTTGTTCAAATGTTATATCTTTAGGGAAGCCATCACTACCAATTAAAGCACCCTCTCTACCCACCCTACTTCTACCTGAGTACTTTCCAGGATATCATCCTGGCTTTATTTTCAACATGGCATCTGTACTATCTAAAATTATATGTATTTTCACATGTTTCTACTTTAAGTAGGATGCATGAGAACAGAAACCTTGCCTGTCATGATCCCAAGGCAACTTCAGCATCAAGAGAGCACCAGACACTTAGGTAATGTGCAATAAAACACAGAAATTATTGAGGGATTATCATGTACAAAGCACTGTGAAGTTGCTGGGGGTACTCCCCCACCCCAATAAATAAAAGTTCAAAGAAACATCAATATATAAAACACATACACAGGAAAGAACAACAATAAATAAGGTAAATAAGTAAAATACATTAGATGTGATAAGTGCTTTAAAGAAGAATTAGGTGGCAGAGGGGGTGTGGAGGAGGAAGAAAAGAAATTAGGCAGGAAAAGAAGATGGTGCATCATGGAGGGGATGCGATTCCCATTTTAAATAAGGGGTCAGGCAAGGCTTCACTGAGAGGTGATTACTTGAGGAAAGACCTAAGGAAACAAGGGAGTAAGGCATGGAGCTGTCTGAGGATAGATCTTTCTCGGCATGAGGACAGCAAATGCTAAGGCCCTGAGGTACGCCTGGCACGCTGAAGGAAGAAGAGGATTAAGATTAGTTCCCACTCTGTGGGAAGCACAGAGTGAAGGAGGAGGAGGGCAGCAGGAGAGAGGTGGATTGAAGAATCTTGGCAGCTGGGCCTTTGGTTTCTACTCAATTGAGGGAGACAGGAAGTCACTGGATGGCTCTGAGCAGAGAAGTATGCACAAGATGCTGTGGACACTGCTCCTTCCCAGCCAGGGAACCTGCATGAACTAAGGGATCCACATCAGTAAGGTTTCTTAAGCGCTCCAACCCCAAAGGCTCCCTGCTCAATTACTGTCTTCCTTCTGGGCCTTTTCTATATGCAATACTCCTGCGTACAAAATGAAAAATTGCCACACTCGCTCCAGGAGGGCAGGAATTCAGCCTGTCTGCAACCAAATATATCAGAAAAGCTAAAGCAGAAGAAGGGATTAAGGCAAGCTATGGTGTCTTAGTCAGTTTTCGCTACATTTTTCCTTTAACCAACCAAGCTTTTCCAAAGGATTTAAGGAGTCAAATCCTTGACAGGCAAACAGTGCAGTCAGTCAACCTGACCCTCTGGGACTGGACATTTGGGCCAGGTCCCATTCTCTAGCAGTCTCCCCTCCCCACTGGCATGGCTCCTGAGCTCCTGGCCTCATGTTGAAAGGCCTGAGATCAGAGTAAAGGAAACAGAAGGTCAGAAGGAAGGCTCCAAGTGCCCCCCAGGCATCATGTGGAGGCCAGCACTGTAAAATTAAAAACATCTTGATAGGCCTTCTCATGGCAGGCAATGGCGGTTCTAGGAATGAGAACGCAAGAACATGGGAGAGAGTGGGAAAGAAAGGGATCTTTGAAAAGGGCTCTCTTTTATTACTAACATGCTAGTAAAGGGACTAGAATCCAATGAATTACAGCTCTCTGAGAAGTTACCATGAACTCATATTCTCACTGACCAATGGGCAACGGGCCTACTCTAAAATATAGGCCTGGCCATGTTTCTGAACCTCAGGACTCCTGCTCACAAGCCTGCACTAGGCCTCAGAAATGGACTTCAGAAGAGGAGGCAGGGAAGTTCTGAGTGATAAGTAAAGGCCCCAAAGCTGTATTAGGCCCACCTCCTCACAATGTTTTCCAGTTCAATGGTGCTTCAGCCAAAAAGACTGGATCTCCATGAAGACCGGGAGTATACTATTCATTACTCTACACCTCAAGCCAACAAATGCATCCCAACATTCTCTGTAAGGAATGAATGGTTAGGCCTCCAACCAAATGAGAGGCCAGTGATCAGCACTGGCTGCAAACCAGCTGACAGACCCAGAAGCAGGGAGGTATGGCAGGCCACCGTTTTTCCCAGATCCGCTGAGCACATCTTGCTGTAAATATACACGATTATGACCTTATTGAGCTCTTATATGTGACAGAAAGTCTCACATGCCCTAAATGGCAGCCCATTCGTTTCAGGCAAATTTCCTGAAAAGGATCTCACTCATTTCCTGGCAACTGTGCTTAAACCTGTGCAGTTTTACACAAAGGCCCCGCGGTGGGGAAAGGAGGGCCTCTGTAAACCCAGTCTCAGTTCTTGGTATCCACACACCCAAGAAAGGAGGAAATAAAAAGGCTTGTGGGGGCCTCCCTGGCGGCGCAAGGGGTTAAGATGCAACCTATGAGGCAATCCGCAGCCAGTGCAGCATGAGTTTGATCCCCAACCAGGGAGCTACCCACATGGCACAGCAGAATTCTCCTGACTCGCCCACTGCTCCCCTCAGCAGTGTATTTCAGTTGATCCACCTGTTCTGTTCCCCACTGTCTCTGGTGAATCTTCTCACCCCCCACACTTCTGTACCCCAGTTCTTGTATGCATAAATAAATCTTTTTTAAAAAGGGAGGACATTCAAAGAGTTTTTTAAAAAAAAAAGCTTGGGCCTCCCTGGTGGTGCAGCGGTTGAGCGCCGGGCTGCGAAGCTGCCTGTGGCCTCTGCAGCACCGGTTTGATCCCCGGCTGCCGGTGAGGGTCCCACATGGCGCGCAGACCACTCCTGCTGCCTGCTGCTCAGCAGTGTATTTCGTCAGTCTGTCTGTTCTGTTCCCCGCTCTGGCTCTGGTGAATTCTCTCACCCTCCCACACTTCTGACTGTACCCAGTACTTGTATAAATAAATAAATAAATCTTTAAAAAAAAAAAGGCTTGTGGTATTCATTTCCAGGTGGCACTGATCAATAAGTCTTGAGCCTTCCTTCTAAGTGGAAGACAACAAAACCTGGGGTCACCACCATCAGGCATGGTGATTTGAATTTAACAGCTCTAGGTAGTCACTGAGAGGCGGGTGGCCAACAGTCAATATATATACATCCAATGCTGCTCTTCAATTCTATGAGAAGTCATGCAGCAAGAAAATAAAAAATATACTTAGAGCAACATGGCAATGGATAGGAGTCATCTTCCCAAGCAAATATGATTTTTCAGAATCCAGAAGCCCTAGCAGCAGTGAGACCATTGTATTCAGAAAACGGCATTAGCCAGGTAATGAGGAAGCCTTGGAAGATGTTTAGAACCGACCTGAGGGTATTCACACAACAGAAGCTCTATACACACCGCCCACAGCATGATTCACAACTGTTTACAGAAATCATCATGAGAAAGTAATAGAATCCCAAACAAATGGTGATAGAATTAGCCACAAAAATCAGGCAAAGCCAAAAGCTGCCCCTAGCTCCAATCTTCACTATCTTCTTCCTTTCCAGATTTATCATCTCATAACAAGCAAATGTTGGATTTTGCAAGGGCAGGAGTCAGATATGACTTCTCATTATGCCCCTACCCCTACCTAATCATATCATCATCTTCAATGTTCTGCCTATAGTGGGATTCAATACGTTTTTACTAGTGGGGTGTGAGGTGCAGCCCCATGCTCGGTGTCAAAGAACTCGGCAAGCAGTCAGCAAGCTGCAAAGGCATGTACAGGGGTGAGGAGACCATTTTTTAGGGCTCAGATCACAGAAGACAAGATCACTCCACACATGTCTTAGGACATTATAACTTAGCCACTGAAACAGAAAACACAGCTGAGTGGAATACCTCAGAGGCAGAATGGAAGAATGAATTTAAGTCAAAGGTCAAAGCCCCAAGTCAAAATCTCTGAATCAGAATGTTGGGTTAGGGAGAACCAGAATACAGGAGGTGTGAGGACCAGCATTTAATAAAGAAAAGGCTATTGCATGGAAGTTGGGAGCCTAGAAGGGTGGGCTAAACATAAAAGAGTTCTGGGACTGAGAGACAGATTGTGTCAAATCCACGCAAGCTTCTGAGTCCCACCTCTCTGCAGGAAAAGAAAATCCCTAATGCTAACCAGTGTGGCACCACTCAGGTCTGGAAGTCACTCCCCAGTTAAACAGGCATCTTCATTTTTTTTTTTTAAGATTTATTTATTTATACAAGCACTGGGGTTCAGGCCAGAGTTGCGAGAGAATTCTCTGGTGAGAGAATTCACCAGAGACAGAGCAGGGAGCAGAACAGGCAGAAAGACCGAAAACACTGCTGAGGAGAGCAGCAGGCGAGACAGAAGAGGTCTGCCGCACCATGTGGGTATCTCCCTGGCTGGCTGGGCATCAAACCCACACTGCAGAGCCTGTGGACAGCTTCACAGTGCTGCGCTCAACCTACTGTGCCACAGGGGAGGCCTAGGCATCTCCATTTTTTAAAGTGAGTTTGATTAGGTCAGCTTGAGGAATCTCTTCCCTTTACTGAGGGACTCGCAAAATTGGAGAATTTGGAATAACTACCCTATGAAGGAAGAGATAATCCATGCTACAAATGAAAAGCTTTGTAAAGAATGAAGCCCCAAACTTCACAAACCTACTAAGAAGCCCATAATACCTAGGTTTTTCTGTGGTTTTTAAAAAAGGAATTCTCCACATTTCAGAATTCAGAGATCTGGGGCCTGAAATCCAGCCTAGAGTAGTGGCTGCTGGCTCTTACTCCTGCCATGGGCCAAGATCAAAGCATCCAACTCTTCTGAGGTCATCCAGATCCCCTTGCTTTAGCAGAGAGCACCATTTCACACAGTCATCCTGAAAGTGAACACATCTGAGAGAAGAGGTAGAGGGACCAGAGCTTCAGGGAGGCCCGTCCTCCAATGATCCTACAGAGCACTTCCTCAGCCTGCGGAACACCCCAAGTGGGTGGCTTAGAGAAGCACTCCAGTTGTCATCATCAGAACTTTAGGAAGAAAGCAAAGGAGGACCAAGCAGAGGAGTGATCAATCTCCCAGAACAGGTGTGTTTCAGCAAAGGCAGGATTTCCACTGGAAACCCCAGAGCATGAAACAGCATGTTAAAAAGTACCTACAGATCAAGAGGGAAAATTAGCATTTCCCAACTGCAGGACCAAGGCCACATAAAACAACAAGTGAAAAAGTTAATATGTATCTAGTATTTTAATAAATAACTCATTTGGATGCAAAGCTTAGCTAAGAGGAACACGAAGAGAAAAAGAGGTTCCCCACCAATCCTGTAGAGGCAGCTACAGAAAGCCGTCAGCAGCAGCTCCACCCCCAAGAGGGCAAGAACAGCTCCAAACTCCACTGGACATAACTGCCAAGAAGGCAGTATCTGCGGGACAGAGTTCAAGCTGACAGTAGGCAGTAGAGGTGAGGTATGGGCTCTACCCAACGTCGCTGCTAGCCTTCAGGCCGACACCAAAAGTTGTCTTTGCAAGCAGCCCAACATGTACTATCAGTGACCTGAATCACGAAAGCCCCACCATGGAAGTCTACTGCTCACGAATGCACTCTGCAGCTAGCCAGTCCCTCACACCTTGGTTAGGCTCCCTGTTGCTTCAGTCCAGTCAAAATTGTTGGCCATACAAGGGGCAGCCAGAAATCCTGAGGTAGAGAGAGGTGCTTAAGCCACTACTTCCCCAGCCCCAGAAAACCTCACTTTCAGTCTACTGTTGCCAGGGCACAACGGGAAGGGCCAGAGCTGCAGGTTTCCAACAAGCATTTAGCAGCTGAGACTCAGTTGTCTCACACCTCCCAGTTCAGGGGAAGAGCAACAAGACAGTCTCTGCCACAGGAGTCAGCTGAGGGTAACCTTAGGGTTCCCAGAAAAGCACTTCATTCTCCCCTATGACTGCCCCGAGCAGGAACTTGTTCTACCTCTCCACTTCAGAAACAGTCTTTTAATAACCTTTTAATCCAAACAAGTGCTTTCTTGTCCTATTTGCTCTAGTGAATGTCAAAAGGATAAGAACTTGGATAGAACTGGCCATCCAGGGTTCATCCCCTCGGCTTGCTCTTCACCCTTTTTAGGGCTACCAAGGTGGGGGCTGCCGCATGCCCCTGAAGCAAGAAAACAAGCAGGGAACCCCTGGCTTCTGCTTGCCCTGCCAAGCTGTGAGAAGAAGGACAGCTCTTAATGGAAGGAAGCTCACAGTAGGCATTTAATAAATGGTTGACTGATTCAAATAGAAAAGCAATAGAGAGTCAAACTGATTCAAACAGAAAAACACAGTGACTAAGAACATAAGCTTTGGGGTCACTAGACCTAATTTACCACCTATAAAATAAGTTCTCCAAATAAGTTTCTGTATCTACAAGAAAGAGATAGTAAGAATTCCTGTATCACAGAATTACTATAAGGCTAACATAAAATGATAATTTTATAGAAAGAACTTAGTACTAGCCTAGAATATAGTAAGAAAAAGAAAAGTTTGTTTACATTATTACCTTAAAGATAATTTATACCCCATACATTCCATTCTCCCCAGTCATGACAGAGACTATATAACAGCGGGGAAGTTAGGGAACTCTCTGATACTGCCAATTACTTGCTGTATGGCTGCCACAGGCCACTGTACTTTCCCCAACTGTGCGATTAAGGGAGATAAACAAAATCAGTGTTTCCTATTTGCCTGCAAGAATAAGGAATACTATATCACTATATCACACTTTTTTAAAAGTTTTCCTTATTTTTTTTGGGGGGTGGAGTTTCCTTTTTAATTCTCTCTTTTTTTTTTAAAGATTTATTTATTTATTCATACAAACACGGTACAGTCAGAAGCGTGGGAGGGTGAGAGAATTCACCAGAGCCAGAGTGGGGAGCAGAGCAGGCAGAAGGACCGAAGTACACTGCTGAGGGGAGCAGCGGGCGGCAGGAGAGGTCTGCGCGCCATGTGGGACCCTCCTCCGGTGGCCGGGGAGCAGCTGGGGATCAAACCAGTGCTACGGGGCCTCCCCGGTGGCGCAGCGGTAGAGCACTGGGTTGCGAAGCTGCCCGCAGCCTCTGCAGTGCCGGTTCGATCCCCGGCTGCTCCCCGGCCACCGGAGGAGGGTCCCACATGGCGCGCAGACTTCTCCTGCCGCCCGCTGCTCCCCTCAGCAGTGTACTTCGGTCCTTTTGCCTGTTCTGCTCCCCGCTCTGGCTCTGGTGAATTCTCTCACCCTCCCGCGCTTCTGACTGTACCCAGTGCTTGTATAAATAAATACATGTTTAAAAAATAATAAATAAAAAAAATAAAACGGGCCTTCTTTAAAAAAAAAAAAAAAAAAACAGTGCTACGTAGGCTGCGGGCAGCTTCGGAACCCAGCGCTCAACCACTGCGCCACCGGGGAGGCCCTTAATTCTCTTTTAATTTTTCTAATCATGTCCAGGGTCAGGTTCTACTTTGGTGTTAGCTTATCTTTTTAACACCTCTTTCATACCTAGTCTCCTGCAAAAAGAGAAAAATATATTTACATATATACATATACACATATAAATGTATCTGTATATATATACATATATAAAAATATATTTACATCAATTTTCAAAGGTAAATTAATTTAAAGAGGACATAAAGTATATAATCAGGTGTCAAAAATTATGAAGGCAGCACTAGAAGTTCGGGAAACACTGGGCTAGTAGATTTTTATAGCTCCTCTTACTCCTAAAAGGGAATGTTGGTGTCTACGAGTGTCAGGCTGCAGATCTCACCCCAGTCCCTTCCTATGAGGTTCCTCTTAAATTCTAATCTTGTCCCTGGAGCTTCTTCCCATCCAGCAGCCTAACTAAAGGTCACTCCCTCTACTCTGCTCCCAGAGCATGTTCTCCATCCAAGGATTGTCGCATTTAATGCTCAGTATTATAGCCATCTCTTCACATTTATCTCTCTTCTAGAACATGAACTCCTTGAGCCAGGAATTATGTCTTGGCATTTTATCCCCCACACATCTATTATGATAGATGTAGGCATTTAATAAATGGTTGACTGTGTCTGGTACAAAATAGTTTCTTGATAAAACATATACTAAATAAAAGGAATGATGTAATTAATCAGACAAAAGACAGTAGAAGAACATTGCCAGAGATTCATCTTTCGTTATTCCAAGTTAGTATCTCTTAGCATTTAAGCTGGATAGCAGAAAGCTCACCTTTCTGACCTTAGCTTCAAGCACTAAATTAAATGAGAATTCATGAACCTGAGTATTTTTTTTTAAATAAATAATTTTTTAAGGGCCTCCCTGGTGGCGCAGCGGTTGAGCGTTGGGTTGCGAAGTTGCCCATGGCCTCTGTGGCGCCAGTTCGATCCCCGGCTGCTCCCCGGCCACCGGAGGATGGTCCCACATGGCGCGCAGACCTCTCCTGCCGCCCACTGCTCCCCTCAGCAGTGTACTTCAGTCCTTCTGCCTGCTCTGCTCCCTGCTCTGATTCTGGTGAATTCTCTCACCCTCCCGCGCTTCTGACTGTACCCAGTGCATGTATAAACAAAACAAACAAACAAACAAATAAATAAATAAAACATGCCTCTATTTAAAAAAAAAACAAAAAAACAAAAAAATAATAATAATTTTTTAAATTAAAGTAACATCGGTTTACAACACAACACGTTTCAGAAATACAGGGTCCCACCTATTCAGATGGATATATACCAAACCCACCACCTTTTCCCTTTTCTTCTCTACCCTCCCCCTCCTTCTCTTGTAGCCTCAGTTTTACAGTGTGGATCTGCTTTAAAAAGAATCTGTGGGGCCTCCCCGGTGGCACAGCGGTTGAGCGCTGGGTTGCGAAGTTGCCCGCGGCCTCTGCGGCGCCGGTTCGATCCCCGGCTGCTCCCCGGCCACCGGAGGAGGGTCCCACATGGCGCGCAGACCTCTCCTGCCGCCCGCTGCTCCCCTCAGCAGTGTACTTCGGTCCTTCTGCCTGCTCTGCTCCCCGCTCTGGCTCTGGTGAATTCTCTCACCCTCCCGCGCTTCTGACTATACCCAGTGCTTGAATGAATGAATGAATGAATGAATAAATAAATAAATAAATCTTTTTTAAAAAAAAAAAAAAAAAAGAGAGAGCTCACCACATGAACTATCTGGAAAAAACAGACTTTTCTTCAAGAAATTTAATAAGATCAAGAAGAAAACAGTGGGCCTCCCCGGTGGCGCAGCGGTTGAGCGCTGGGTTGCGAAGCTGCCCACGGCCTCTGCGGCGCCGGTTCGATCCCCAGCTGCTCCCCGGCCACCGAGGAGGGTCCCACATGGCGCGCAGACCTCTCCTGCCGCCCGCTGCTCCCCTCAGCAGTGTACTTCGGTCCTTCTGCCTGCTCTGCTTCCTACTCTGGCTCTGGGGAATTCTCTCACCCTCCCGCGCTTCTGACTGTACCCAGTGCATGTATAAACAAACAAACAAACAAATAAATAAAAACATGCCTCTATAAAAAAAAAAATAAAAAAAAAAAAAAAAAAAAAAAAAAGAAACACTGGCTCCAGGGGTGAGGTGGAAGCCCAAACGGAGATCTCACTATTGTCATAAATGACATGTGAATTTCAAAATGCTTTATCATATAGAAATAACAAACATTTGAGAGGCTAATAACACACATGAATAGCAGCACTATTAAACTAGGAAAAACAGTAAGAAAGGCCCTCTTCCAAATTCTGTGGCTGCTCCTTTTGAAACATGGGGTTTTCACAATTATGTTCCTCATGTCATTTTAGGCCTTGGACCCATATTCGATGAGCAGGTAGACTATAAGTCACATAGGATATGGTGTTCTTTTAACTGGACTAAATCTTTTAACAAAACAGAACAGGCTAGCTACATTAAATAATTCTGCAGGTTCCTAACTAAAAATATAAAGTCTAACATAGTCCCTTTACTCCCTACATCTGTTTGCTATTTTCTATCTCCATTATTAATACTGAAATGCAGGGTTTCCATTCAGGCAAGATTAATTCTCTGTTTCCAAAGCCTTATGCTGACATTGCAATAGATTCATTTGGAAGGCTGTAAAGGCAGGCCCAGACATTGTTTCTGCCACATGATCAGTGAGAGAAAAGATGAGGCTTGGCCTCTCAATTTAACAAGACAGAAGAGGAAGTTGAGTTGGGCCTGTGATCAGAGAGGTGATATAGCCCAGTGATTAGGAGCTCAGACTTTAGGACTCAGGCAGCTCAATTCAATCCCAGCTTTTTTTATAATCTAGATGTGTAACTTTAGGCATCTCATCCCTCAAAGGACTCAGTTTACTCCTCTATAAAATGGAGATAACAAAGAATCTGGCAAGATTCTAAAGCATTTGACACAATAATGTGGAAGATTGTAATAATTAAAACAAAGCCCAAAGAAAAAGATTATGGGAGAGTCCCTGGTGGCCTAGGGGTTAAGTCTCAGCACTGCCACCATAACAGCCCACTGTGGGCCCGCCTGAGTTCACTCCCTGGCCAGGGAGCTAACCCACATGGCACAGCAGACCTCTCCTGTTTTGCCTGCTGCTCCCCTCAGTAGTGTACTTCAGCTAAACCGCCTGTTCTGCTCTTCACTCTGTCTCTTGTGAATCCTCTCACCCCCCTCTCCCACCTTTGGCCTACACCCCAGCTCTTGTATGTATAAATAAATAAATCTTTAAAAAAAAAGTATCTGATAATCTGAACACAGATAACTCAGTAAAAAGGAAGTGGGTAACAGGACTAGAGAGACAGGAGACAGATATATTTATGAAAAAGCAAGTAGAGTAAAATATTAATGGTAGACTGCAGGTGGTGGGTATGAATGTTCCCTGCCAAATTCATTCAACTTTGCTTTATTTTTTTTTTTTTTAAAGATTTATTTATTTATTCATACAAGCACTGGGTACAGTCAGAAGCGCTGGAGGGTGAGAGAATTCACCAGAGCCAGAGCAGGGAACAGAACAGGCAGACTGACGATACACTGCTGAGGGGAGCAGCAGACAGCAGGAGAGGTATGCACGCCATGTGGGACCTTCGCCCGGTGGCCAGGGATCGAACCGGCGCTGCAGAGGCTGCGGGCAGCCTTACAACCCAGCGTTCAACCACTGTGCCACCAGGGAGGCCCTCAACTTTGCTTTATGCTTAAAACTTTTCATGATAAGCCATAGGGGGGGAAAAAAAGCATTAGACTTAGAGGCATCAACCCAAGTTCTCAGTCATAGCTATGGAGTTCAAATACCAAAGCAAGCTTGGAAAAACCTAAAGGTTTTAGAATTCTTGCTCATCATCTGACACTTTTCTATATCAGATGGGCAGTACTTGGGCAATGGCCTGGAACATCTCAACACAAGAAGATACAGGCAGAGGGCAGAAAACCAGAGGTTCCACCTGAGCAGTACCAACATCTCAGGACTATGGTATTTATCACCCCTCTCAGAAAAATCTCAGAAATAAGTTACAAGGCTAAGGAAGAGGCAAACAGCACACACTCACTCATGGACTCTGTTGTCACCATAGAGATCACTCAGACCGAAGCTGATGTAGTGCCAGTGCTCGGGGATGTTGGCAGAAGGGCTCCCCAAATTCCTGTACATGCTAACATAGTCCAAGGGGTCTGGACCACCCAACCTGCAAGACAAAACACAGGAATGTCAGTGTAAGTTTGAAAACAGACCATGTCAAACTAAGGGGGACTGCCCTACCAATCTAAAGGCCCCATCCTGGGGCAATCTGACCTAAGACAAAGAAAGGCCATGCCTCTCTGGGATAAGACCACAAGATGGATAGCTACAGCCTGCCCTGTTCCACAAGCACAAGAGACTCCCTTCTCCTATCCCCAGTAGGCAGGGCCTCCTAGAAATAAAGGAGATTGGCTGGTAGTCCATTTTGGTAGGGATTATCTCTCTTCAACAGTGCCTGTAAACATGCCAAGCTTCAAGGCAAGAGGTGCATAGACAATCAACTGGTCTCTGTTGAAAGACCATCCTGAGCATCCCCAATGGGTATTGTTCCTGGAATCAGAGGCTCAACTCACTCCTGCCTCTTAGACAGCTAATTCCTGAAAGACCACATTGTGCCCTATGTTAATTACAGTTTGTTCTAAACAAACCCAATGTCTTCAGACCTCAGTCTGCACTCCATAGACCAAAGCTGGTCTTTTATCAAGCAAGTGACAAAGGCCAAACGTAGGCTAGCTCAGCTCTGCACAGAGAACAGCAGCAAGAGCAAGCTAAGTCCTGTGAGCACCTGCATCTGGAAGATGATCCCAGGACACAGCTGCCTTCAAGGCAAAGCTGGATCATTAAATGATTTGGGGTCTCTGAGGACCACATTACACTTCCCCCATAATTCTAAGAGAAAGGCCATTGAGGAAGAGATTCAATCATTACCTCACTGTAAGGATTTAATTCAGTAAGGGTTCCTTTAATAGAACAATTAGTGCTTTTTTAAAAAAAGATTTATTTATTTTTATACAAGAACCGGGGTACAGGCCAGATGTGCGGGAGGGTTAGAGGATTCACCCGAGACAGAGAGGGGAACAGAACAGGCAGACCAACCAAAATACACTGCTAAGGGGAGCAGCGGGCGAGACAGGAGAAGTCTGCCCCGCCAAGCGGGTATCTCCGCAGCCGGCGGGGATCGAACCGGCACTGCAGAGGCTGCAGACAGCTTCACAGCGCTGCACTCAATCACCTGCGCCACCGGGGTGGCCCATAATTAGTGCTTTAAAAAAAGAAAATTGGGCCTCCCCTGTGGGGCAGCGGTTGAGCGCTGGGTTGCGAAGTGGCCCGCAGCCTCTGTAGCGCTGGTTCGATCCCCAGCCACTGGGCGAGGGTCCCACATGGCACGCAGACCTCTCCTGCCACCCACTGCCCTCAGAAGTGTACTTCGTCAATCTGCCTGTTCTGCTCCCTGCTCTGGCTCTGGTGAATTTCTCTCACCCTCCCGTGCTTCTGACTGTACCCAGTGCTTGTATAAATAAATAAATAAATCTTTAAAAAGAAAAAAATCCTGCTTTTCTTCAGAATGGATAGGGAAATTTGGTAGAATTGAGAAACACCTAAATGGAAGTCATCAGTGGAAGAAAACTTAGTTAGCCCACAAACACTGCATTTGAGCCACCTTGGACATCTGAGATTCGACAGACTGCAAAAACTTTATCTGCCTCTGGGACACTGATGGAATGAACTTTGCAACTGGGATCAGTATGCTGGCCATATAATAACCAAATAAAACACACATTACATGTGATCCCAGCTAGCATGTCAATACAATGCAATTTGAACACTATTTGAAACCAGTAGTTCTAGTTTCATCTTCTCTTGCCAGGATATTATTTGCCTTTGTAGAAATTCTTATTCTCTGCTAGGAAATGCTAAGTTATTTATAGAACTTGTAAGAAAGTCACTACAAATAACTTAGAATCTCAACTAAGTGGATTAGGAAAAGGAATAAATTTCCATGTCTTTCCTTAACTCAGATTTCACCAAATCATTTAACTAATTCCACAACTAGTTGGACTTAGAAAAGTTTGTCAGGGGGGTGGAGGAAAGAAAAGGGTAGCGATGCCTGGAAGGACCCCCCACTAGAGCTGCAGAAACCTGGAACATATGGGAGTGACTATAGGCTGCTGCAAATTCCCAGTTCTGCCCCTTCTTCATCCTAGGTCCATCTGGTTCCATGTGGCAAAACTACATCCACCATTCCTGCCACACCACCACAGTCATCTTTCTGGCCAAGTCTCCTGGGAGGTGTTATATCAAGGAGGGAGGCTTTACCTTAAAATTCCAACTGCAGGGAATGACCAAGAGTCAGAAAAAATTAACCTCATTCCCAACCACAGAGAGAATCTACTACTCAGCCACTGAGCATTACTGCTCAAGAGACCTGATGGGAAGCAGATGAGTATGTAGAAAATAATCACAGTCTGCACTCAGAAAACAATGTTGAGCATCTCTCAACTTAATTCCTTGAACATCTGACTTCACTCTGCAGGGCAGTAGCAGGACTGGTGTGGCCCCAGGGCACAGGCTCTGTCTCTCTGCTTCTGCTCCCAGCTCACTAAAGTCTGTAAGGGATATGAATTAATTAATTTCAAGATCTTAATTAAGCAAACCCCTCCAAATCTTAGAAAGAACCAGCATTTCTAATTTCACAAAGTTCTATAAAATCTTCTATTTTCATCACTACATGCATAACCCTGAAGATAACTTCTGCTTGGTTAACAAGCTTACAGCAGGAAAAAGGCAAACCAAGCTCAGTTCTTTGCCTATGCATCAATACCTGTTACACACAACCCCACTGTTCTTGACCATAAACAGTTGCCTAAGTCTGTGTAGCATTTTTTCTTCACATTCAACAAACAGACCTGAACAAACAGCATGGAAGGACCAGGCCCACTCTCTCATGACATATTCAATAGAGTCCATCACAATACATATTTAAATATAGATGTGCAAGTAGAATGGGTGATGGAGTTATCAAGAGCTGCTTTTCATTCAGGAACTCTCTTCAAAAACTTTGAACCACAGGGGCTCCCGGGTGGCACCGAGGTTAAAGTCTCAGCGCTATCAACCTATCTCAAGCCACTGTGGCATGAATGAGTTTGATCCTGCCAGAGAGAAACCCACATGGCGCAGCAGACCTCTCCTGTCTCGCCCGCTGCTCCCCTCAGCAGTGTATTTCAGTAGATTTGGTGAAGCCTCTCACTCCCCACACCTCTGGTCTACATCCCAGTTCTATATTTATAAATAAAATAAAAATAAATCTTTAGGGCCTCCCCGGTGGCACAGCGGTTGAGCGCTGGGCTGCGAAGCTGCAAGCGGCCTCTGCAGCGCTGGTTCGATCCCCGGCTGCTCTCCAGCCACCGGGGGAGGGTCCCGCATGGCACGCAGACCTCTCCTGACGCCCGCTGCTCTCCTCAGCAGTGTACTTCAGTCCTTCTGCCTGCTCTGCTCCCTGGCTCTGGTGAATTCTCTCACCCTCCCGCGCTTCTGACCTCAGTGCTCTCACTCTCTCATGACATATTCAATAGAGTCCATCACAATACATATTTAAATATAGATGTGCAAGTGGGTGATGGAGTTATCAAGAGCTGATTCAGGAACTCTCTTCAAAAACTTTGAACCACAGGGGCTCCCGGGTGGCACCGAGGTTAAAGTCTCAGCGCTATCAACCTATCTCAAGCCACTGTGGCATGAATGAGTTTGATCCTGCCAGAGAGAAACCCACATGGCGCAGCAGATAATGTAAGTAGATTTGGTGAAGCCTCTCACTCCCCACACCTAAATAAATAAATCAGTTCTATATTTAAAAAAAAAATAAAAAATAGGGCCTCCCGGTGGCGCAGCGGTTGAGCGCTGGCTGCGAAGCTGCAAGCGGCCTCTGCAGCGCTGGTTCGATCCCCGGCTGCTCTCCAGCCACCGGGGGAGGGTCCCGCATGGCGGGCAGACCTCTCCTGACGCCCGCTGCTCTCCTCAGCAGTGTACTTCAGTCCTTCTGCCTGCTCTGCTCCCTGCTCTGGCTCTGGTGAATTCTCTCACCCTCCCGCGCTTCTGACTGTACTCAGTGCTTTTATAAATAATAAATAAATAAATAATAATAAATCTTTAAATAAAATAAAAAATAATAAAAATAAAAATAAATCTTTAAATAAAATAAAATTTTCAAGCATAGCAATTTGCCTACCAGAAAGAACTGTACTCCTCCTGCCTCCCAAACAGTGGCAGGGTGTTCCCATAACACTCCCTAAGGAGCAGGTGGCTCATCCCCAGGTCTTCCATAGGGTCAGCTCCTTATATCCTCCCACTGACACAGGGAGCTGACCTCACCCCACACAGCCCAGCTTCTGCCTTTTCCAGAGGAAGTAAGAGATTGTCATGGAGGAGAAAGATAGAGTCCTAAAGGGAGGTAAACAGCAAAAGATATCCTCTCTATTCACCTCCCTCTATGGGTCTACCTACCCCTTTGGCCTCACCCAGAGCAGCTTCCTGAAACACTCTTCCAGGACTCCTGAAGAGGACCACCTAATACAGTGCCTGCATGAATGTGGTCTGGACAGATTTAACCAATGCCTCAACTTTTGGTCCAGAAAACACCATGAAAAAAGGCTCTTTTCCAGAGTCCCCATGACAGCTGTTTTGCCCATAGGCTACAAGAAGAGACAGGTTACAAACAGGACTGGGAAAGTAGAAAAGACCATCCCAACCCCAAGGGCAGACCATCTATAAATAGGTCTGATCCGTACCAGAGCTACTTAAGTAAGCTACTTGCTCTCAGCTTCCCTGAGAAACTGCTGCCGAGAACCTGAAGTTTGTGAGAGGGCAGCTCTGCACATCTTCTCGCCTTCCAGTGCAATACCAGGTCTTCGCTCATTTACTGCGGCCCCACCATCCCTTCAATCCTGAGCCAGACCATCGATCTCCCTGTCCCTGCTCTGTGCTAATCAATGTCATAAAGCAAAGCAGCTGCAGCGCCAGAGGAAGCTTTGCACGGAGAAAGAAAACTGTGCAGAGTAAGCAGAAAGTTTATCGGGGAGAGCTGCTCCGCCAAACTTCAAACCACAGGCAATGCACCGATGTCTGCGCTCATTGGGAAGGTATCAAAAGGCGATCTCCTCACCTCCTCACAAGCACAAAGCTCCCAACTTGCTCCCTTCCTAACCCCCAGAACCCGGGTACACAGACCCGCCCCTACCCTATGCAGTCTCGTGCCCTCTAAGCTCCTCCAGCCGCGCTGCTCCAAAGCCCTTTCACATGCTCCCCAGGCCCCGCCTCGCCTCCCCACCCCACATCACACCCCCTCCCCGGCTTCCCTCGCCCACTAATGACCCCCTACAGGCGTCCCCTCCTTCCTTTCACCACGTTTACAGTTCCCTCACTGCCAGAGTCCCCCCTCGTGCTCCAACACCCCCTCCAATTCACTCTTCTCCCAATCCCAGTTAACCCTTCATCCTCTCCTCCCTCGCCAGCCCTTCGCTACCCACAGGCTCCGTTAACCCCTTTGTCCCCGTTCCTAACTGGAGCCCTAAGTCCTGGCCTCGCAGCAGGAAGCCCCTTCCCAGTGCCTTAGCCGTTCCCCAGCTCTTCCTCCCCCACAAATGACTTCGCTCCCGGCGCTTTCACCCTCCCCGCCCGCCCCTGTCCGGCTCCCCGCGGCCCAGGGCGTACCAGTACTTGACGATAGCGGTAACCTGGAGCGGGTTCGGCTGGTCGGGGTACAGGCGCCGGCACTCCCCGTAGATGGCGTGCAGTCCCGGGGGGAAGAGAGAGGCGAAGGCCGGAGGGGCAGCAGGGCCGGGGGCCGGGGGCGCGGCGGGGCCAGGGGCGCAACTAGGCCGCAGCTCCGCCATCGGGGCGCGTAGGGCACGGGGGGGACCGGGGAGGGCGGGCGAGGGGGTAAGCACTGACGCGCCAGCGGCTGACTCTGTGGGTGCGACTCCGGGACACGGCGGGGCTGCAGCGAGGTCTCGGCTCCGCGCCTGCGCACGGCGCGCAGTCCGCCCAGGCCGTCGCCGCCGCAGAGACGGCCAGAGGGTGCCTCGGAGGCCGCGGGGCGCTCAGTGGGGCGGGGCGTCGGCGCGCCCTCTCCCAGCGTTGATTGGATAATGGGTATGGCAGTCATAGGTAGCAGAGGCGTGACTTGATCGTAGGTCCCGCCTCCCCTTCGAGCTTAGGAGGCTCTTGGTCTCCCCCTAGTGTTAGGAGGAACACAGATTTAAATAGAGATGTTGCCGCCTGAGGTGCTAGGGTCCCGCGAAAGCCCTGGGAAAAGCGCGAACAAAGGGCTTATCATAGTTCTGCTGACAGTGTACTTAAACACAATCTGACAGTGGATCGATTCATTTGTGCTGGTGGCATTAATTTTAATCGATTATAAATCTTAATGTTTCTTATCGTCATTGAATGATAGAATTGTATTGACTGATAATGTTAACACCGCTAAATTCAGGGCTTCCTATGTTTAAATACCTATTTTGGAGTTGTCAGAAAGTAACAAGATCTAGGTAAAACAACTCAATTTAAAAGACTTGGTAATTCGAGGCCTCCCTGGTGGCGCAAGGGATTAAGTTCCACTATGAAGCAATCCGCAGCTTCTGCAGCACGAGTTCAATCCCTTGCCAGGGAGGAGATCCACAGGGCATAGCAGACCTCTCTTGTCTCGCTCACTGCTCCCCTCAGCAGTGTATTTCATCAGTCTGCCTGTTCTGTTCCCCTCTCTGTCTGGTGAATCCTCTCACCTCCCGCATCTCTGGCCTGTGCCCCAGCTCTTGTATGCATAAATAAATCAATCTTTAAAAAATAAAATAAAATAAAGACTTGATAATTAGACTTGAGGATTATTTAATAAATGTTTGAGCCTCCCTGATGGCGCAAGGGGTTAAGTCGCAACACTATGAAGCAATCCGCAGCCTCTGCAGCACGAGTTTGATCCCTTGCCAGGGAGGAGACCCACAGGGCATAGCAGACCTCTCTTGTCTCGCCCACTGCTCTCCTCAGCGGTGTATTTCAGTCAGTCTTCCTGCTCTGTTCCCCAATCTGTCTCTGGTGAAATCCCCCAACCCCAGCACCTCTGGCCTGTACCCCAGTTCTTGTATGCATAAATAAATAAATCTTTTTAAAAATGATTTTAGTAATGACAACCTCTTTTTGTTCTGTAGGCAGATTGCTTTAAGGAACACTAATATTCATTACCTATGGTGGACCTGCCCTTTCCCATTACTTTGGCTCTCTGTAACTACAGGAATTTTATTTTATTTTATTTTTTAAAGATTTCTTTCTTTCTCTCTTTCACTCTTTCTCTCTTTCTTCAAGCACTGGGTACAGTCAGAAGCGCGGGAGGGTGAGAGAACTCACCAGAGCCAGAGCGGGGAGCAGAGCAGGCAGAAGGACCGAAGTACACTGCTGAGGGGAGCAGCGGGCGGCAGGAGAGGTCTGCGCGCCATGCGGGACCCTCCTCCGGCTGCGGGCAGCTTCCCAACCCAGCTCAACCGCTGCGCCACCGGGGAGGCCCCTAGAGGAATTTTAAAGTGCTGAGGTACTGGGCTGGATATTACTTTCCTGTTTACAACTTTTCATATAGCAATGACTTCCACTCAATGATCTTGAAGAAATTCCAAGGGAAGGGCAGAGAAAGGAGTCCTGAGCACCAATGCTACTGCCTAAAGCTTCCTGCCAACTTAAAGGGAGTGAAGAAAGTTAAATTTAGAGAAAAAATGCCCTGAAAGCGTGACACATATCTTTCACCTCCTTTTTCACATCCATCAATGTCAATTCCAGGTCCCCATGAAAATTAGGCACTAGAGCATTTCCTGGACCTATTAAAGGATGTCTCAGTGTTCAACAGATCACGTCTACCAGTAGTTCCAAATGCCAGTCTTCAGACCAATGCTAGACTGCAGCAAAATTTACACTTATTCAGGAAAAACGCCTAAAGAAAAATGCTGGCTTTAGAGCAAATTTTAAACAGTTTAAATGATTTTTCCTTTGTTCTGGTGATGTCCTTCCCCATCGTGTGCGGGTGGGGGATGGGAGAGGAGGAAGGCAAGCGCGCGCGCGTGTGTGTGTGTGTGTGCGTGTGTGTATTAAAATTGTCCTTTATTAGAGTGTGGTGTTAATAGGGGATACTTGTTAATATCTTATAGACCCAAATAAAAACGTGGCAACCTTAAATTTTCCACGGGGAGTGATGGGGAGTGGTAGGATTGACCTGTAAAATCCAAACATCCACGAATTGGTGACCAAATCAAACCGAACTACACACAAGTGCCCAAGGAGACTACACATTTCAGTCCCCTGAGAGGGACTGCAGAGCAAGGCAAGCAATACAACCATCAACCTGAGTCTCCTGCTATTTATCTGGGAAAACTACAGATCCCAAGATGCTGTGCGTAGGAAACGCGACGCCCAGCGGACCTCCGAAGCCGCCTGGGCTGCAGGCTCAGCTGCAATGCATGCTGGAGGTTGTGGTTCTTCCGAGGCGAGGTCGGGCCGCTCCCTGACCGCCCTCTCCCGGCGGCTAGACTGCGCATGCGTGTCAGTGGCGTTAGCAGCGGACGGGGCTGGCAGTTCCTTCCTCGGAAGGAGAGATTCCTTTGCCATGGAGTCCTACGATGTAATCGCCAACCAGCCTGTAGTGATCGACAACGTGAGTTGAGTCTTTACTATTTCTAAAGGGACTTATGCTCTTCTCCCCGAAGGGATCGCCTCCCGAGTTTCAACCTGGGCCGCCGGCTCTTTGTCACTGGCCCGGCCTGTCAGGCGGGTTCAGCCGTCGCTACCTCCGTCCTCCCCCACGCCCATAGTCCGAAGGAAGGGAGGCGGGCCTGCAGTCACGGGATGGAGAACTTTGGGTGGATAAAGGGAAGAGCTGTGGTCCGAGCCGGGTCTTAGGCCCTTAGCTCGAGGGGCCTTAACCGCTCTGTGAGCGCCCAGCGCCCGCCCGCTCCCCAGTTTCGGGTAACTCTACTGGCTGCTGCGGCTGTCCATCTTGACCGGTGACCCCGCCTCTGGGCCTTGCCGGATGAGGGCAACCCTCTGCCGTGATTGGCTGTCGCCTCTGCCATTCTTCTGGGACGCCATACTGTTTCCCTTCTCTAAGGGGCGGGGCGGGGCCCGAGGACTGCAGGGATTGGTTTCGGGACCTCTCAGGGGCGGGGCTTGACAGTGGAGGGCCCGCCCGCGGGTGAAAGGCTAAATTTCCTAGAGTCGGTCCGGGGCCCAGCGACAAGGCGTTGTATTTGGGTGGAGCCCGAGAATCTGGTGCCAGAAATGGCCGCAGGATTTCAGTTATATCTGTGACTATAAACTGTAACCTTAATAAAGGTCGAAAAGGAGAGGAACAAAGCAAGCAGGCAGGTACCTTCCTCTTCGGAACGCCTAGCTGCTGGGGAATAAAATTGCTAAACATACATATTCGAGTCGGAACCTTACAAAAACTAGGTAGATAGTTAAGGCAGGAAGTTTGATCCTGATTTTACAAATGAGAAAACAAGCGCGAAGAGATGAAGTGAGTCCAAGGTCGCACGGTGAAGACGCCCTAAATCCAGTGTTTTGTCCGCTATTCCTTTTGCTAGTACCCCACGCAAAATGCACCAATAGTGACAACTGCAAAGAATCTAATTACTCCTCTTATTTTGATCGGCGAGGGCGGTTGTAAAATAGCTGCATTGCACTCAAAGGTTGGGTCCCACAGGGATTGGTTGATACCTTTCTGTGCCCCTTCTAGGTCTTTCCATTGAGGATAAACTGCCAGTTCCCTCGGTCCTAAGCTGCCTGGCGGATTCACAGTGTTCATCCAGTTATTGAGACCTTGCAAATTACAAGGTCTTTTTGCATCCTGTTTAAAATTCAGCTCTGGGCCTCCCTGGTGGCGCAGCAGGTTGAGTGCTGCGCTCTGAAGCTGTCCGCAGCCTCTGCAGCGCGGGTTCGATTCTCGGCCGGCCAGGGAGAAACCCACATGGCGGGGCAGACCTCTCCTGTCTCGCCCGCTGCTCACCTCAGCAGTCTGCTTGTTCTGCTCCCCGCTCTCTCTGGTGAATTTTCTCACCCTCCCGCACCTCTGACCTGTACCCCCGTTCTTGTATAAATAAATAAATCTTTAAAAATAAATAAAAAGGGCCTCCCAGGTGGCGCAGCGGTTGAGCTGCCAGCAGCTTCTGCAGTGCCGGTTTGATTCCCGGCTGCTCCCCGGCCATCGGAGGAGAGTCCCACATGGCGCGCAGACCTCTCCTGCCGCCCGCTGCTCCCCTCAGCAGTGTACCTCAGTCCTTCTGCCTGCTCTGCTCCCCGCTCTGGCTCTGGTGAATTCTCTCACCCTCCCGCGCTTCTGACTGTACCCAGTGCTTGTATAAATAAATAAATAAATCTTTCAAAAAAATAAATAAATAAATAAAAATAAAAATAAAAATAAATAAAAAAAATAAAATTCAGCCCTGACAGTTGATAGGAATCACGCAGGAAAGTGAGGCTTGGAGAGATTAAATAACAATATTCAAACCTCCTGGCTTATAAGTTGAGCCACCAAGACTCAGATTGAGATGGGGTTCCAAGTTCCTCAAACATCCATATCCATCACCTTGCTGTTAAGTAGTTAACAAAACTCTTGGGCAATCTTTTTAATAACATTCTTATTCACTTCCCTTTCCTATATGCTTTTTTTTAAAAAAAAAAAAGATTTATTTTTATTTATTTATACAAGCACTGGGTACAGTCAGAAGCGCGGGAGGGTGAGAGAATTCACCAGAGCCAGAGCGGGGAGCAGAGCTGGCAGAAGGGCCAAAGCACACTGCTGAGGGGAGCAGCGGGCGGCAGGAGAGGTCTGCGCGCCATGTGGGACCCTCCTCTGGTGGCCGGGGAGCAGCCGGGGATCGAACTGGTGCTGCAGGAGGCTGCCCGCAGCTTCGCAGCCCAGCGCTCAACCTCTGCGCCACCGGGGAGGCCCTCCTATATATACCTTTTAAGACATACTCAATATACTACTATAAAACCTAAGTAACAATTCCTTAATATCAAATATCTCATCAGTGTTCACAGTTCACTAATTGTCACATTTTTTTAACAATTTGTCATCACTTTTTTTTTTTCCTCAGATTTATTTATTTATTTATTTATACAAGCACTGGGTACAGTCAGAAGCGCGGGAGGGTGAGAGAATTCACCAGAGCCAAAGCAGGGAACAGAACAGGCAGACTGATGAAATACACTGCTGAGGGGAGTGCACCATGTGGGACCCTCGCTGGTGGCTGGGGATCGAACCGGCACTGCAGAGGCTGCCAGCAGCTTCGCAGCCCAGTGCTCAACCACTGCGCCACGGGGGAGGCCCATGTCATCACTTCTTAAGAACTGCTGATTCACTTAATTTTAAGAGACACTGGAATTAGCTGAAGAGAAAAAGTCAATGTGTTTATTTATCACTGTCACTTGCAATGTGATATTCAGGTTGAATCCATCCCTGACTTGACAGAAAAGTGAAGAGGTGACTTACAGAGATATTCTCACTCTTCAACTAGTATTGAGACCTAAGGGTGTTCTTCATACCCAACTAGGTACTCTGAGAATGAAAAATAAAATACTATGTGAAAGGAGAAACATCATGAAGTCAGTTCTGCGGCTTGGGAATGCCGTAGAATAGGGGAAACATTAAAAGAGAGGTGGAGATACCGTGCGGTATCTGGAAGTTACCTTGATCAACCCTAACCAAAGGACCAACTGCTTCTAATTTCCAGCCAGGTGTCTCCAGTAGTAATGTGGATCTGGTGTTGCCAGATCGTCTGATTATTTGAGAGAAATCAGAAATATTAAATTTTATAGGCATGCTTCAATTTTCAACTGTTAGAAGTTGATATAAAAGTAGTTTATGGTCTAGAGAGAGAGAAAGAGTAGATTAGTGGTTGCCTGGGAGGGGATAGCTGGATGGAGAATGACTACTAATGGGTACAGCTTCTTGTTGGGATGATGAAAAAGTTATAAAATTAGATTACAGTGATAATTGTACAACTCTGCAAATATACTAAAAACCATTGAAACTTAAATGGGCAAATTGTATGGTATGTGAATTTGTACCGCAACTAGGTTCTTTTTAAAAAAGTACTTGTCTTCCTGACAATATATGTTTTTGAGCCAACACTTACCCACCTCTGTCCTAAATCTGAGGCACCTCTGAGCAACTTTCCCACTTGTAAAAAGGGAAACAACTAGCCTCATTCCCATCGTGTCTAGAATTATCAGGAGTGCTGGGGATAAAGGTTGCCGAAGCCACAGGCTATAGCCAGCAGGTACTGGGAGAGCCCTGCTGTGGAATTGCCATTTGTTTGCCTATATCAGAAGAATGGTCAGTGGTGACTGGCAAGGGCTTGAGTCCTCAAAATCAAATACTTAATGAGACTACTTTTTCAAGAAACCTCTTGAAAACAAAGCACATTTATTTGGCTTTGCCAGAGTGAATGGCAAAAAGATTGGCAGCTCAATTGCCAAGTACACAGTTCCTAGTTATAAATATTGTTAAGGACATTGACATGACCCTTTTAAATGTTCTCCTGGTGTGGCTTAAGCAGAATAGAGGCAGTTCAGCCACCTCCCTGTCCCCATCCATTTTGCACCCAACTGCTGACCTGGCAGCCAACTCTGGGGCTACAGGGACAAGCTAGATCTGGTTCTACCTTATGCATCATTCCCAAAGCTGCCTTCACCTTTCCTGCACCACCTCTGCCTGGGGCTTTTGGCGTTCCAGCTGCTCACTCAGGTCCCATACTTAGGCTTCATTTGCCAGTCATTTGCACTTGATTTTAATTTTAGCCAGTATCTACTTGAGTACCTGCAAATGCCAGATACTGCTGACATGTAAAGCCTCAGACCTCAAAGAACTTGGGTTGGAAAGAGGCACAAATGGAAACCCCCAATTCTAATGAAAAGCAGAATGATATGCATAGTAATGATGTGGTAGTAGGAAGAGAAGAATTCTCTCCAACCAGAGATTATTCTTAAGGAGAAAGGTGGTAATATTTGAACTGGGTCTGTTACCATCTCATTAGGAACAACAGACAGGAAGAAATGAATGTGACATCTTAATCTGCCTTATTACTCAGACCGTAGTCCTTTTGCTAGTAAACTCAAAGTGAAATATCCAGAGAAAATATCTCTAAAAGTATCCAGAGTTCAAAGTACAGGACTTACCTTTACTTTTCTTGTTTTCAGTCTCTACCAAAACTGCCAATTAGCAACTTGGCATCACCACACCCAGATGAAGGCAGTGAGCAATTACTAGAAGCTTGAGCTAACAAGTTTCAAAAGCTCTCTTGTACAGTGCCATTCTCACTATCCATGCTGCTATCCTGCAGCCCTTGGGTACAGTAGGTCTCCCTCCTTCCCCTCAGTTTACAGCTGCCCCTTTCCTAGACGCTCTGCTGTACTATCCAGGCTGATGGGTTCACCCTTGTTCCTGATCCTTTCCCTCTTCTCTTGGCAGCTTCCTGCCTCATAGAGGACTGGCTTGCCCTGCTCCCCCATACCTCTTTCCCTGGCCTTCAACTCTCCTCACTTCCTCCCTCTGTTACCAAGGTCAGGCAATAGGATGGCCTGTTCACCCTCTTTCTCCTATAGAAGCAAGAATGAAAATTAAAAAAAAAAAAAAAAAAGAAGAAGAAAGGGAACCAGGGGGATTGCTGGAAGCCTTTGTTGCAAAGATAACCTTGACCTTTAGTGTCTCCTAAAGGGTTTACTGCTTGCTGTGTGGGTTCTGGAAATTTCATACTCCACCCCAGGAGAAGTGGTCAGCAGACAGCAGGAAAAGGCTTGCCCCAGTTACACATGCAGCTGCAAGCCATGTTGTGGTGAAAGGGCAAAGGTCTCAGGTCTGTAGTGGTAGACGAGATAAGAAGGAAGAAAACGGGGTATATCTGGAGTCAGTGTTCACTTAGGTTAGGTTCTGGGGGTACCAAAGATGCTGGTAGGGAGAAGTCAGAATCTTTTCTGCTCCCCACCAGCATACCAAGTATTGAGCAGCAGAATTGTAATCTTGGGTTTCTTCTCTTCTCAGACAGTGCTAACAACAAACACCCCACAAAACATAATGCACTGCCCCTGTGGTGATAAGCAGATGTGTTTGGTGGCAGGCAGCCGCAAGCATAGCAGCGCTCATGGTGGGATCGGTCACAGGGGTCCTGGAGGGCAGGGAGGGCTCCGCCTGAGTGGGAAAGCAAGTTGAAAGCACGCGGTGTGGTGTAGTAGAAGGAATCACACGCTCTTCCCTCCTTGATGATGTTCCTAAGCTGGTCTGCTTTGATGCTTCTGGGTACTGTCCTCTTATCACGTTTTCTCTCTTTTCCCCTTTATTAACATTATTTTTAATCCCCAAAGTAAAAATGTTCAATGCCGAAAAATCAAACAATATTTGAGCACACAGTGAAAGTCCTCGTCGCCATCCCCAGTCCCGCTCCCTCCGTTTGGTGGTTCTATAGAAATGCTCATCAAATGCCTACATTATACACAAATTACATAAAAATGGACCATGTTATACATATTGTATGATATATATTTTGTTTTTGTGATACTTCTGACTTCTCTTTCTTCTCTCTCCTCAGGGGTCTGGTGTAATTAAAGCTGGGTTTGCTGGTGATCAGATCCCCAAATACTGCTTTCCAAACTAGTAAGTCATTCAGTAGCTTACTGAGCTGTTTGTCAGCTTTGCTGTAGACTCAGCCCTCCATCTCTTTTTTGTTTTTTAAAGATTAATTTTATTTATTTATGCATATAAGAACTGGGGTGCAAGCCAGAGTTGCAGGGGGTGAGAGGATTCACCAGAGAGAGTGGGGAGCAGAACAGATGGATCTACTGAAATACCTTGCTGAGGGGAGCAGCAGGTGAGACAGGAGAGGCCTGCCATACTATGTGGGTCAGCTCCCTGGCTGGGGATCAAACTCATGCCGCAGTGGCTGGCAATAGCTTGATAGTGCTGAGATTTGACCCCTGCGACACCAAGGAGGCCCGAGGCCCTCCATCTTTTGGGAAGCAGAATCTTTCATTTGGGTCAGCCTTGGGACTCAAAACAGTAACAATCAAAGAACAGGAGCTTGCTTTTAGGGTAATGAAGGAAATAGTTGCCTATGTATTATAATTTGAGAAGGAAAAATGTTACCATTGGGTACTCATTGCTTTGGATGATTGCCGCCTCATTGAGTCCTCACACAGGATGGGGTTTAACATGGAACCATACCAGCCATCATAGTGAGATTGAGTTTCTCAGAGCTTTCCTCCTAAGGCCAAGAGATTGTGGGCAGGAGAAGAATACAGGCACCTGGGGAAGGAGCTTAAAGAGGAAGAAAAAGAAGACTACCTGTCAGCTACCCCATTTTTACTTAGTAGAAGGCCTAGGAAGGGAGGCTAAGGAAACTAAATTTTTATAGTTTATCATTCATTTTAAGTCTTGCTTTCTTGTCTTTTTTGGTCTACACATACAGTAAGTCTTCACTTAACATCACCAATAGGTGTTCGGAAACTTCCTCTTTAAGCAAAACTAAGTACAAAGCAGGTCCTTGAATAGTGTTTCCTTCAGAGTCACCTGGGAGACGTTTTATAATGCAATGTATTATAAAGTAATAGTGTAATTCAAGGACCTACTGTACATCAGGGAAAGATTTCACTAAAATTTCAGTAACTTATAAATATAATAAGAAATATTAAATAATATACAAATAATATCAGTCCATTGTAGAAACAGCAGGAAATGCAGAAAAGCAGAAAGAAGGAAATCAAAATCACCTGCAACCTCACTCCTCAAAGATAATCACAGTAGACTTGAGTAAATTTGTGCATCTATACGCCTTTCCTGTGTCCTGTCTTGGAAAGTGATGATTCTTCTGCTTTTTTGTAGTGTGGGCAGACCCAAACATGTTCGTGTCATGGCAGGAGCCCTCGAAGGTGACATCTTCATTGGCCCCAAAGCTGAGGTAATTCCCAGTCCTACTGACGAACCCTCACCCAGCAGAGGCCCTTCACCATTCCCCACTTGGGGAGCAGGAGAATTCCCTCTGAAAATCTCCCTTTAGGTTCTCACTGTAGGCCTATTTGGTTTCTTTCTCCAAGGAGCAGCCTGATCGTGGAGAGATGTCTGCAACTCCACTTTGGGAACAGAGACTAGTCTAGAAAACAGGGCTTTGCCTTCTTTCTGTATTCTACCACTGCCTTGCCAAATTGACTGGCTTGGTTATTTTTTGGCAAAAGGGATTTGGAGGGAGAGCCTGGGTGGGGTACCCTGGGGATGAGTTAATTAGCTCAGTTTGGCAGAGCCCTCAGGCAGCTTCTAGAAGCTGAACAACAGAGTCATTGTTGCCAATCTTGGCTCCAGTGCTGAGACCCAGAAGTGGCAGTCAGGAGATTATGTCCTGTGACCCAGCAATAAAGAGGGTGCCTCCTGTCACTTGCCTAAGAGCCCCTGAGGGCCCATGGAAATACAGAAGCCCTCTGCTTTGTGGGCTACTTGGGCAGTTTGCAGCATACAGGTTAGAGGCTTGGAGAATGGTGCCCTCCCTTTGCCTGAGTGAGGGCTGCAGGCTGAGAGCTCACAGTTGTGGGAGAGCAGGGTCTACCAGGCAGCCAGCTGAGAGGCTAGCAGCAGCTGCTGTAAGTCCTGCTCTCTGCCCGCAGGAACACCGAGGGCTGCTGTCCATCCGCTACCCGATGGAGCACGGCATTGTCAAGGACTGGAACGACATGGAGCGCATCTGGCAGTACGTCTATTCTAAGGACCAGCTGCAGACTTTCTCAGAGGAGGTGAGGGTCCTGTATACAGGGCCACCCTGTGGGGTGTATAGAGCTGGGCAGACCTCAGCCCAGAGATATGAATGACAGTGATAAAGGTCAACAGTGTTTTGAGTCTTATTATGGGTCAGGCGCCAGCCATGTGCTTTTCAGTCATGTTCAATTTTTTTTTTAAGATTTATTTATGCATAGGACTGGGATATAGACCAGAAGTGTGTGTGTGTCGAGTGGTGGCGGGGGGGAGGTGGTGAGAGGATTCACCAGAGAAAGAATGGAGAGCAGAACAGGCGGATCCACTGCTGAGGGGAGCACTGAGCGAGACAGGAATGGTCTGCTGCACCATACATGGCTTAGCTCCCTGGCCGGGGATGGAACTCAAGCCATTGTGGTGATAGCACTGAGACATAACCCCTACGACACCTGGGAGTCCCTGTTATGTTCAGATTTAATCTTCACACCATTCCTGTGAGCTATAGCTGGCAGTATCTCCATTTCACAAACAAGGGAACAAATAAGGTTCAGAAAAGCCAAGTCGTGTTTAAGATTAGCTGGTAAATAAAATAATAGAACTGGGATTCAAACCATCTTTCAGACTTAAGGGACTATGCACTAACTTCTAAGGAAGGATGTAACTCAACTCAGAAACATACAAGAGGGCCTCCCTGGTGGTGCAGGGGTTAAAGACACAGCGCTATCCACTGCAGCATGAGTTCAATCCCCAGCCAGGGAACTGACCCACATGGCGCAGCAGACCTCTCCTGTCTCACCGCTGCTCCCCTCAGCAGTGTATTTCAGTAGATCCACCTGTTCACCTCCCTACCCTATCTCTGGTGAATCCTCTCACCCCCTTACACCTCTGGCCCACACCCCAGTTTTTGTATGCATAAATAAATAAATCTTTAAAAAAAGAACATAAAAGAAAGTGCATACTAAGCTATCAGAGTTCCAGGAGAGGAATAGATCTCATTTTAAAAATCATGTTCAATATTGAAATTCAGTTGTCTATTTTGAAAAAAAAATTTAACTATTTTTATCATAATAACTCAGAATTTAGAGTTTAGCAACTCTTCTTGACAATCGGAGAGATATAGTAGATATTGGGACCTGTTAGGATAAGAAGGTGGAAGCAAGGACAGGAGGCATGAATTTGGAAAGTCGAGAAACTGACATGGTTAGTGGTAGGTGACACAGCCAGCCTGCATTTTTTTGGAGGGAGGCTGACAAAGGTCCCTGACTTTCTAGCCAGCCATGTTGGGGCATTTCCCCAGTTACTAGTGAGGGGTAGAAACCTGGCCTCTCGTGATTGCCATCTGGGCATCTCTCATCAGCATCCTGTACTCTTGACGGAGGCACCTTTAAACCCACGGAAAAACCGGGAACGAGCTGCTGAAGTTTTCTTTGAGACCTTCAACGTGCCTGCCCTTTTCATCTCCATGCAAGCTGTGCTCAGCCTGTGAGTAGCAGCCTGGCAGGCTAGCCTGGCCACCTGGGCGGGAAGCAATCTTTTGGTTGAACAGAGGTGGCCTCTCCTTGGGGTTGTTGGTTCAGAGTGACTTGAGCGCCCCCTGCCAGGGAAAGGTTGAAGGTAATGGGGAGGGGAGTATTGAGACCAGTTCTCAGGGCCCCTACTCTCAGCAGGTTTGGCACCTAAGGGTCTGGGCTGGACTGCTGGGAAGGCCACATACATTAGAGCCCTTCCTGAAGGCCCCTATAATATGTTCAGGTGTTTATTCAGGGCCTACTTGGGCCAGGTGCTATGTGAAGCTGGTGAAAGGAATGTGACAAAAATACCACATAGTCCCTGTTCTGACCTCCCTGTCATTCTCCCAGCCTGCCTCACAGCAAGCTTAACTCTGCTCCCGAGCTTGTACACCAGTGACCTGCAAGTAGAATGTTTCACCCCATTAAGAAACTGAATCAGCGTTTAAAAATTGGGAAATTTCCTAGCAAAATCCAAATTTCTGGCTTCTCTGGGGGAAATGGAAAGAGCTGGTAACACTGGGCCTGAATTCCTATAGGGCAGAATCAGCTGGAGCTGACGTAGCAGCTGCCATTTTAGATAGGGTTTGCAAGCTTGACTTCACCGCAGTCCACTCCATTCCCTGCTGTACTCCCAACTCTAGGACATTGTCAGTTGCCATTTATAAACATCATGAATTCTTTCCCCTCATATCACAGAAATATATGCCTGTGCCCTTGTTGTGACCAAAGAGAAAAGAAAACTTGACAGACCTAGAGAGCCATGTGGCGAAAAAGCTACTTTGTTCTATGGATGTGCAAATATTCTTTTTTTTAAGATTCATTTTTACTTATGCTTAAAAGAACTGGGGTACAGGCCAGAGGTGTGGGAGGGTGAGAGGATTCACCAGAGACAGAGTGGGGAGCAGAACAGGCGGATCAACTGCATGACACTGCTGAGGGCAGCAGGGGGCGAGACAGGAGAGGTCTGCTGTGCCATGTGGGTCAGCTCTCTGGCAGGGGATCGAACTCATGCTGAAGTGGCTGGTGATAGCTTGATAGCACTGAGACTTTAACCCCTGAGCCACCAGGGGGGTCCAGACGTGAAAATATTCTTATTTTCCTTCACTCGTTTACTTTTCTTGCTTCGCCTCTGTAGGATTTTTCCTCTTGTTTAGAAAGTAAAAATTGCCCCTTAGGCCTGGTCCCTCAAGCAGGTCAGGCCTGCTTCTCTGGGAGTAGGGGGCCTTGGAGAAGCTCAGTGTTTTTCATTCAGGTATTCTAAGACTTGCTTTAGTGCCCAGCTTTCTTTGTGCTCAGTCCATTCTGAGGCCCTTGGAGAAAGCAGGCCCAGGCTTCATTTAGCTCACATGAACACTAAAAACAAATGAGATTATTCCCAGAATGAGGAGGCAGGATTAATAATTGTGCCCCTTTGCTTCAGTTACGCCACTGGCAGGACCACGGGAGTGGTGCTGGATTCTGGGGATGGTGTCACCCACGCTGTGCCCATTTATGAGGGCTTTGCCATGCCTCACTCAATCATGCGCATCGACATCGCTGGCCGAGACGTCTCTCGCTTCCTGCGCCTCTACTTACGTAAGGAGGGCTATGATTTCCACTCTTCCTCGGAATTTGAGATTGTCAAGGCCATAAAAGAAGTGAGTGCTTTCCCCTGGGCCCCAGGATGGATGGGAAGGGGAATAGCGCAGCCAGGACCTCAGTGACCTTGAATAAAGAGAGGCAGACTTCCAGGGGGTTGGGAGCAAGTGCCCCCGGCCAGACTCTGTTCTCCCCAGCCAGACTTACTGGCAGCTGTGTGATCTGAATCTCACCTTGACAGATTCACCTTCCCCAAGTGCTGCCATCTTGAGGGGGGAAAGAGCTGCTTCTGTATTTAAGCTGGGTAATGGGTGTAGGGGGCGTTCATTATGTTTTCTATACCTAATGTACAAATTATGTTATGTTTCATACATCATTTAAGAAGCCAGAATGCATGTTTTGTTTGTTTTTTTTTTTACACTTATAAGGGACAGAGTGATTAGGAAAAGGAGAAGGAAAGAGAGAGGTACCTGCATAATCATATGCAGGCAGGAGAGCTACAGTTTTTGTTTGTTTTTAAGTAAACTCAGCCCTCCTGCCACCTCTGGCTCTAGGGAAACCTCCAGCTGAGTAGGGGGACCCAGTGTCCTGTGAGTACTTAGAGACAGGTGCCTGGGCCTGGAGTAAAATTAGGTTGTCGTCTCAGACCCAGATCCAAGAAGCTAAGTTTTGAAGTTTGCCCACCAAGGGGTGGAGCAGGTAGAACCTAACCTCATGCCACCCAGTGAAGGCCAACGGAGGCCTCCCTATTCCTGCTTCAGGGCAACAGCTCTTCTGACCTCCAGGTCAGAAGAACAGCTCTTCTGACACATCCAGGATGGTCACTGTGTGGGGGCAGATTTCTGCAGCAGCACATCACCCCCCTGACCGAATAGGTACCGGGTTTCCTGCTGGCCTGACTATTGTGCTTGGTTCTGCAGAGAGCCTGCTACTTGTCCATAAACCCCCAGAAGGATGAGACATTAGAGACGGAGAAGGCTCAGTACTACCTGCCTGATGGCAGCACCATTGAGGTAGGTGGCCACACCTCTCCCTTTGCTTCCTTCAGGCCCCCAAAAGCTCAGAATGGGGACAGGGAGCGGGGTGGTGAGTGCTGTCCTTAACCACTTGGACATAGGGTAGAGTGAGTGAGTTGCCTTTCCTTGCACCTCTGTTGACAGGAAGAAACACCCATGTACTAATGAGTGTGTCTGTTAATGCCACAGGTCTTCCAGCGGGATTAAACATAGGCGCTTCTTCCCTCTCATTTTCCAAGAGCCCTATTTGTTTCTATTTGTTCCCAGGAGCCCTGCTTTACTCCTTGAGTCTCCTGACATAGATCTTTCCCAAGTCTGGCTTTCACAGCCACCTGAGGAAGAGAAAATAGGCAGAGGGTTCATTTCCATTCCTGTCCCCAAAGGGACTGACCCAGCCTCAAACTTGCCCTCCACCCTGCAGATTGGTCCTTCCCGATTCCGGGCACCTGAGCTGCTGTTCAGACCAGACCTGATCGGCGAGGAGAGTGAGGGCATCCACGAGGTGCTGGTGTTTGCCATCCAGAAGTCTGACATGGACCTGCGGCGCACACTTTTCTCTAACATTGTCCTCTCAGGAGGCTCCACCCTGTTCAAAGGTTGGTTTTGCTCTCAGGGCCCTTCCCTAGGAAGTTTCCAGATGCTGCTGGGCCCATACACCTAGAGAATTGACTGGAGGTTCTTCTTCCTTCCCATTCAGGTTTTGGTGACAGACTACTGAGCGAAGTGAAGAAACTGGCTCCTAAAGACGTGAAGATCAGGGTAGGACCATGGTGGGGGCTGGGCTGGGTGCAGCTGGAGTGCCATGTGGCAGAGTGCCATGTGCTCCCACTCTTTTCAGGCAGCCGAGGCTACACAGGTCCCTCCAGGCTGCTCCAGGCTTCCACCCTGCCTCTGAAGTCTGTCACGGGAAAGTCCATTCTCAATTCTCTCTCTTCACAAAAGGGGGGCAGTCCTAATAATACCTAGCTGTAGCAAGTGTAAGGCTGAGGGCCCCACCTGTGGTCTTTCTGGAAAACTGCCATTGACAGGAACTTAACTATTGCTGCTCCCCTGTGACACATCCAACATTTTAGAGACTTCGGAGGGGAGCTGGCCTGCCTGAGCAGAGGAGGAATGCTAAATGAAGGAGAGTAGGGCCTAGCCCCCTCCCCCCGAGGCAGGCTGAATCTTTCCCTGGATAGCTTCTCTGGGAGCTGTAAATACTTCGGGCTGCTGGAAATCTGCTTCTCCAAAAGAGTGTCACATGGACCCCAGCTCCCCCAGAGAGGCCACAGGGACATAGCTACGTAACATTTTGTGAGAAATGCCTCTACTGCCTTGGGTGCTAAGAATTGGGAATGAAGATGAGCTGGGGGGTGGGGGCGGGGAGCAGGTGAAGTCTCACATTCTTCATTCCACCCACCCTTGCAGATATCTGCACCTCAGGAGAGACTGTACTCTACATGGATTGGGTGAGTAGTTCTTCCGGGAAGCTAAGGCATTGTTCCACCTCCCCACCACATCCCTTTAAAGTTTGGCCCTGTGGGGATGGGCTAGCTCCACAAATGTCCACTCTCTCTCACAATGTTCCTTTGGATTCCCTCCACTGCAGGGGCTCTATCCTTGCCTCCCTGGACACCTTTAAGAAGATGTGGGTTTCCAAGAAGGAATATGAGGAAGATGGTGCCCGATCCATCCACAGGAAAACTTTCTAATGTTGGGACATCATCTTCACCTCTCTCTGAAGTTAACTTTAAAACTCGCTTTCTTGAGTCGGAATGTTTGTGAGGAACTGCTTGTGTGTGTGAATGTGTATGGGTGTGTGGGTGCGAGTGTGTGTACATATGCGAGTGCCGTGTGGCCCATGGATCCCAGGGCCTATAAAGGACGATGAACTAACCATAATGGTGATGGCCCGAGGCCTGGGGTTGACCACTAACTGGCCCCTGACGGGGAGTGCTGGCAGAGGGCCCCACTCCTCCGTCAGCTGGGCCTTTGTCTGTGTGGGACTATGTTTACTACCAGAGGAAGACAGAGAGGGAGGTAAACCTAACCCCAGGAGATCTTGCTGCTGCCCATCCCAGGTGGGGCTGCCCCACGCTCACCCCCACCCGCAAGGTGCCGAGGCCCAAGGCAGCTGCAATCTCCCCTTACTCATTCTGCTCTTGATGCCTCTTGATCATGGCTGAGACTTGGAGCCGGGGTTGAGTTCTGTCTAGTTATGTTGCAGTTTTGATTTGGGAAGATGGACAAGCACTCCAGGAGCTATTACTGATTCGGGTCAGAAGGCAGGCTGCCTTCAACCTCCCCTGGGGACCAGGACCACAATGGGCATTTGAGGAGGGCAGGCGTAGTGCCACTTCAGATGGACACCAAAGTTTATGCCCCAGTCCCCATCCAGGCTTAAGGAGCCTCTTGACTCCAGGCCCTGTTACTTTTCCTTTATCCTTGGGCAAGGCCATCTTCAGTTTTATTTATTGAAGTGTTTGTTCAGTTTGGGGACTGAGACAGGGAGCTCACTGCCTCCTGCTACAGTCGCCCTGTTCACACTAATGTTTACAGCACCTAAGCTTAGCGTAGCACCCAGGGCCCTGCCACTCCCTGCTGATGGCAAGCTGACAGTATCCACAGGTCTCAGGACCATCTGGGGTCTAGGCTGCATCAGTCACTCCACTTTCCTCTTCCCTCTTCCATTTGCTTCCTGCCCTGGAATCAGCAGGCTGGTCATTGGTTGGATTTTCTGAAGTAGAAGGTAGAATCACTTATTGGCAGAAGCTCCTAGCAAAAGACGAGTGTTGGGGATTCCAGCCCCTTTAGGACTAGAGAAAGAGCTGCAATTGACCAAGTTGCCTTTTCCCACTCCGGCTGATGGAGGTGGCGGGTGTGCAGTTGTTGTAACAACGAAAGGCCCCCTCTAGGATGATTCTATGCCATTCTTGACTTTGGACTTGCTTACAGAGGGAGGAGACCAGGCCATTGTACCCAGAGCTGAATGCCAAGACCCGGGCTGATCTCTGGTCTAGGTGCCTCCCCTGGACTAGGTTGTGCAGCAGCGATCCAAAGGCCCTTCTGCCCAGATGGTGCAAGGCTGGGGCTAGCACATCTTCACTGGCACTCTCACCTGTGACACCAAGACCTACCCCCATCCCAGGTTCCATCAGTATTCTCCCCCATGCCGTCCAATGGCCAAAAGGCCCTGCCAGGTATGGGCCACAGCAGCAGGTGTGTGTGAAAGCGACGTGGCAACCCGTGGACTGCAGTGTGCTTAACCAGCTCACCTCCCTTCTCTTAGCCCAAGCTTATCCCTCGCACAGCCTCACACAAACCACATTGCCTGGTGGGGCCCAGTGTACTTAAATAAAGTTGTTCCAATAGACATGTCAGCTGGTCTGTTTGAAGCTGGAGCTGTGGGCCCTGAGGTGGTGGGCTGGGCTTCAACCATTCTCTAGAGGGAGCTGTTGCACTGGCCAGACCTGGCCAGACCTCAACCCAAGTCCCAGCCTGTCCAGATACAGAGCAAACAGTGTTCATGCCAAAGCCCTGGTTCAGGAACTGAGGGTCTCAATGCACAGGGTCTCAGTGAGCCCTGTGCACACATTCAAACGCAAAGGTGCGACTTCATGCTGAATGTAGGGAGCAAGTCAAAAGAGCAAGACAGCTCTCTTTTTAAACTCATACTTAGGAAAAACTGCCAAGCCCATTACAAATGTTCAACCAACGTGTGATCCAACAACCCTACAAATGTCTTTATTACTCATTTTACAGAAGACAAAACAGAACACAGAAAGATTAGGTGTTTTCCTAAAACTCTGCCCTTTGTTAGCTGGCATTGGAACCAGGCAATGAAGCTTTAGAGCTAAAGTTCTTAACCACGGAGCAGACCCTCAAAAAGCCACTGACCTACAACAGTGGTTCCCACTGGAGGTCAGTTTTGCTCTCCAAGACACAGTACACAGTTGGCAAGTCTGGAGGTGGCTGGGGAGTGCTGCTGGCACTGGGTAGGGCCAGGGATGCTGCTAACACCCACAACAAAGGACTACCCAGCCCTAAATGTTCTAGAGCCAAGGTTCTCAGTCTCAACTATAGGAAAAATTACCAGAGCTGCCCAAAACCGCAGTGCCCAGGCTATCCCCCCAAACCCGGGGAGTCAGAATCCAGGAAAACAAAACTCAGACATCAACATTTTTTAAAGTTCCCTAACTCTCAAGGTTGAGGCCCTCTGGACTGGAAGCGGTGCCCTTACTTGCCCACCATGTCCAGAGTGGCACGTGGGCATGCACTAGGGCCACAGCTGCCCGCCTGAAAGCCATCTCACTCCCAAGTCCCCACGCAGCTATCTGTACATTCTCCCTGTTTCCTCATTGAGTCCAATGTGGTGCCCTCCTAACCTTTGGAAGAAATGCTCTTATTAAGTGAAGAACCCTGTTCTCCAACCCACCACCCCCACACGCAGCACAGACCTCAGTAATGGGAACAGAATGACTGACTAAACAGTCCAACGAGATGCACCTACAGAGGCCGGGTGGGTTTGGGGGCGCCATTTAACATTGGCAGCGTGCTAGTTCAGGCATGGCTGAAGCAGAGAATTCTGAGGGAAATCACTGGAAGGGAGGTGACGTGGCACTTCCAATCTGCTTCCCCTGGTGGGAAGGGAGCGGTTGCAGTATCAAAAGTGGCTGCCGCACCCCCTCAGAGCGCCAGCCCAGATGGATATTGGGACAGGGAATCCCTGCCCGGCAGCAGTCCATCCCTTTCTTGGTCCTCTTCATTCTCCTGCCCCACAGTTGGAGGCAGATCCCTGAGCACATACATCCTAGCCCTTGCCCATGCTAGACTGCACAGCCAAGCAGAATCTTAGACCCCGTGACACTCCTGGCTTAGCCCCAAGAGCCCCCATTCTGCCATCTGTTCTCCAGCCGGCAACCAAGAAAGGCAGAGGAGTAGGACACCAGATGGGCAAACATGGCTCCTTCCCGGGGCTGTGGGCAGTGTCCCCAGCAGAATGCCTGGCCACACTGCTCACACTGTCTTAATGTCCATGGTTTGGGCCTGGGACAGGTTCTGGCGCTGGGCTTTGACCATGTGCAGGCGTCTCCCATGCAGCGTGAACTGGGACCAGGTGAACAGCTGCAGCAGAGCACAGATGATGGGCACAAGCACCAGCAGGTAGAAGCAGCCCTGGCGGAGCGTGGGGGCCTGCGCTGGGGGTGGGGCCGGGGGCTCTGGCCAGGGCTGGGCACTCCCCACAGGAGTGAGCGGGGGCTGCTGGAAGAGATCATGACCTAGGACAAGAGCACGCAGGAAGAACATGGTCAGCCCTAGTCTCCTCTGAAGCCCACGTCACCACATCTCTGTCACATGCACATGTCCAAATAGTATTCCTCACTCCTTCCCCAAACTTGCTTCTCACCCCACCCTCTGCCATTCCCTTCTTAGTGAATCCACCCAGTAACATGGGCCAACACCCTCAAAGTCATCCTGCATTCGTCGGTTAAGTTCATCACTCGTAACAGTCAACCTTCACCTTCCCCAATGCCAAAACACACCTCAAATGCAAACACTTCTTTCTAGCACTCCCAGGGCCACCGTCGTACAAGCCTCCACTGCCTCTGTCACAGCCTTCCCACAATCCATTTTCCATATAGCAGCCAGAGTCAGCTTTTAAAAACAAACCTATTTGCGCCGAGAAAAATCCTAACCCTGCTGCAATCTATAGTGTCCTCTTCCCTCTTCCAGCCTCACCTTCTAACCACTTCCAATATCTTAGGCCTTTGCACTTGCCACTCCTTTCTGGGCTTTTTTTTTTTTTTTTTTTTAAACAGATTTATTTATTTATTTATACAAGCACTGGGTACAGTCAGAAGTGCGGGAGGGTGAGTGAATTCACCAGAGCCAGAGTGGGGAACAGAGCAGGCAGGCTGACGAAATACACTGCTGAGGGGAGCAGCGGGCGCAGCAGGAGAGGTCTGTCACGCCATGTGGGACCCTTGCCGGTCGGGGATCAAACCGCGCTGCAGAGGCTGCGGGCAGCCTCACAGCCCAGCACTCAACCGCTGTACCACCAGGGGCGGCCCCTGTCTGGGATTTGCTGAGATCTTGCAACACCAATCCTTGCCACTCAGTGGACATCCTAGGTGTCACTAGGTCCCTCCTCAGAGAGACCTTTCTGATTCACGCGAAGCAGCTTCTCAGTCACACTATTTTTACCATCACACTTATCACTACCTGCTATTTTCTTCTTTGGCTGTTTATTGCCAACCTCAACCCACCCCGCTGACTAGCTATAAACTCCATAATGGCAAAGACCTTGTCTATCTCACTTATCACCCAAGAGGCACCAAGGGTAGCACCTGGCAGAGAAGGTATTCTCTACATATTTGCTGAAAGAATGAACCACTGAAAGAACAGAAGAAACAGAGTTCCACTTCCACCCTCCCCAGAGGTGGGGTGGCAGCCCAGGACAACCCAGCACAGCCCCTGTTGGCCAGCTGCATTCTCTCCCCTTCACTGGACTTGAGTGCCAAGTGAGCAGTGCTCCCTGGAGCTTCGAGAGCTCTGCCAGCCCCTAGACTCTTACCTGTATAGAAGCACAGCAGCCAGGTGCCCAGCAGCGGGGCAAAGGTCTGGCCTGGCTTGGTCACCAGGGCAACCATGCCAAAGAGGAGCGCCGAGGCTGCCTGCTTGCGGTGGTTCAATACCAGGTCCTCATCCACCAGGTCAGTGACCACCAACGTCAACAGCTTACAGGTGCCCTCAGTGAAGACACGGTTGCTGCCGGGAGAGAGAGCAAGGAAGAGTGAGGAATGAGTCAGAGATGTGGGGGTGAGGGAGGGCAGGGCATACCTGGCAATGAAGAGGCAGAGCAGGCTGGGGTGGTCCGGGCCAGCCAACAGCATAAGCAGGCTCAGGCCCAACTTGAGCAGGAAAAGACCCCGTACCACGGCATAGACACCCCAGCGGCGGCACAGGGGCAGGAAGTAGAGGTTGTTGAGGTGGGGAGCGACATAGGAGATGCCTGGGGAGAAGGTGTGGGGCCTTGTCAGAGAACAGGCACAGTTCTCACAAGGATCCACATTTTAACCCTCAAAATCAGAGTTTGCACTGAGAGACGTGCCAGTCTCTGAGTTAAAACACCCCAGTGGTATCTTTAATCTCCACAGCCCTTAAGATAAGTACTATTATTACCTGTACTTAACAGATGGAAAATGGAGACCTAAATAGATTGGTTAAAACACACCTAAATAACCAGAGTTATAACCAGAATAACCAGAGTGAAGACTCACAGTCCTGGCTGTGCCACACGGCCTGCAGGTGGTACCATCCCCAAAAGGACAGCATTGAGAGCCGCTCTACCTGCCTCAGGCCCACCATCAACTCTGCCCCTTCTTGAGCTGGGGGCTTGAAAGTGACCCCCACAGCCACCCAGCTGGAGAAGTAGCCATGCCTACAGCTGGGCTAGAGGTTCGGAGTACAAGCCTCTGTCCGTCCAGCCTGCCCATGCACCCACTCACCCAACAGGAAGGAGCCCGTGGAGAGGGAGATGTGGTCTGACAACAGATGCTCCAGGAAGAGAGGGAAGAAGTTGCTGTTGAAGTGGCAGTGAAAGACCTGCAACCCAAGAGGGGAGTGAGAGGCTGCCAGTGCCAGGGCAGCCAGGAATAGGGCGAAAGCCAACAGGAGAGCACGTGTCCCTTGGTCCTCGGCAGCAAGAGCAGCCTCCATCCCCATTCCCTAAACAAGGAACATGCCAGAGCAAAATCTAAAGCCAAATTCCTGCCGCTTATCTAAATTCTGCTAAATGTTACAAGAAATGATAAAATTGCCACTAGAACAATTAGAAGATTTTTCCTTTTACTTGGAAATATCTTAATGAGAAAACTTAATAGCATTAAAATAATCTATTTTAAAATATGGTTAGTTTACACACTACATGTTTTAGGTGTGGCACTTGGTGTTTTAAAAGATTGTCACAGAGTCCCCAAAAGGCACCTTTTCATATCCTCACTTTGCAGTATAGACACTGCCTGAGAGGCCGAGACTTGTCTGAAATCACATAGGGAGCTGGGAGCTCAGATGGTGCTAGAATCTAGGTTTCCTAACTACCCAACCTGTGTTTCTGCCATCCAATCACCCAGCAGTGCTCATGGGAGGCCTAGAACTGATTTCTTAGCTTTTGAGGAGCCTGTCCCCACCTCAGGGGAGGAAGGTGGGGGGTCTACTCCCCTTACCTGCACCAGGTCCATGCCCACGAACCACAGGAAGTTCCTGTGGTGTGCCAGCTGCCGGAGATACTGGCCCAAGGTGATGCTTCCCGCCTCCTCACGGCCTACAATCAGCTCCTCTCCACACAGGCTAAGGGGCACAGGGGAGTCAAGAACAGCCTAGGGCTGGATGAGAGCCTCCCCGCCCAGGGCAGTCATCCATTAGTCAGGGGACCCAGTGTTGAAATCAGCCTCAGAGGGTGCCGACAGAAACCGGGAGACTGGGGCTGGCTACTCACCCACCATCCACAGCCATGGCCGGGCCCCCTGGCTCCCTGCCGGCCACCTCAACACGCCGCCTCAGCAGCCGTGTGGCCCCCACAAAGCCCAGCCCAGAGCCAGCGGCCAGTGCCACACAGAAGGCGCGGAAAGAAGAGAAGTCCTCCTTGTTCCAGAAGGCATAGGAGGCAAAGACAGAGAGGGAGCCAGCCGCACTGAAGAGGGAGCAGTAGAAGTTGAGGTGGGTACGGTCGTGGGCTGAGAGGGCCAGGTCAGCCAGCAAGGCGTGATGGTGCAGGTCCACGAGCGTCAGGAAGCCATCATAGAGGCACAGGCACAACAAGAACTGCAGGCCAGCTGGGGCCCAGGGCACCCAGAATGCCAGGAACGACAGTGCCAGCAGGGGCCCATGCCAGCCCAGTGCCCGCACCCGTGTCAGCACCACAGCCCTCGAAGAGAGCCCAACGCCCGACCTGCCAGGGAGAGGAGGGGTGTTGGGAGGTGTGCTTGCAGCCTTAGCAGGCCCAGTTGCCCTGCCCCAGAGGAGGGATAGTGGTTCCACTGAGCCTGAGTCCTCGGCCTCTGGCTCAGGAAACACAACCCACCAGTAGGCACACTCTCTCCTCTGCCACTTGCCAGCCTTCAGGGCTGATGGCCAAAGGGTGATGGGATGCCCATTTCTCAGGGTTGGGGACAGTGATGGGCCCAAGCAGGGATGGGATAAGGGAATCTGCCAGAAGCAGCAGGTGATAGTGGCACATCACCCAGTCCTAAGGACACGACAAGCCAAGCCAGGGCAAATCTCTCCCCAGGTGAGCGAGGCAAGTTAGTCAAGACCCCTTCTCCCACCTGAATTCCGGAAGAGAGGAAGCCTAACAACACTGAAAATGGGCCCCCTTTCTTTCCTCACCCCAGATATGGGCAGGGCCCCCCAAGGCCTGAGGAGGGGTGGGGTGAGTCAGAACCACTATCAGTCCCCAAGACACAAACCGGGGCTGTGAGCTGAGGAAATGACGGTCACTCAGCCAACCGAAGAGAGGGTCGTTGAGGCTGTTCCAGAGGAGAAACACGGTCTGTGGGTAGAGGGGAAATGCGGCAGGCAGGCTTCACACAGCCTCCTCTCCTCTTCCCTACCCCAACCTGTTCCCCACCCCTCAGAGATCGCCCCAGCTTTCCTTCCTGCAAACCTTTGCTCATGTCAGTCCCTCTGCTAAAACCCACACTACCAGCCACTGCCCCCATCAAACTCCCACCTACCCAGGGCCCAGTCAGTAAATATAGCCCAGCTGACAGCAATGCACGTGAGTAATCCATGCAAATACCAAGAACAGTGCACGGTGTACAGGACAGTGGTCAAAAAAGCTGGTCTAACACCCACTGAGAAGGAGCCATCAAGGCCTCCAAAGCTCCAGCTTTTCTTGCCAAGACTTGGTGGGGAACCTGGCCTGCCCCATGCTCCTAACTGAGTGGGACCCCACAGCACAATCTCCCCACCCCCACGTGGGCTGCCCCCAGCCCCAGCACTGGCCTACCTCTCCGACCCAAAAGGCCACTTTGTTGATTTTGTACACCGAGACAAAGGTGTCCACGTAGTAGAGCAGAAACACATTGTGCAGGACAGAGATGAAGAGGGCCAGGGAGCCATAGACCACGGCTGTTGGCAGGCTCAACAACCAGGACTGGGGCCCACGCAACCCCATGGCTGCCATCCCAGCTCAGCCCCAGGAGCACTGAGGAGGGCTCACGGCCACAGGTAGTCTGGCCATCCTTGATCCTAGAGAAGAAATAACAGTTAGCTGCAAGGATAAGAGCCAGCTCTGCTCTATCCCCAGACTTGAGTCATTTAAAGACTCATTTCCACTGGGAGAAAGTTTGTACAACAAACAAAGCTGGGGACTCGTCAATGAAGTACAACTGAACAATGCCGAGCTGGCGACCGCTAGCCAGGAGTCAGCCAAGGAGACTGAGAGCGTGTGGGAAGAGAAGGCAGGCATCCAAGAAGGGCCGAGCTGGGTGGCATGCTAGAGCCATGTGCTTGGGACCTTCTTTCATCCCCACTGCCCAGCCTTAACATTCTGAATGTGACACCCCTGCGCTTGGACACACAATGTGCCTACAGTACAACCTCAGGCAAGCTACTAAACCCAAGGGTCAGTTTCCTCTGTAAAAGGGAAAAGGGGATGATTGTGCCTACCCTGCAGAGGAACGTGAGGATTATATGAGGTAACTCACACAAATGTTCAGTAAATGGAACTCAGTGGTGCCATTACTAGCTTTATAAAAACTCTGCAAAGTGGGGGCCTCCCTGGTGGTGCAAGGGGTTAAGACGCAGCACTATGAAGCTATCTGTAGCCACTGCAGCATGAGTTCAATCCCCGGCCAGGGAGATACCCACATGGCGCAGCATACTTCTCCTGTCTTTCCTGCTGCTCCCCTCAACAGTGTATTTCAGTACATCTGCCTGTTCTGTTCCCCACTCTGTCTTTGGTGAATCCTCTCACCCTCCACATCTCTTGCCTGCACCCCAGCGCCTTAAAAAAAAAAATCCCTGGGCCTCCCTGGTGGCGCAGGCGGCTGAGCGCCGCACTGTGAAGCTGTCCACAGCCTCTGCAGCGTGGGTTTGATCCCAGCCGGCCGGTGAGAGTCCCACATGGCACAGCAGACCTCTCCTGTCACGCCCGCTGCTCCCCTCAGCAGTGTATTTCATCAGTCTGCCGTTCTGTTTCCCACTCTGTCTGGTGAGTCCTCTCACCCTCCCGTGCATCTGGTCTGTATCCTGGTTCTTATATAAATAAATCAATCTTTAAAAAAAAAAATCCCTGCAAAGTGTATGACACTATTACAATGGTATAGGAGGGCAACCCCAAGCTCAGAGATGTTAAGTGATTTGTACAATGTCACACAGTAAAACAAAACAAAACAAAACAAAACTCTAACAGATTTGAGCCCTGGCCTGACTCCAAAATCTTTTCTGCCACTTTAACCTCCCCAATGGGAGTCCCTATGTGCACTGGGTAGAACAGTGACACCTATGTGAGGTTAGATTCCATAGGTACCTGACAGCAGTGTGACAGGTCCACCACTGCTCATACACTATGATTCCAGAAATGTCTTCCCAAAGAACTAATCTGAAAGGAACCGGCACAAAGATGTTCGTGGCAGCAACATACAAACAGCAGAAAGTGCTGTTTGTGCCAGAAAATGCCAGCCCAAGAGCACAACAAAGGCTGGCTCAGCAAGCCCAGGGCTTGCCAGAAAGGGTAAGCACATGGATACCCTCGACATGGGAGGAAAACTCGAGAACACATCACATAAACAGAGAACAAAGGACAGGGTGGTGCCTGGCTGCCAACCAGGCACTCTCGTGCAGACTGACCGCTTAGACTGACCGTGGCGGGAAAGGAAATAACAGTCAATTTTTATTAGAGCGGCACTTCTTAACCTGCAATGTGCCTACGAACCATCTGGGGACTTTGTCAAAAGATAGATATTGATGCAGGAGGCCTGGGGAGGTCCTGAGAATCCACTGCTGCTGATACAGGACCACACGTTAAGCAGCCAGGTATTAAGTCTTTCTCTTTTTTTCAGATGTATGCTCGTGTGACACTCCCAGAGGGACTTCCTTCTCTCAAACTCCCAGTTGTGAGTTGAATGGAGTACCCAAGAATGATGCCTTCAAGTCCTAACACCCAGCCTTATTTGGACCTAGGATCTTGTAGATGTAACCAAGTTAAGATGAGGTCAGCCTGGCTGAGGGTGGGTCCTAATCCCATGCCTGGTATCATTAGGAGAGGGAAACTGAGGACAGAGACAGATACACACAGAAGGAAGACCACATGGGAAGATGATTGCAGGCAGCCACCAGAGCAAGGAGAGCAAGGAAGGATTCTCCCCTAGAGCCTCCAGAGGGAACAAGACCTTCTGAGGCCTTGATTCTGACTTCTCCCCTCCAGAACTGTGAGAGAATGAATTCTGGTAGTTTTAAACCACCCAGTTTGTGATCTTTTGTTCCAAAAGCCTACACACCCTCAGCCCTCAGGGGCTGACCCTCTGTGAGGCCTGTGACCCTCAACCCAAACCTGTCCTTGCTCACCTAAATGGCCCTGCACATGCATACATGCAGAGTGGAGACTTCTGCCCCCATCAAAATCATGCTCTGGAGACCAACCTCAGCCCCAGTCTAACAGCAGCAACAGGGACTCCATGGCACCTGTGTGCTGAGGTGGCACCTAAGACCGAAGTGGCTTCCGCCTCCCAACCTCCAGGGGCCACTGCCCCTGGACCCTTCCAGCCTGTCCAACTGGACCCGCCTCTTTGGAGTTTGAAGCCACCCTTCCCTCTAACCAAGCCTTTGTTCTTACTGCTGCCTCCCACAAGAAGTGCCCTCTGCATTTCATCATACCTGTCTTCAGGAGCCAACCCCATAACCAGATCTCCCTCGCTGCTCCCTCCTGTTCCTGCACAGCAGACCCTCTGACCTCCCCCCAACTCCAACCTGACTGTAGGGTTTTCAAGGGCAAGGTCTGGTCTTTGCCTACTCTCACTCCCCACCAGGGAAAATGGACTGTGGAGTAAGGACCAGAAGAGAAAGAGGCTTTGAGGGGAAAATAAGGACATCAAAGGGCCTGGGGATTTTTTTTTTTTTGTTTGTTTGTTTTAATTTATACAAGAGCAGGGGTACAGGCCAGATGAGTGGGAGGGTAAGAGGATTCACCAGAGACAGAGCAGGGAACAGACCAGGCAGACTGAGGGGAGCAGTGGGCGAGATAGGAGAGGTCTGCTTGTCATGTGGGTTGCTCCGAGGCCAGCAGGGATCAAACCAGCACTGCAGAGACTGCAGACAGCTCCACAGTCCTGCGCTCAACTGCCTGTGCCAGCAGGGAGGCCCGGGCCTGGATTTTAATCCCAACTGCACTTCTTACTAGGAGTGTAACCTCAGGCAAATCACCTAATCTGTCTGAGCCTTGGTTTCCTCACCTGTAAAATAGGGGTAATAGAGCCTATCTTTTTTTTTTTTTTAAAGATTTATTTTTTATACAAGAGCTGGGGTAACAGGCCAGAGGCACAGGAGGGTGAGAGGATTCACCCGAGACAGAGTGGGGAACAGAACAGGCAGAGGGTCCGAAGTACACTGCTGAGGGGAGCAGCAGGCGAGACAGGAGAGGTCTGGCCCGCCATGTGGGTATCTCCTTGGCCGGCCAGGAATTGAACAGGCGCTGTAGAGGCTGCAGACAGCTTCACAGCTCTGCACTCAACCCACTGTGCCACCGAGGAGGCCAAAAGTGCCTTCCCTAACAGTCCTCTTCAACCTTGATCTGCCCCAGCAGAGAACTGCAGGCGAGCCTCTCCTAGGGAGGAACAGCTTGGGGCCCACACTCAGCCTGGTTGCATAACCTGGGTAAGATATCCAGTAGCCTGCCACCAACTCCACCCCCAACTTGGCACCTTTCGAGAGATTCCGGAGGCCCCACAGCCCATACCCGCTCCCCTGCCAATATAGTGCCAGTTTTGCGGCCTTGAGCCAGCTACTCCCTTCCCACTTTCTCAGCCTCCTAATCTATAAAGTGGAGAGAATGGGAGCCTCTAAGATTGCTATGAGCTGAAAAATGTATTAAAGCACCAAGCATAGTGCCTGCCACTCAGAGATCCTCAAAAAATAGCAGTTATTATTATTTTTCATGTTTCTGAAGTTTGGTTTTGTGGTCTTTAAAAGGGTCCAACCATTGTCCCCCTCTATCAACTCCATGATGAAAGTTCTTTCTAATATCCAACACTGTTGCCTCTCCCTACCTGATACAACCAACCAACTCCCCCAATTCTTTTTTAAAAGCATCCTCTACACCTTTGTTCATGTGTGGCTTCCACCTACAGAACCCTAGGCCTTCCCTGGTAGCACAAGGGGTTAAGACACAGCACTATCAAGCTATCTCCAGTCACTGCAGGGAGCTCCCACATGGCACAGCAGACCTCTCCTGTCTCACCCGCTGCTCCCCTCAATACATCCGTCTGTTCTGCTCACCACTCTGTCTCTGGTGAATCTTCTCACTGCACCCCCTCCACCGCCATACACACACCTCTGGTCTACACCCCAGCTCTTGTATGCATAAACAAATCTTAAAAAAAAAAAAATGTCTCCCTTGCCTTCCTTCAGTCCTTAAGGACCTTAAGGGCAGGGCCAGATGAGCCCATAATCCCCACCTTGACTAGGTTCCTTCACCACACATCATGCTGTTAATACCTGTTCGGTTGATTTTCCCCTTAAGAGTCAATATGGGGGCCTCCCCGGTGGCGCAGCGGTTGAGCGCTGGGTTGCGAAGCTGCCCAAAGCCTCTGCGACGTAGGTTTGATCCCCGGCTGCTCCCCAGCCACCGGAGGAGGGTCCCAATTGGCGCCTGCTGCTCCCCTCAGCAGTGTACTTCGGTCCTTCTGCCTGCTCTGCTCCCCACTCTGGCTCTGGTGAATTCTCTCACTCTCCCGCGCTTCTGACTGTACCCAGTGCTTGTATAAATAAATAAATAAATCTTTTAAAAAAGAGTCAATATGGGTTTCCCCAACTCTAGATAAGAGCAACAGTTGCCATAGGAGTGTCACCCCCAGTTCCCACGGTGCCCCTATTTGGCTGTGGGAGTCAGAAAGAGGCAGCCTGGGGAGCTGTGATGTGCCCTGCAGCAAGGCAACAGGTCTACAAAGAGAAATAGTGATAACAAAGAGTAACATTTATTAAACCTAGGTACACAGCATGATGCTAAGGAAAACAATATGGGAAGCTTAGAGCAGGGAGAGAAAAAGACACAAATCAGGGTTTTGTAAACCACACACAAGATTCTATCCTGAAAACAATGTAGTGGGGGGGCGGGAGGCACTGGGGACGGTGAGATGACAGAATAAGATCTATTAGCCAAGAACCCCTGGCATCACATTAAAACTCTCCCCTCTTCAATCAGCCCTCTGGGAGAGAGTAGTAGAAAGGCATGGAAACAGTAGGATGGATCTCCATGATTAGTACATGATTAGAACAAACTGTAGTGAGTAGGGAGCTAATGGATAGGATGGAGGAATGTCAGTCTGGGCCTCCAGAGTGAGGGGCATCAGAAGGAAGGCTGGTATTCCCCTTCAGAAGGACTATGAACTGTACCAGAAGCATTATGTGGAGTTGGAGTCCTAGGGCAGGTCTGAACTTTGTGACCAACTAGTTATCTGAGTTTACTCCTACACCTGTGAAGGCGGAAAAAATTCCACTCCCTCCCTCTCCTCAGGAGGATCAAATAAAATTTAAAGACCTGATACCCTATGCAAACAATCGCTGTGTCTTTTCCCAGCAAGCACTGGGACCTCTGAATTGTCTGCTGTATTTCCTGTTTCATAATCCGCAAGCCCTGTCTCCCTGCCTAGGCTCACCACAGCAGGGTTGTTGCGGGTCATTTTAGGGGCGTTCACCTTGCATCCCAAATATTAATGCACCCATCCTCCCCCATTTCCAGCTGGAAATAAACTTTCACCTTAAGGGAACCTTCTCCCTCTCCCTCCCCCGCAGGTTACTACAGCAGCACCGGAGGGTCACCCTCTTCACTCTAGGCCCATAGGCCCATCTGAGCCAGAGGAGTCTGGCTCCACCTCAGGGCTCTTCATTGAATAGCTAGCGCTGAAACAAGTGGCGGTTGGCTCTACAGCCTGTCGGAGCGACAGAAACACCTGAAGAACTACTTAACACCGAGGCCCAAGCCACCACGACCAATTAAGCCGTAATCTTGGGGGGGGAGGGGAAGAGTAAGGGGGTAGCACCTGTGTTCCTTTATCGCCCCCCAAAGTGGTTCTGCTACGCCACCAGGATAAAGAGCCATTAGGTTCATGAAATGGATACCCGCCTGGTCCATTTTTACAGGACCACCTCAGCAGCCCCAGGATGGCCTCTGCAGAGAGTTCATCCCTGCCCCTAGAACCCTTGCCTCTCCCAACCTGCCCCAAGGACTCCTCCAACCCACAACCTCATCCCCTCAAGGACCCCCGCGGGAATCCCAGGACGGGCAGCATTTCTGCCAAACTCGGCTCTGCATTGGCAGCATTCCTGCCAACTCGGCTCGGGCCCCCAGTCCGGCCCACTATCGCCCCCGAACCCCGGGCGCGGGCCAGCCCCTCACCGCAATCGTAGCAGGCGAAGCCTAGTCCCGCGGCTCCCCGAGCCAGGTGCGAGTCAGTGCGCCTGCGCGAGCACCGCCCCCGGCTTCCCCAGCCTCCGCCTCCGCCCCCGCCTGCGATTGGCTCCGCACACTCCAAGGCCCGCAGCCTGACAGGTGCCCGCGGCCGAGGCTGCCGCCGCCATGTTTATCATGGGCGTTTGCCCTTAGGGACCAGGAAGTGAAAGGGGATGCTGACCAGAAGGGGACAGGTAGGGCCTCCCTGGTGGCGCAAGGGGTTAATACGCAACCTATGAAGCTGTCCGCAGCCTCTGCAACATGAGCTCGATCCCAGGCCGGCCAGGGAGCAACCCACATGGCCCAGCAGACCTCTCCTGTCTAGGCCCGCTGCTCCCCTCAGCAGTGTATTTCAGTCGGTCTGCCTGTTCTGCTCCCCACTCTGCCTCTGGCGAATCCTCTCACCCTCCCAGGCCTCTGGCCTGTACCCCAGCTCTTGTATGCATAAATAAATAAATCTTAAAAAGAAGGGGCCAGGTAGCGTGGATTCCTGAGCTTACTCTCCGGCTTTCAAATCCACGAAATTCACCTCCTTTTCAGTTCAAACCAACGCTTTTTTCCCGAAGCGTTTCCTTTCCTCTCCATGTCCTTTTTGGTTCTAAAAAAGACGCAAGTTTAGCACCTTCCTCATGATCTGACTGGGCGAACAGCTGAGGCCTATAACAGCAGTGGCACAACCTGTATTTCATGATGCCTGATCGTGAGCCCCTCAAGAGTGGAAGGCGCCTCTTTTGTTGTAAGCACCAGGGTTTAATCCACAGGTGCCAGATCCTCCGAGAGCCACTATGCAGCCCAAATTCCTGGTATTAGTAACAGTGACAATAAGATAGGAGTACTGAGCTCTAGGGGCCCTGATTCCTCCACGCGAAAAGAAAACAGAGTGGCCCAAAAAGAATCCATGGCTACCCCAAACCAGTCACTATGCCAGTGCTGGTTGGTTTAGCCCTAAATTACCTGCCACTTAAGGATGGAATAGAGCCACCATGCCCCGCCCCCCAACCACTTTATTAAAAGAGTAGTTAAAGAGGCCTACCTGGTGGCACAGGGGTTAAAGTCGCAGCACTGTCAAGCTATGAGCTAACCCACATGGCACAGCAGACTTCACCTGTCTTGCCCACTGCTCCCCTCAGCAGTGTATTTCAGTGGCTCCACCTGTTCTGCTCCCTGCTCTGTCTCCGGTGATTCCTCTCACCCCCTGCACCTCTGGTCTAGAGCCCAGTTCTTGTATACATAAATAAAAATAAATCTTAAAAAAAAAAAAAAAGTAGCTAAAATGTGGAACCCCAAAATTCTGGGGGCTATTACTGGAATAAGCATGAGAAACTCACAGCCTAGTTCTTATATTTCTCATTTTGCCTGAAAACTTCCTCCTCCAAACAGCAGAGGTCTTCACCAAGCATGTAAAATTACAATACTAAAATGTAGGCTTCTTACTCTGTCTCTGATTTGAAGTAGGACTCACTCTCCCTATTTCCCACCTAGATGTGACCAAATCTCCCTGGAAGTGGGAGCAGGTAGAGAAACCTGCCAGTCCCAAAGGATGTGTGACCCTGATAAAGTAGCCTAATATCCCTGAGCCTCTGGCGCACCATTAAGCGCCAGGCTGGGTTGAGGCCAGTCTACAGCTCGCCTTGGACATCCATCAGGTGCTGGGATTTGGGGTGAGAGGCAGTTATTAGCAGGGGTGTAAAGGGCATTACATTCCTATTAGTGTTATAACAAATTACCAGAAAAGTAGTGGCTTAAAACAAGGCAAATTTATTATCTTACAGTTGTGGAGAGCAGAAGTCTGTTTCATTGAGTAAAATCAAGGTGTTGTCAGGCTTGTACTCCTTTCTAGAGGCTTTAAGGGAGAACTGTGCATTCCCCTTACCCAGCTCCCAGGAGCTGCTCACATTCTTTGACTTGTGACCCTCTTCCATCTTCAAAGCCAGCAACGACTAATTGATGTTTCTCATGTCACATCACTCCAGCTGTGACTCTTCTGCCTCCCTCTTCCACATTTAAGGACCCTTGTGACTGGGTCCACTCAGACAATGCAGGATGCTCTCTTTAAATTAAGGTCAGCTATTAACAATATTAATTCTCCCTTGCCATGTAAAATGTACTCACAGGTTCCCAGGAAGTAGGCTGTGGACATCTTGAGGATGGGAGGGCATGCCTATCACAGGGGGTTTGCCCCAAGAAAAGTTGCTGTATCCCACAAACAGTTGTTAGAGAGGACAGAGGGTGAGGCTCCCCTCTTGGAGCAATGGGCTAAGAAGTGTTATGTAGATACCCTAGCCCAGTCCAGCTGTTGCCCTCACTAGGCCACTGGCCTAGGTTAGACTTGGGAGAGCAGCTCACTCTAGAAGAAATGTGACATCACCAGAGTGAGTGTGAGAAGCCTTCTCAGGGGGTGCCTGTGCTTTGAAGTTTGACTAGAACCTAGGAAAACTCATGTGGGTTATTGGTTTTGCCGTTTGAGTCAACAGAAGAGGGAATAGGAAAATATGACTGGCATCAAGAAGAGGTTATGGGTTTTAATCACCCAACAACTGGGTTTCACCCAAGTAGCTTCTGGGCTTTGGCCAGTTGGACTGGGTTCAAATTCCACTGTGCCACTTACAGACTCTAACCCTGGGAAAGTGGCCTGTCTCTTAGCCTCCCATTCCTTAGCTATTAAATGAGAACATTATCACCATGTTCTTCATATGGCTATGAAGAAGGAGATATTCTTGTGTAACATTCTAGAGAAGAAAACTGAAACAGTCTTGACAAAAACCCTAGTACTGATTGGTGACAAGGCTAATATTGTGAGTATGAGACTTGAGCCAGATGTGGTTGAATTTTGTCCTTGCCAAAACTGGCTGTTGAATTTGGGTAAGTTACTTAACCTACATAAGCCCTAGGCATAGGGTAGATGTATTGTATACCAATTCTGAGACAAGCAGCTTCTTGCTAGGTAAAGTGGGGATATTATTAGTACCTCCTTCCTAGGGTTGATGTAAACTTGAGGTTAGATGCTCATAAGCAACTTGATTCAGAGCCTGGGGTGGAGGCGCTCCATTCAAACGTTAGGGTAGCCCAACCACCTGAAGGAGTTAGGAGGATGGGGTGTGGGGAATAGGGACCTAACTTGATTAGAAAGGACAATGGGGGCCTCCCTGGTGGCGCAGAGGTTGAGCGCTGGGTTGCGAAGCTGCCCGCGGCCTCTGCGGCGCCGGTTCGATCCCCAGCTGCTCCCCGGCCACCAGAGGAGGGTCCCACATGGTGCGCAGACCTCTCCTGCCGCCCGCGGCTCCCCTCAGCAGTGTACTTCGGTCCTTCTGCCTGCTCTGCTCCCTGCTCTGGTGAATTCTCTCACCCTCCCGCGCTTCTGACTGTACCCAGTGCTTGTATAAACAAACACAAATAAATAAATAACATGCCTCTAAAAAAAAAAAAAAAAAGAAAGGACAATGGGATGCCCTCAGTAGCTGTGAGTAAAGGTGCCAGCATCTCGGTTGGGGTTGGGGCCACAGGACCAGCGGGTTTAGCTAGGTGTAGACATAGGCTATCTGGCTCCTGGCCAGCCCGAGGTGTTTCCCTTTGCCTGGAAACCGGGAGGTGTGGCTGAGGCAGGGCATGGAGGAGAGCGGCTCAACTAAAAAGTGGTGGTTGCAGTCCTGCACCGGACCAGCTCCCCGCAGGCTGAAGAAGACAAGTGAGTGGGGACCTACCCAGGAAGAACATTTCAGAGCGAAGGGCTTGAAACAGTTTTGAGTCTTTATCACCTGCTGGGAGCTTGGGGTTCCCACCCAGGCCAGGGGCAAGAGGTGGGGTGAGGGGTGAATACCTTAGGAAGAGCTCCTCGAAGCCATGATGGAAGCAGGCAGGTGTGGGCTCCTGCCCAGGACCCAAGCCCTGGGTAACCAGGCCCCGGGGACGGGTGGTGGAGACAAAAACAGGGTGTATCCACACACACGCCTCCACCACAGGTCTAGACGAGGACCAGGCCCCAGGAAAAATGCCCGCTGCCTGAGCTTCGGACCATGTATTCATACAGCGGTCTGGTGCCCGGGGAGGGCGTCTGGCCCCTGCTGCAGGCCCTCACCTACACCTACCTGCCCGCCCCGCTGCTGCTGCCCCCCATCCAGGCCCACAACTTCTGCAGCCGGCCCCCGGGCCTGGGCGCCGGCGAGTGGGCAGCCCCGCGAGAGTACCACTGCTTCCACCACGCGGCAGCGCCCCCGGCGGCCGTGCCGCCCTGGTGGGCCTTCCCGCAGGCCTACGCTGCGGCCCTGCGCCCGCCGTTCTCCGCACCCAGCTACCTGGGACCGTCGCTGCCGGCGGCGCCGGGGCCCGCCACGGCGGAGGAGTGGGCGCCGTGGCCCGAGGGCGGCAGCCTGCAGGCGGAGCTGCGCTGGGGCCGCGTGGAGCGCGCGTCGGACCCGCGCCTCGAGCTGCCCGACTACGTGCGCCGGGAGCTGCGGCGCGCGTACGGCACGTACCCGCGCACCGACGTGCGCGTCACCTACCGCGCCGGCGAGTTCCTGCTGCGCGCCGCGCCGCGCGTCCGCGAGCCCGAGTACCGCGTGGAGAGGCGCGCGCTGCGCCCGGCTGCCGGCAGCGCCAGTGACAGCCCCGGCGGCAGCCGAGGCCACAGCGGCCCCGCCGCGGAGGTGACGGAGCGCGGCCGCCGGAGGAAGGGGAAGGGCCTGAGCTGAGGGCGCCGCAGGACCCGGGGGCTCGCCCCCTGCCCCGGCTCTTGCCGCTCTCGGCGAAAGCGGGAAGACAGCAGTGCCCCCGGGGAGGGTACCCCTGTCACCTGCCTTTTTCCTTTTTATACCGAGACTGCCCGCCGCCCACCTCCTGCACGTCCTTGATTACGCTGCATGCGGGAAGGGCGAGAAAAGATCAAGGATTTCTGGGTGGGGGTCCCGTTGCTTTCTCCTGGGACGAGGGTGTGGGGTGAAAAAAGGGCTGGACCCTTTATTTTCTCACTCCCTCCTTCTCCCCACCTGCCCCTCTAGAAACTTGCCCCGCAGTTAGCCCCCACTTTCCCTTTTTCCCCTCCTCCCTCTGACAAAGCTCCCCCATCCCCAGCTTGTAACGAAAAGTAAATAAATCTTAAAACAAACAAACAAACAAAGTAAATAAAGGAGTGAAGTCAGGTGTTTGCTGCGAGATCATTTATACGTTTTGAGGTGGGGTATTTACCCATCTGTGTAATGAGAGCCTTACTTCCCTGCCCCTCCTGGCAGGGCCTGGCTCCTCTTCACCAGCTTTCCTTCATTGTGCAGCCCGGTATCCTAGCTTTCCAGATTCTTCCCACCTCCAGAGAGATTCTGAAGGTATAAACTCTTATGTTGACGTGTGATAGGCATTGCTGAGGAAGGGATGCCTAAGACACAGATTTAAACACTTTCTAGGCATGTAACTAGCCTCAGTTTCTTTGCTGTAAAAAACATGTAAACACATCCGACGCTGCCTGGAAAGTTCACTAGGGTTGAAATTGAAGATGAATTTCTCCTGTATCCTGAGTCTCAGTAACAGTCTTTAATAGACCGACATTGACAATATTCTGAGAGTTTCTTGGAAGGTTAGGTCACATATCCAATTTTAACTAAGTCTGATGCTCAGGCTTTATAAATTTGACTCCTCTTGGAATTGCTTTGACTGAACTTCCATTTGTAGCTGGCCAACATCTACCTGTGAATATGGGTATTTATCAAAGTTATAGGCAACTCGATCACTGCTGTATTTACAAACTTGAGAGAAGGTCTCTGAAACCTCAGCACTTGGGAAAGATGTCGATGTGTAGTTGACTTAAATATTTTTTGCACCAAGGAGCTTATATTTTTCTCTTTACCCTGGTTTCTAGGAGGCTCAGATCCAAATCCAGATTTGTTTAATATCTTTTGTGTAAAGCCTGGGTCCTGAATCCTTAATTCCTAGTTTCTTTTATTTTTATTATTATAAAAACACAGGTAGTGTGGTGGATCTGCTGCATTACTCACTTGATGTTTCTGATCCAATTTCCTCATCATAAACAGGGATGCAGCTGTTACGACTCCTCTCAAAAGGTTACTGAAAAGATGCCATGAAATCCTGCATACAAAGAATTTGCTACACTGCCTGGCATGTACTTAGTATACAAATGTTAGTGTTTGTTTTTAAATAATTGCAATACAGAAATATATAATATAGAAAGTTAAAGTTTTCTAATATCCCTCACCCCCAAATGATCGCTACAGTCCAATCTATTATTTTTCTTTCTTTCTTTCCTGTGTATATAGTATTGTGGTTACATAAATTGCACTGTATTGCTTGTTGCAGTACATTTCATGCCATTGCACATAAAACTACCTCTTTCTGTAATGGTCACCCTGTATTCTGTAGCATTTGTATTCTTTCCAGTTTTTACTTATTACAAGTCCCTCCAACAAATTTCTTGAATGCCTATTTGTTCTAGGCCCTGGGGATACAGTGGTGAATAAGACAACATGGCAGCCTTCTGGAGTTTGTATTTTAGTGGGGTGATATGGGCAGGGGGGCAATAAGTGAAAGCTAAGTTGTTATAAGTACTACAGCAAGAATCAGAAACTGGAAGGAAATGCAAGTGGGGTAGTGGATCTTAACTTAGAATATGGCGATCAGGGAAGGCTTCTCCGAGGAGGTCATATTCAAGCTCACATCTAAAGAATAAGAAGAAGCTGGCTACGCAAAGAGAAAGGTGAGGGGGAAGCCAGGCAGAGGGTATGGTGGGTAGAAAAACCCCAAGGAGTAAAAGTTATCTTTGTTCACTCAACAGACATTTGAGAGCCCACCATACACCAGGCACTGTTCTAGGCACTGGGGCTACAGCAGAAAACCAGACCAATTCCTCTCCTCATGGAGCTTACTATAGAGGTGTAATGTGGATGAGTGGAGACTGACAACAAGCAAATGGGTGAATGTATGGTATAATGTCAAAAGTGATTGGGGTGCTGTTTTCAATAGGAGAGATAGGGGATGTTTTTCTGAAGAGGTGACTCAAGTGGAGACCTAATAACAACCTTTACAAGTCATTTGGATGGCTGGGGGAGAAGAACAGGTACAACAACGCTGTGACTGTTGTGTCCTTGTCTTGTGAGCTGGCAGGTCAGTGTTGTAAATGAGGTTAGAAATGAGACTGGATCCTGTGGTGAGACCATGTTGGGAATTTTGGACTTTATTCATATGGGTAGAGGGTTATGAGCAGGGGAGAATGATCAAAATTTTTAAAATTCATCCTATTCTTGGGCCTCCCCGGTGGCGCAGCGGTTGAGCGCTGGGCTGCGAAGCTGGCCGCAGCCTCTGCAGCACCAGTTTGATCCCTGGACCCCGGACGAGGGTCCCGCATGGCGCGCAGACCTCTCCTGCCGCCTGCTGCTCCCCTCAGCAGTGTACTTCGGTCCTTCTGCCTGTTCTGTTCCCTGCTCTGGCTCTGGTGAATTCTCTCACCCTCCCGCGCTTCTGACTGTACCCAGTGCTTGTATAAATAAATAAATAAATCTCTTAAAAAAAAAAAAATTCATCCTATTCTGAATGCATGTGGAAAAGAAACCTAGAGGGGCCATTGTGGAAATAGAAGACCAGTTAGGTAACTTTTGGAATAAAACAGACAAAATAAGATAGCTTGATCTTATTTGGAAATGGTGAGGGTGATGAGAAAATAAATGTCCTCAACTCTGCATCATCGTTCACATATAGAAATTTAATTGTAAAGTCGTAGAATGAGAAATGCAACCTCAATAAAAATGAAAATTCTTAAGAGAAAAATGAGTCATTGGACAATGATATCCTAGTCAACAAGCAGAGCCAGCACCCAGATGTTTGGTTCTAAAGTCCATTCTCTACCAAAAGGATACAGGCCCCTGACCAATTCCAGGGCTGCTGCACAGAGGATACAAGATGAGCACCTTGTATGAGGATACAAGGAATGATTTGTGCAGGAAAATAAAGGACTACTCCAAGATGTCCAAAGTCCAAAAGAACCAGTGTGAAGGGCCTGCCACTGGCCAGATTGGGGACAATTTAAGAATTAAAACAGGCTCGGCAGACCTCTCCTGCCTCGCCCACTGCTCCCCTCAGCAGTGTATTTCAGTCATTCAGCCTGTTCTGTTCCCCACTCTCTTTGGTGAATCCTCTCACCCCCCACACTTCTGACCTACACCCCAGCTCTTGTATGTATAAATAAATAAATAAATCTTAAAAAAATACAAATAATCAGGCCTCCCTGGTGGCGCAAGGGGTGGGGCAACGCACTATGAAGCAGTCCTCAGCCTCTGCAGCACGAGTTCCATTCCCGGCCGGCTAGGGAGCAACCAACATGGTACAGCAGACCTCTCCTGCCTCGCCCGCTGCTCCCCTCAGCAGTGTGTTTCAGTCAGTCTGTCTATTCTGTTCCCCACTTTGTCTCTGGTGAATCCTCTCTTCCCCCTCATCTCTGGCCTGTGCCCCAGCTCTTGTATGCATAAATAAATAAATATTTTAAAAAAACAAATAATCATAGTAAAAAATACAATCTACTGAATAAAATAAGGATACATAAGTCCATACTAGTATTAAATAGATAAATGAAAACTCTTCAGTAAAGGAATAATGATATTAGAAAATCACCATTCCAAACATCATTGCAATAATTGATTCAGTTTGAGAATCATTCATGTATACTAAACTCAAGAGAAAAAGGAAAATATGCGCCAATAAGATATTTATTCACTAAAAAGTGAAAATAGTAATTACCAGTATAGTAGGAGAAACTAATGGGTAACTCTTTAACCCCACGGCTGTAGTCCCTCTTAAAGTCTTCTGTATTTAATGAGTTTCCTCAAAAAGTCAGGAGAGGTCTGCTGCGCCATGTGGGTTGCTCCCTGGCCGGCCGGGGGATTGAACTCATGCTGCAGAGGCTGCGGATTGCTTCATAGTGCGGTGCTTAACCACTTGCACCACCAGGGAGGTCCCTGTCTTTTTTCTTTCTTTTTTTTTTTTTTTTTTTTAAGATTTATTTATTTATTTATACAAGCACAGGGCACAGTCAGAAGCACGGGAGGGTGAGAGAATTCACCAGAGCCAGAGCGGGGAGCAGAGCAGGCAGAAGGACTGAAGTACACTGCTGAGGGGAGCAGCGGGCGGCAGGAGAGGTCTGCGCGCCATGTGGGACTCTCCTCCGGTGGCCGGGGAGCAGCCGGGGATCGAACAGGCGCTGCAGAGGCTGCGGGCAGCTTTGCAACCCAGCGCTCAACCGCTGCGCCACCGGGGAGGCCCTCTTTTTTCTTTTTTTTAAGATTTATTTATTTATACAAGAGCTGGGGTACAGGCCAGAGGTGCGGAAGGGTGAGAGGACTCACCAGAGACAGAGCGGGGAACAAAACAGGCAGAGGGACCAAAAGCACTGCTGAGAGGAGCAGTGGGCAAGACAGGAGAGGTCTGCCGCGCCATGTGGGTATCTCCCTGGCCGGCTGGGAATCGAACCCGCACTGCAGAGGCTGTGGACAGCTTCACAATGCTCAACCCAATGTGCCTGCGCCAGTGGGGGGTGCCTGATAGCACTGTCCTTAACCCCTGATAGCCACCAGGGAGTCCCTGCTTTCTGATATTTTAAACAAGAGAAAAGGCAACATCAACTCAGCAGTAAAGCACAATTATGAAGATACATCAAATAAACCTCAATTGGGAAACAAACCCATTGGTCTGAAGGGTCATTTTCAAAGCGTTTTTAGTACATTGAACAATGACATTGTTCCAAAATTTCAGTGTCATACATAAAAGACAAAGGAATTATGAGAAACTGTTTCAGGTCAAAGGAAACTAAAGAGAAAACTCAATGCAATGCATGATCTGTTTTGAATTCTGGGCCAGAATAAAAACTCTTTTTTTTTTTTTTTATAATTTTATTTTATTTTTTTTTAATTTTTTTTTTTATAGAGGCATGTTTTTATTTATTTATTTATTTGTTTGTTTGTTTGTACATGCACTGGGTACAGTGAGAAGCGCGGGAGGGTGAGAGAATTCACCAGAGCCAGAGCGGGGAGCAGAGCAGGCAGAAGGACCGAAGGACACTGCTGAGGGGAGCAGCGGGCGGCAGAAGAGGTCTGCGCGCCATGTGGGACCCTCCTCTGGTGACCGGGGAGCAGCCGGGGATCAAACCGGCGCTGCAGAAGCCGCAGGCAGCTTCGCAACCCAGTGCTCAACCGCTGAGCCACCAGGGAGGCCCCAGAATAAAAACTCTTATGAAAAATATTATTGGGACAAGCAGCAAGTTTGAGTAAGGACGATAGATTAGAGAAAGCACATGTTAGCAGTTGGTGAATCTGGCAGGAGGACAAGCAAGAGTTCTTTGTACTATTCTGGCAATTTTTCTACAGGTCTGAAAAAATTTCTAACTAAAAATAAACATAGTAATAAATTAAATCTCTGGATCAGAAAGGATACACATTCAAGATGTACTGCATATCTAGGTCACAGATTCTATGTTTTAATCTTGGAAAATTGCCTGCATGCTGGTAAGCCTCCTCGAATCCTTTTGGAAACAAACTAAGCTTCAAGAAAATCATGAGTTCCACACCAAGTAAGATGTGTTCTATAGCCCCTTCCTTCCATCCTCTCTGGTCCAGATCCTTGAAGCCTCCAGTCTCTGAAGAGCTGGGTTGCTCATAAACATTCCTCCCTGAGGCCTCCACGTTTGCCCTGGAAAGGCACCCCCTCAGCATCAGGGAGGAGGTGCTGCCACTTAGCTCAGTCAGCACTTACTGCTGCTCCACTGCCAGCTCCAGGCCCAGGGCAGGCAAGGAAGCCCTGCAGAGAGCTACATGCTTCCTTCCTTGATGTTTTCTTTGAACTTAACCATTAAAAGCTCAAAACTCATAAAACAACTGGACTGCCAGGGACCTTGCTGTTCACCTGGTTCAACCCCCTTGATTTATTATTATGCTGCGAGACCAAGGCCAGAGAGGAGTGACTCACGCAAGGTCACAATGTGGGTGGAAATACAGAGCTCTTAGAATCCAGCAGAACTCAGACCAGCAAACCCTGATCCTAATGGCTTCCTCCTCCTCCTGGCCTTACTCCAGCCTCACCCGTTCCTAACATTTGATGTGGAACCCTCCACCTAATAAGGCATGGCAGATTAATTTGAAGCCCTATCCTACCTTCCAACTGGGTAGCTCACATTCTACTCAGGTGAGTATAATAAGAATCTTTTTTTTTTTTTTTAATAGAGGCATTTTTATTTATTTATTTATTTGTTTGTTTGTTTTTGTTTTTTGTTTATACATGCATTGGGTACAGTCAGAAGCGCGGGAGGGTGAGAGAATTCACCAGAGCCAGAGCAGGGAGCAGAGCAGGCAGAAGGACCGAAGTACACTGCTGAGGGGAGCAGCGGGCGGCAGGAGAGGTCTGCGCGCCATGTGGGACCCTCCTCTGGTGGCCGGGGAGCAGCCGGGGATCGAACCTGCGCCGCAGAGGCCGCGGGCAGCTTCGCAACCCAGCGCTCAACCGCTGTGCCACCGGGGAGGCCCCTATAATAAGAATCTTAACAACCTCATATATTTGAGAATTTACTATGTGCAGGTATTGTGCTAAAGGCTTGCATAGAAAGTATCAATTCATTCAATTTAATCTTCACAAAATCTTGATGTGGAAATCATCATTATTCCCATTTACAGATAAATTGCAGCCTATAGGGATTAACAATTTACCGAATATTACACATGGAGAAAGCACGCAGGAAATCTGGCATAGCCTTAACCTGTAGGCCAAGCTGCCCCTTTCATACATGAGACAGACTCAGTAAAATGCAAGGACATTTACTGAACAGTTTCTAGAGACCATAGGGGTCCATGAATCAAGCCTCCCTGGAGAGGAATGTGGAGGATTTGCAAGAGATCATATGTACCACGAGGGAGTTGAGAAAGGCTGCTTCGAAGAGGCATCTGAGAGGTTTGGAAGGATGGATAGGATTCCAACAGATAGAGCTGGAAAGGAGGTAGCCCAAGAACTGAGGAGGGGTCACATGAATAAAAGCATGACAGCAGGAGGAGGAAGTCACAGAGTTTCATTAGAGGGCAGAGAGCAATGGGAGATCGGGCTTGAAAGCTAAGTAAAGGTTACGACAGCAATGGAAGGAGTCTTTGGGCGAACAGTAGCCCAAACTGATGTTATTAAAAGATCTGGCCAGTGGCAAGATAGTTGCCTGGAGGAGCACCTGGCTGGGATGTTGTGTGCCTGACTTACCCACTCCCTGTGACATCAGCACTGATGGTGTGGCACAGCCGAGCACCAGAACTGAGTTCCTAGGGCATTTGCTAGAGCTCACAGCCTATGGAATTCAGTTCTCAGAGCCAGGTGGCCAAAGTCCTCCAGGCCTTGATGCTGCCCTCCTGAGCTTTGTTCTGTGAATTTCCACCATCCCTAGGAGGGATCAGATGAGGAATCCAGGATCTCAAGGTTCCACCTATCCCAGGGAGGCTCTGAACTTGAAGCTGAAAACAGGAATCCATAAACAGGGACAGGGTAGAGTCTCTAGATTCCAATAGGAACTGATGTAGCATAGCAGGGATCTCATGTGTTCTGTGGAGTCTGTCCCAACATCTCCTGCCCCTGTATCCTCCTGGTAGGGTCAGATGTGCAGCTGCAGGGAAGAACCAGATCATGTATCCTGAAAAGGGCCTCTCTCTGCAGATGGGGGCTTTTCTGGGCCAAAGATGACCCCCAAAATGAGACCCCCCCAAGCGAGACCCCCAGAATTTCGGCTCCTTGAAATCTCCCCACATCATGTAAATATCTGAAGTGTCTGGGGAAGGGAAGTAGAAGAATAAGACTTCCCTGAAATATACTTACACTTTCTGGGGAGTTGAACTGAGGACTGGGGTGCTATCCCCACTCAAAAGGCAGCGCTTCAGCCTATGCCTGAAGAGGGAAACCCCCAGTCTGCTTGAGATGGGGCAAAGGGAACCACACTTACCCATGAAGCCTTCTCTCTCCCTCCCGGGGCTGGATCTGCAGGGATGTTCTCTGAGCATCCTTAAATAGGACTCTCATCCCGCCCCAGCCAACTCCCGCCCCCGCCCCATCCTGGCTCTTCTGAGAAAGGAGGAAGGTGTGGGAGGACCTGGCAAGCTGCCCAGAGAACCCTCTCAGACCTCAAGAAAGAGTGGAGACCCCTCCACCTCCAGCTCCACCTCTATACCTCAAAGTATCCCCTTCCTCAACCAATCTCTGACTGGGTCTCTCCCACCCCCTTGAGACCAGCCATCTGAGTTCTTTCTCTGTTCTTTTGTCTGGGAAATTTGCCCTTTATGCCCAATTCAAGATCAATTCCTCATTCTGAAGTTGGCTGATGGGGAACTGATGTGCTAGGGAAAGCTTCAGCATAGGCTGCCAACTTTTCCCTTCAGTTGAGGAGATCCAAGCACCCAATACCAGTTGTAAAATTCATCTGAGGGAGCAAGGAGAAAAGAGGCACTACTCTACTGCCCCCTCCCTGGTGTGGCTTCAAAGAGCTGGGGAGTCTGTTCCCATCTTGGGGAGGGAGGGAGGAAGACCTGAGGCGCTCAAGTTCCAACCAGCTGTGGAATCCCAAACAGGACTAGGGTTCCCTGGAGCCCCTACCTCATAGTTGGTATATGTCTTTGCATCTGTGGTGTCTCTTGTCTCTTGGGGTCTCTATCCTCTGACCCCAGAACCTAATATCTGCTGCACAAAGTTGGGACCCTCCAGAGTTTGAGCTGAGAATGAAGGCACTCCCCTAAGAAATTTTTCCTATCACCCTTCCTTGAAAGCTCAGGAAGTTCTTTCTTATGATATTTATTTATCTGCATTCAACTGCCATTCAAGAAGGTGATGTGGAGATGAAAAGTTACAAGGCTGTCTGAGGAATCTTGGGCCAGAGGAAGGGACAGCTCTACTGAGGAAACCTGAAAGTTCCCGGAATAGAGGGTGGTACTGAGAGAAGAGTCATCAGTGTTGTGCAATGGCGAGGTTAGGAGGGTTGGGGGAAGGAAGGGAAGGATGGTCTTTAAAGGGCTGGAGGAGGCCTGCAGCTGATGGAACCATCCCTCACCCCTTCCCAAGGACTTGCCTGGCTAGAGTTCAAAGTGGCTGTCACCCCACCCCTCATTAACCCCAGCAGCACCAGGCTGGCAGCTGCACTATTTTTATGGGAGACGCCAAGCCGAAGGTGCTCCCTCATACCTCCTTCCCCTTTCCTGTCCCCTCTCCCCAGGAGCCAGAATTTTTGTTCTTTTTTTTTTTCTTCAAGATTTGTTTTTTTATTTATGCATACAAGAACTGGGATGTAGGCCAGAGGTGTGGGGAGTGAGAAGATTCACCAGAAACAGAGTGGGGAGCAGAACAGGCAGATTAACTGAAACACACTGCTGAGGGGAAAAGCAGGCAAGATAGGAGAGGTCTGCTGGGCCATGTGGGTCAGCTCCCTGGGCCCCTGGTAATCAAACTAATGTTGCAGTGGCAATAGTGTGAAATCCCTGAGACTTAACCCCTGCACCACCAGAGAGGCTCAATTCTTGCTCTCTTTGAGGTCAGAGGACTTTGGTGGGGAGATGAGAGTCTGCAGTGAGGGACAGGGCTAGAAAAGAAAGCAGCGATACCCCTTTTTTCCCATATTTTGGCACTGCCTTGGCCCTTCTGGGAGAAGAGAAGATAGGACTTTCTACCTTGGCCTGTGAGTTTCCTGAGGACAAGGACTACTCTGGGTGACCAGCACCCTACAATGGAAATAATCCTGAAAAGTGTCTCCCTCCCTGGGGCCTCCCTGGTGGTGCAAGGGTTAAGTCTTAGCACTATAAAGCTATGGGCAACCACTGCAGCAATCCTTCCATCCCCCAGGGAACTAACCCACAAGGCCCAGTAGGGTAGCAGGGGATGCTGAAGCAGAAGGAACAGAAAAAAGAAGCTGAGACCTTGCTGGGTCCTGGAGTTCAGCTGTTCTACCCTAAATGAGGAGTCCTGCCAATGAAGCCACAGAGGCAGGCATGGCCTACCTAAGGCAGTCCTGGATCTGACTCAGATCCTCATGTATGTCGCCTTGTGCCCTTTCCCCCACCCAAACCAGGCACCATCATCCCAAGACCCAGATCTTGTAACCCCCCAATTCTTTTTTTTAAAGATTTATTTATTTATGCATACAAGAGCTGGGGTGTAGGCAGGGGCAGGGTGGAGGGGTGGGGGGTGGGGGGGTTGGGAGGTGAGAGAATTCACCAGAGACAGAGTGGGGAGCAGAACAGGCAGACTGACGGTCTGCTGGGCCATGTGGGTTAGCTCCCTGGCCAGCTGCTGGGGGAGGGGAAGGAGTGGGGATTGAACTCGTGCTACTGTGACTGGCAGTAGCTTCATAGTGCTAAGACTTAGCCCCTTGTGCCACCAGGGAGGCCCCTAACTCCCCAATTCTTGGGTAGACATTGCTGTTATGGAAAGGCTAAGGGGTCAGATATGACGAGGAAGTCAGCACCTACAAGCTGACAGCTTGAACCTGGACTGGGCACAAAAAGGGGGAGGCACTGGGATTTGAGGAAGAATATCAGATCTGGGAGTCAGGGTCACTAGACCCAACTCGAGAGCCACGGGTCTATGGAAGGGCGGGAGGGGCAAAAAAGGGGGAGAAAGCCACAGAACCTGAGAACGGAGATTTGGGGGCCGAGGAAATAAAGCAGATGGGAAATTTCTGGCAAATCACAAGAAACGAGACGGGAATACAGTCAGCTATTGCGACTCCACCCACTGGAGATCCCCACGCCCAACTCCTCCCCGTCCATAACAAAAATGGCCGCCGCGGGAGCCCGTCCACAGCCCCGAGGCAAACGAGAACGGAGAGGGGCGGGGGGGTGGGGGGAACCCTAAGCTCCGCCCAGCTCCGGGCATTTGCCCTTTGAAAAAATGGCTTCTGAGGCGCTTCTGGAAGAGAACCGCTCTGGGCCCCGCCTTTGATCTCGTTGGTGGGGCTAGGGGATGAGAACTGCACCGCGCGGGACAAGTCGCCGGCGGCGCCCGACGGAGCAGGTGATTTCCCCTCCAGCCCCCGGCCCAGGGCTAGGAGTGTCGCGGAGAGCGTTGACCCAGGGTACCTGTCCTGTGTGTTCCCCCACAGTACCCCCCGGGACCCGCTGGACCCCATATGTGATTCTCGCCGTGGCCTATATTGAGGCACATCCCAGCTTGGTCAGGCCTCCCTCGTCATGTGTCCCCCGGGGCCGCAACCGCATCCCCGTGCCTTCGGGCCCACTCCTCTGGACCTTTACAGGCACCCCGCTAGCTGGTTTAGAGAGCTCCTGCTTCAGGGGTCGGCCATCATCGCGATCCCACTTCCTGTGCTCCCCCCTTCCACCGTTTGTGCTCCCGCTGACTTTGGATGTCGGAATCCGTTGTTCCCCAGCGTCCTTGGCTCTTCTAAGTCCTGACTTGGGGTTCGGGGTGCAGTTATGTCCTCTGGTATCTTTGTTATGGAACTGGCGCCCTAGGCGCCAGGCTTCCTAGGGGCCGGGAAAAGCACCGAAGAACTCGGCTGGACTCTCTGAGTGCCCCAGGATCTTACACACGGCCTCGCAGGAGTCCTCCTCCACATGGCCTCTGCTCTCCCTTCACCCTGAGCATCTCTGGACCCCACGGGAAGAGCATGATCGCTTTCCTCCAGTCTTGCTTAAATTTGTCTAAGGGGTCTGTGTAGAGCATCGAGAGCACAAGCCTGCAAGCCTGTGCCTGTCTATTCTTGGGGCACCTCTCAGACCAGCTGGGGACAGTAAGGATGGGTAATCAGGGTTGGCTACTTGGAGGAAGTCAGTCCTGCAGAAGGAGGCAGAAGCTCTTCTGAGAGGGAAGAACAGTGTGAGCAAAGATTCTGAGGTAGGCAGGAAGGCCAAACCAAGCAGGATAAGAGGATCAGAACAGGCTGGGGTCACACCACCATGAAGGTTGTTTAGTGGGTGGTTAACAGTGAAGGTCTGGAGGCAGATTGCCTGAGTGTAAATCTGCCATTAGCTTACATGTGACCTTGGGAAAGTTACTTAACTGTGCTTCTGGGTAAATGGGGATAAGTTGATGATGTTAGTGTTTCTATTTTAGGATTCTTGTGAGGATTAGGTAAGTTAATGTATGTAAAGTACATGGAACAATGCCTGGCACATTATAAATAGTCAGAAAATGCCAACTATTGTTATCATCATCAGAGATTTTTTAAACAAAACTCATGACAACATGGGCATCACCTGACTTGAAGCCTTCAGGAAATAAGGGGGTTCTGCATGCTGTATCCAGACTTTGAAAAGTCTCATGGAAATCCTGTTTTTATCCTAGAGAAAACTGGCTGTTCAGGCTGTAGCTTCCCCAACTCAGGGACTGTGCAGGAGAAATATTAGGAAAAGCCACTTGACAGAGAAGAAATAATGAGACATGCTAGGGGATAGGGAGGGGTAAAAGAAAGAAATTGTATACTTTGAAAGCTGCCTAAAGTTTAGGCAGCCCAAGAACAAGAGGAGGGAAAATGTTCCCATAGGAGACAAGTTAGAATAAAGGCTCAGGAATAGGAAAACTTTATTTGGGCACAGTGAGGAGTTTCCCAAAATCAATTCCTTGACCCTGAGATCTCAGATACATACCTAGAGGCATCACACATATCCCTGAGAGCTTATACCCTAGAAACTGGGCTTTCATGCTTTTGTCCTAGCAAAGGTTAACAGGCAACTGTCAGCAACTAGGATTTGCTGTAACTCAAGGTAGGTCTCTGGAGGGGCTGACTCTTGGGGAAGCTACATGATGGGACCTGGTATGCCTGGCTGAGCAGTTCTGCTACTCTGGAGCAAGAGGCCAGGGCTTTTCAGTCCTGCCTTCCAGAGTGACCCCTGTGCTATAAGGAGATCAGGGAATTGTGACAGCAGATGGTAGCCCTGTCTCAATCCACTTGAAAGTCTTGATATCACCACATCCCCAGAGCAACCCCTGGAATATTTTGACTAGGCAACCTGGATTTAAATTTTGACTGTCACAGTCAAGCCAGATGACAAGGAAATTCATTAAACTCACTGAGTTTCAGTTTATTTATCTACAAATGAGGGAGTAACTGTTTATTGAGCATCTGCTTTGTAGGAGATACTGTGTATACTTTGGTGAACATGCCAGGTGAGTCCTCATGAAGAAACAGGAAAAAACATTAAACACTGCCAAATCATTGTTTAATAATAGCTGTGAGGGGTGCTGTTAAGTTAGGAAAAGTATGATATGCAATGAGGATGTAACAGAGGAGACCAAACCAGTTAATTCTAGAGGGGCAGGGGCAGCATTCCTTTAGGAAAGAATTTTAAACTGAGACCTAGAAGGCAAGAAGGACTTAGACAAATGAGGAGGTAGAGGTGTGTGCTTGTCGAGGCAGAGGAAACAGTTCATACAAAGGCCCTTGCATGAAGGAGCTTGTGTGTTGGCACACTGAAAGCAAGCCAGGTTGAAGGGGACTGATCCAGGGGTGGTGTGGTACGCGGTGAGGCTGAGAGATGTAGACAGGGGTAAGGCCCTGTATCCATGACCAAGAAAAGATTCTAGACTTATTGAAGGGTAGTGAGACATCACTGATAGATTTTTAAGGAGGAAAAACACGATTTTTGTAAAGCTCGCATGCGGTGGTGTGGAGACTAGGTTGGGGGGGAGATGGTAGTGAGGAGAAGGGGATGGAAGCTCTTGCAGTTAAGGCAAGAGATGGAGCAGAGTGGGAATAGAGATGGGGAGCAGCTGTGCTGAATGATGTTGGTTACGACTTGGTGACCAGTTAGATGTGGGGAGACAGCGGGTAGGATGGGAACAGCTCTGAGTGCCGGGGCATGCATTTGCTGAGGACAGCCTTGGAGGAGGGAAAGAGAGAGGGACGTGTTATCCACATGGAGGTGGTAGGTGGCAGATGTACAAGTGTATAGCTCAGTGGAGGAGACTGAAAGAGAGGACTGAACATTTGGGAATTGGTAACATGGAGTTGGTACATAGAGATGTGGACCTAGATGAGATCTTCCTGAGAGAGAGGGTGCATAGTGAGGAGAGAGGAGGAGCAGCTTCAAGCCTGAACTTTGCTTCCACATTTAGAGGGCAGCAGAGGAGAGAGGACAGAGAAGGGAGTCTGGGAAGAATGGGCAGAGATAGAAGAGAAATAGAGAGGAATGCTTCAAAAACCAGGCAGTCATTACCACCTACATGTTCCTGACTCTCAAATATAGACTTTTGGGAGCCAAAAGCATGTAAGTAGGAATAAAGTTAAGTATTTATTGAGCCCCTGCTAAGTACAGGCATTTTTCTAGGTGCTAGCCATTGAATAAGACAGTCCTTCCTTCCCTCATCTGGGAGTTTACATTCTTGGCTGGGGAGGCAGGGGGCATTTGAGCAGAGCCCTGGAGGAGAAGAGGGACTGAGTCATGTGGGTATCTGGAAGAAGCTGGGCTGCAAGTCTGAGGAACAGCAGGGAGATTGGTGTGGTAACAGTGGGGCGAGTGAGGTTGGAGAGGTAGGCAAAGGCCAGCTGTTGCCGAGCTCTACAGGCCTTGGGAAGGATAGCCTATGCAGATGGCCCCACATGTTGGAAGGGCAGGGGTTAGGCAGGAAGGGAGAAGTCATGAAAGACTTCCTTCTATCTGGGCCCCAGAGCCAGAAAAATCCCTTTGTGCAGAGGGGTGGGTGGCCCATTCTGGGTGGGGGAAGGGCTGAATTCAGTTCTGAGGCCTACTTGTGGGGGGGAGGGGGACTGTACAATGGGCCCCTTGTAGTGAACTTGGGGTCTAACTGACCCTTTCAATGATGGATTCCTCAATTAGGAGGCATGTGATCTCAAGACCCGGCTTCTTGCCAGAGGGTCTGGGCCTGCTACTAGGGAATGGTGTGGGGAGGTGGGGAGAGGTCAGAAGAGGTAGGAGGAACTCCACTCAGGAGACAGTCTCCTGAGAAAATGCCCTGCCCTGACTCAGACTAGAGGAGGTGGAGAGATGGGCAGGGAGGGGTTCTGACTCTGCTTGTGGAAGCAGGGAAAGACTAGAGGGCCGAAAGCTATGGGTAACATCAACAAATGGTTTCTACAGCAGGCCAGGAGGGCGGAGCTGGCCTAGTGGAAAGGGGCAGGCAGAAGAGGGCCTGACAACCCTACGTCTTGTGTCCCTTCAGAAGAGGAGAGAACATGGAGCTGGAGAGGATTGTCAGTGCAGCCCTCCTTGCCTTTGTCCAGGCGCACCTCCCAGAGGCTGACCTCAGGTAGAAGCCGCTCTTCCAGAAGGATCATGCCAGGGCCAGGGTTGGAGCTGCTGCGCAGCACTCTGCACCCTGACCAATGGAAAGATTGAGATGGAAAGCGCTCAACCCTACTCCTGAGGTTGGGGAGGGCTGATGATGTTTTATTGGTATGGCCTTATCCTGTCTCTGTCACCTTGTACAGATGGGAAAAAGCTGAGGGAGGGTGGGCTACACTCTGGCCTTGAGGTCTGGCTATAGACCCTATGAAGCTGAGGGCTGTTTCAGGCTAAGTGGGAGTGTCGGCGGTATCCAATGTCCTACCTAGAGCTTTACCTGTTCTCTTCCTGCAGTGGTTTGGATGAGGTCATCTTCTCCTATGTGCTTGGGGTCCTAGAGGACTTGGGCCCATCAGGCCCATCAGAGGAGAACTTTGATATGGAGGCCTTCACTGAGATGATGGAAGCCTATGTGCCTGGCTTTGCGCACATCCCAAGGTAGGGCCTGGTTCAGGCCAAGAGAAGGAGGAAGCTGGCTGATTATGGAAGGGGGCACAGTTGTCCCTCACCACCCTCCTTGTCTTTTCAGGGGCACAATAGGGGACATGATGCAGAAGCTCTCAGGGCAGCTGAGTGGTGCCAGAAACAAAGGTGAGTCTAGGGGTCAACATTTGGGTTACTCAACCCCAAACCCCCAAGCCTTTGGCAAACCTGATACTCTCTCTGCCTCTTTAAGAGAACATGCAACCACAGAGCTCGGAGGTCCAAGGTCAGGTGCCCATCTCCCCAGATCCCCTGCAGCGGCCTGAAAAACTTAAAGAAGAGACTAGGTCTTCTGTTGCTGCTGGGAACACCCAAGATGAGGTACTGCTAGAGGGTACTGATGAGGAAGCTAGGGGGCACCTAGGGGAAAGGAGGAAATTCTGCCTCTTGTCAACATTTATACCTACAGGCAGCCGGCGCTGAGGAGGAGCTACTGCCAGGGGTGGATGTACTCCTGGAGGTCTTCCCTACCTGTTCAGTGGAGCAGGCTCAGTGGGTGCTGGCCAAAGCTCGGGGGGACTTGGAAGAAGCTGTGCAGATGATCGTAGAGGGGAAGGAGGAGGGGCCTCCAGCCTGGGATGGCCCAAACCAGGTATCCTCTGCCAGGGGTCCCCCAGCCCATGTAGCCTCCTCTACATTCCACCTTAGTGTTAAGCCCCACCCCTAGCCCCATCAACTTCTAGTGTCATGGGTCTGAGCAGGCTTCCTTTCTCTGCAGGACCTGCCCCGGCGCCTCAGAGGCCCCCAAAAGGATGAGTTGAAGTCCTTCATCTTGCAGAAGTGAGGCTGAGCTGGGCTGGGGTGGGCCCTATTGAGGGGCTTCCCAAGGGTGGCATGAGCTTCACCCAGCCGGTTTTTGGCAGGTACATGATGGTGGATAGTGCAGAGGATCAGAAGATTCACCGGCCCATGGCTCCCAAGGAGGTGAGAGGGTTGGGGCTGCTAGGGATGTGGAGTGAGTGGGACTGTCTCCTGGCTTTTACTACTTCCTGCCTTATTGCTTGACAGGCTCCGAAGAAGCTGATCCGTTACATTGACAACCAGGTGGTGAGCACCAAAGGGGAAAGATACAAAGATGTGCGGAACCCTGAGGCTGAGGAGATGAAGGCCACGTACATCAACCTCAAGCCAGCCAGAAAGTACCGCTTCCACTGAGGCATTCGCCGGACTCTGCCTGAGCCTCTCTAGGCTCAGATCCCAGAGGGATGCAGGAGCCCTGCACCCCACACAGGGCCCACCCAACTCCTTTCCTCCCTTCCCTACTACTTTCTCTACTTCCTTGCTCCAGTGTTAACCTCTTAGAGCTGCCCATGGGCATAGTAAAGGTGGCCCCAGGAAGGTGTGAGTGCATTCTGGTCATTTTTGCCTTACAGCTGGGGTGCTGGAGTGCTGGGGGAGGTACTGTGTCTGTCGTACCTCTCCCAACCTTGTCTCTCCTATCTCCAGAAGGGCAGAAGCGCCAGGCAAGAGGGGGTAAAAAGCTCTTTATTTGAAGCTCCAGGGTGGGGCCGGGCTTTGGCCTCTCTCCAGGGGCCCCCACAGTCCAGCTGTGCCCCACTGGAGGGTTGGTCAGACCTGCAGGTTGACAAAAGGTGCGAAGCCCACCATGTCTTGCAGCAGCACCAGGGCCTGGTGCAGTGGCGGCTCCACGTCGATGTCCACACCCCGCTTCCGCAAGCGGCTCAGGCTGGGCTCTGCCACATGGTGGCAGTGCCGCACCCGGAGGGAGCGCAGCGTCGGGCAGTACTCTGCCAATGTCCTGGGGTGGGAGGAGGAGGTGTGGGGAGGAAGGAGCTGGGTAAGGTAAAGGGCAGGGAGGAAGCCACTATACCCACAGTGGGGGAGCCAGAAAGCCCTTCTCCCTCCACGTCGGGCATCCTTTTTCCCTCCATTCATGAGGGAAGCAGCCTGGACTAGGGTCTTAAACAACGCCGGCAGTAAACTGAAACTTCCTTTCTTTTAATGGGGGAATCTGCGCTTCAGCATCGCCCAAGATTGCAAAGTTTTACCCATGTTGAAGAAAAGCCAGAAATCTAATTTGGGATGTGACGTCTCCCAATGTGTAAATACTGACTCAGGAAAGTTTTTAAACTGTAATTTCTGCTTAGGCAATCTAGATGCTTTTCCTGTTCAGAATGGGGGTGCCAAGGCAGAGGAAACATTCAGAAACCCCAGTTTTGCCTTTTGACTACTTCAGTCCCCTCCCAGCCCCAGAGGCTAAAAAAGTGGCTGCCCTCCTCTCAGACCACAGACCCAAGGCCCAGGCACCTGACGCCGTCGCTTCCCACGCGGAGGCAGCCGGTTAGGTCGAGATGCTGGAGTTTCGGGCAGTTCCGAGCCAACTCCTGGACCGCGGCATCCCCCACATTGGCGTTGACCGCCAGCGAGAGGCTACGGAGGCCAGCGCCGCGCCTCTGCGCCAGGTACACGATGGCCTCATCCTTGAGCTGACGGCAGGCGGTGAGGTCCAGCTCTTCGAGGGCTGGGCAGCGGTCCGCGAGGCCGCGCAGCGCCAACCCGTCTACCCAGTCACAGTGCGCGAGCGACAGGCGCTGCAGGCGGGGGCAGCCCTCGGCCAGCGCCCCCAGCGCGCGGCGACTCAGTTGCCCGCAGCCGGCCAGCGCCACGCTCCGCAGCTGCGGATTCCGCGCCAGGACCGGCACCAGATCCTCGTCCGCCAGCCACTCGTGACACGGCGCCAGCGCCAGCTCCTGCAGCCCCTCGGCGTCCCGCAGCAGCCAGGCCAAGGCGGCCCGCGGGATCTGCGGCCCCACCTGCGGGCGGGGAAGCGCCTGGACCCTCAGCGTGTCCCGGGAGCCCGGCGGGCGCTGCCCACCCGCGCCGAGGCGTTCTTTCCCGGCAGCAGCCCACCCTCGGGACTTGCCACCCGCCCTCCCAGGAGAGACCCCCGAGCCCTCGGAGTCCGCACGGTGCTCGTCTGGGGAGTCCCCCGGCGGGAGGGGACGCTCGCCCGGCGTTCCGGGAGGCCCGGGGGAGTCCGGAAGGGCAGACGGACCGAGGGGGCGGGCAGAAGGCGGGGCGGGGGCAGGACGCCCGCGGGGGCGGGCCGCATTCCCCCTCTTCCCCGCTCACCTGAGCCGCGTCGAAGCGGCGCAGCCCGGCCAGGTGCAGCTGCACTAGCGCCCGGAAGGCCCGGCTGACGCGCTGCAGCCGGAGCAGCTGGCGCAGCGGGACCCGGCTCAGGACGTGTGGGAGCAGCACGTCTTCCCAGGGCAGGTCCAGGAGCCTGCGAGTAAAGGGACGGTTGCGACGGCGTCCCAGGGCCGCTTTTACCTGCGAGTTCGTATCCGTTATGCTCCTGTGCCCCGGCTTCCAAGAGTGGCCCCCAGACCCGGTCCGGGTTCAGCTCCCCTCCCTCAGGCCCTTCTTCCTTTTCTCTGTCCCTCCGGTGCTCGGTACCTGACGGCTCTCGGCTCTTGCTCCCCTCCGGACGGCTCCATCGGTGGCTCCATCGGCTGTCTACTGCGCGTGCGCAGGAAGGACTCGTTTTGGCCTGGCAGCGGCCGCGGCTAACCCGCCTCCTTGGGCTGTAGAGACAGGCGGGTTCAATCGAGTGCCGTCTTACGGAGGCGCCTCTCGGAAAGTGTTCGGGATGGATCCCGAGACTGAGGCAGAACAGACCGGGGTGGGGGTAACATCAGAGCGCGCCTTCTTGGCTACTGGGCTTGAGATCCCAGGCTGGAGAATGCGACGGGCTACGGACTGGCTTCCTTTTTCCTCTTGCGACAGTGGCCGCCGCTGAGTGAAGCGACGCTGGGAGGAGCAGACTAGGCCCAACGCAGAAGGGGCGGGGCCAGGACGCCCTGGTTCTGGACACACTCTGCCCTCGGGTCGCGTTTAGCGGCTTTGAAAAATGGAGAGAAACTGCCCAGGATCTTACTGTCTGGCACTTAGTCGGTGTCTAATAAATGTTGAATGGGGTGACTCAATGAATGAATGAATGAATGGGCAAGGCTAGAATTTTTCTTCATCAAACAAACATCCCCAAACCTCACGGTTGTGGAGTACAGAGCAGTGCAGCCCCTTCCACTCCCGGACGATTTGGGGCAGGTTTATACCTGGGAGTGGGGGTGGGGGGCAGAGACATAGGGATTGCTAAGGAGGACTATATTTCCAGCCAGTTCCCTTTCTTTTTCCCACCAGGTATACAGTCCTAAGAATGAGTGCTCAGAAGTACCAAGAGTACTTTTTGGTTGGCCTGGGGGGGTAGTTGTTGGGTCTGCGGTTTAGCTCACCCTGGAGGCAGTGACGCCTCAGAACTCTGGGCATAGTTCTGGGCCTCCCTCTCCCCGCTTCCTCAGGCCCTAGTTCCAGGTCAGCTCTGGGAACCCCCTGGAGCAGTGCTTTCTTTTCCCATCAAAAATTGGTGGGGTGAGGGTGTGAAGGACGCTGAGGGTGACTGCAGTCGCTGAGAGCTGCCCCCTCGACCACCAGCATGGTTGCGCTCTACTTTCGTGCCACCGCTTCACTGGTCACTTTATAATTGGCTACTTCTCCCCCATTATATCATCTGATCTTCGGACACCTCTGGTGGGCTGGTCTGTGCTGTCCCTCCACTTTAAATATGAAACCGAGGCCCTGGAATAGGGAGCGCTCAGTCCACAAGCGAGTCAGGGATAAAGAACCCAAACATCCTGGGCCTCCCTGGTGGTGCAAGGGGTTAAGCACCGCACTATGAAGCAATCCACAGCCTCTGCAGCACGAGTTCGATCCCTGCACGAGTTCGATCCCTGGCCCGCCAGGGAGCAACCCACATGGCGCAGCAGACCTCTCCTGTCTTGCCTGCTGCTTCCCTCAGCAGTGCATTTCGGTCAGTCTGCCTGTTCTGTTCCCCACTCTGTCTCTGGTGAATCCACTCACCTCCCAGACCTCTGGCCTGTACCCCAGCTCTCGTATGCATAAATAAATAAAGCAAAAAAGAACTCAAGCATCCAGATTTTCCCAGAATTCCTTCCCCGGCTCCCTCCCCACCCCCAATATAGCCAGAAGGGTGACGCCAGCAGCGAGGACCAGAAAAGGATTAACCTGGGTGAGGGACTTACTCCCCAGGCGGATTGGGGTGGGGGTAGCTGGGACAACGCACCTCTATTAACATAGAGTCTCGCCGGCGCGCACCACCTCCGGCCGCGCGGCTCCTTCCCCTCCCCGCTTTGTTTGCGCCTCTGCGCCTGCGCAGTGCGACAAACCTGGCGCTGTCCCCTTCAGCACCACGCGGAGCCCGCGCCGCCCCTCGCCGCGGTGAGCCCCGCGCGCCCCCGCCTGACACGTCCTCGCACCCCCTGATAGCCCAACAGACCCCTTCTTCCTCCCGAGGTCACGGCCTGACAGTCCTGGCCTTCCCTAAGGGAGAGGTTGTCATAGTAACTCTAGTGGCGCTGTCTTAAAATAGCTGGGCCCCCTTCTACCTTGGCCAAGGGCACAGGGTTGCCGGGTTCTTGTTTCCTCCAGCTCCCTCATTATCCCGTCTAGCCTCTTATCCCCAGATAGACTGGACATCAACTCAGGAGCGAGGAAGTTCTTCCTGAAGCCTGACTAACATCCCTCCTGCTGCACCCTGGGTGGGTGGTCAGGGTTGGGTCTCCTGTGTCTTCTGGGTCTGAGACTCAGAATTCCGGAAGGTTGGGGCCGGTGTTCCCTAGATCTCTCGTCCATAACCTAACGGTCTCCTAAATTTAGGGGGCGGGTCCAGTCTACACCCAAACCGTGCTGGTTGGCGCGGCCGCGTGCTCGTGGGGGCGGGAGCGCGTGTGGCATGTAACAGGTCATGTGGCAGCCTCCTAGGGACACGCGTAGGGTCTGGAGCGGGACACGCGTGTGCAGCTGGGTCCTGCGTTGTGGCTCAGGGGCCAGTGGACGAGAAGGACGTGGACATGATTGGGGTGGGGCAAATGATGTTCTGAGGCTCCTAAACGTCCTCCCCCTCGTCAGGGGCGGGTCTCAGGTTGGCGGGAGAGCCCAGCGGAGATCTTGTGTGTATTGGGGGGACAGCTTCTGGGGCTCAGGGCTCGGGGAGAGGGCGGGGCGGGGCTGGGTAGGGTGGGGTGGGTGGGGGGATTAGCTCTGCTTGAGCGGCGCGTAGGGGTGAGGAGGCGGGACTGAGAAGCGGGCGGGCCTGGAGCAAGCGGGAGCAAGCGGGGAGCCGCGCTACCTTCACAGCTGAACTGGGCCCAGCCTCTCCCAGCCTCTCCTCGGCCCCAGCTCCAGGCGAGCAGCGGTGAGTACCGAGGCGACTCCAGGCTGGGCTGCACTGGTGATGCGCTGGGTGGCCCATTGAGCTTCAGGAACCTGCCTGGCAGGGCTGCTGCTCCTGACCTCTGCCCCTACCCTGCATTGCCACCAGAGGCTCCATTATCCCTCTGTGGCCCCTTCTGGGCTGGACAAGATCTATTCTACTCCTTGGAAGGAGGGTGGGAGAGAGGTGTGATGCAACCTTCCCCCTCCAGATATCGGTGACTGGTGGGGGCAGGGGAGAGGGTGTGTATCCCTGCCTAAGTATCTGTGTGTGTCCATCTGTATTTGTGTGATTGTGACTAGCAGGTTTCTGTGTCTGATATATCTGTGTCTCCTGTGTGCCCTGGAGAATGAGAACCAGTGAAATATTTGGGTATTTCTTTGTGTGTTCTTGTTTGATGACTATGTGTGTGTAAAACAAGCATGTGCCTTTCCATTACATGAATATTTGTTATGACTGTAAGAGTGTGTATGAGGGTGTGTCTTTGAGCAATGTGTGTGTGTGTGCCTGTGTCTCTGTGTGCTAGAGGGTGTTGCTATGAACATGTTGCAGGGGGTACTGACATATTTGTTGCTATGTATGTGTGCATACATGAAATATGTATAGCTGCATGGAGAATAATAATGTCCTTTTCCCATTTGGCATGTGTGTGTTGGGGTTGGGGCCGCTGTTTAGGTCTTTCTCCTCCCCTCTACCCTATGCCTCTCAGCCCTCATCGTCCCTATATAACCTCCTTGCAAGCCCCTCAGACCGCCCCTTCTTCCTCCTTTTCCTTCCAGGAGTCCTGAGTTCTCTATCCCTGAGTGAGGGGCCTCCATGGAGAGTGTGTGTGGGAGGGGGCGTGGCTTTATGCTGGTGATGGCCGGCTGACATTCCTGGTCCAGAGGGGTGAGATAGGCCTTTCCCCACCCCTGCCAGAAGTAATTCCAAATGTTACAGGGACTCTGAGCTCACTCAACTTTTGGAATAGCTTCCCCTCTCCTCCCAGGGTGATATTCAGGGCTCCCCAGGGAGAAGGAGAGGAGCCAAGAGCCCACTGGGGAGACAATTCTTTTTTCCTTATGCCTTTATGGAAGTTGCCCAAGCAGAAGACCCGATCACCCCTGGGGGTGGAATCAGTGATCACATATTCCCATGGTGGCCTACGCCCCTGGTGCTCAGCCACCCCAGCCAGCTTTCCTCTCCCTGTTTCTGCTCTCCTGCCCATCCAAGTCCCCGGCAGTTCACCCCCTGCTCCCCTTCCTCTCTTGCAGGCCTGTCTGAAGAGCATGTTGCCCCCTCACTCCCCGCCTGGCCTCGCCATCCCTGCCCCCCCAGCCTGACCCCCGGCTCCAGCATGGCCCAGAGTGCCATGCGCTTCTGCTCAGAAGGCGACTGTGCCATCTCCCCGCCACGATGCCCGCGCCGCTGGCTCCCCGAAGGCCCAGTGCCCCAGAGCCCCCCTGCCAGCATGTATGGCAGTACAGGCTCCCTGCTACGGCGGGTGGCAGGTCCAGGTGCCCGAGCCCGGGAACTGGGACGTGTGACAGCACCCTGTACACCTCTGCGTGGACCCCCCTCACCTCATGTAGTTCCCTCACCCTGGGCACCCTCTTCACCCACTGGGAAGCCCCCACCAGGGGCTCGGAGCTCCGTGGTCATATTCCGCTTTGTGGAGAAGTCCAGTGTGAGGCCACTGAATGGGCTACCTGCTCCAGGAGGCTTGAGTCGGAGCTGGGACCTGGGTGGGGCCTCTCCTCCCAGGCCCACACCAGCCCTTGGGCCTGGCTCCAATCGGAAGTTGCGACTGGAGGCATCTACTTCAGACCCACTCCCAGCTGGAGGAGGTTCAGCTCTGCCTGGCAGCCAGGGCCTTCTACATGGGCCACCAGCCCAACCTCAGCCTGGAGCAGATGGCCTCTACTCCTCTCTCCCCAATGGGCTGGGGGCACCCTCTGAGCACCTGGCCACACTCTTCCGAGGACCTGCTGATACTGGACTCCCGAACCAGGTATGTGACCTTCCTTGGGCTCCCTGGAACTCCAGAGCCTCAGTGAAGAGGGAAGGCTTGGCCCATAGACCTGTGGGCTCTTTGTTCTGAATCTTTCAGTCTGTCCTAAATCTGTCTTCTCAACCTCTGTGTTTGTCCCTTTGTTTCTGCACCTCCATCTCTGCCCCTGAGTGTTTTTCTTTCTGTGTTTCTGTCCATGTTCTTGTATCCTTTTTGTCTGGCTGTATCTCTGGGTGCCTGTGTCTATGTCTCCCTCCTTGGCTTAGGGGGACACCTGGTCCTCCCCCCGGGAAGTCTCCTCTCATGCCCAGAGAATTGCTCGAGCCAAATGGGAATTCTTCTATGGCTCTTTGGACCCCCCCAGCTCAGGTAAGGCCTGGGGCTGGGGTGAGGGGAAGAGGGCAGGGTCTTCTCCACAGCATTGAGACTTGGCAGGGACCCTTCCTTTAAATCCTTTCCTGGATTTTCCCCAATCCTTTCCTGGGCTCCTGAGTTGGCTAATACCTTTCCAGGACTTAGTCTTTCCATTTGTTTTATGATGGGGGGTTCGGACACTTGAAGGGAGTTGGGCAGTAGAGGAAGGGTGGGGAAGGATAACCCTCAGCCCCCCCCCCCAAGCTGTTTGAAAAGAACTTGATTGAACCTGACTGGCACCAGGAACAAGCTGAGTTTGTAGCAGGAGCGATGGAGACTAGACAGTAGAAGTGCTTCCTGATAATATGAGCTGCTAGGAGAGCGTTCCTCCCTGGAAAAGAATCAGGACAGAGAGCTGACCTGGATAACCTCCTGACCAGGTACCTATATATATTGCAGGTGCTAAGACCCCAGAGCAGGCCTTCCCATCTCCAACAGGTGTGGGCTCAGGGCAGGGCTCTGGGGTGGCTGTGGGGCGCGCAGCCAAGTACTCGGAGACAGACCTGGACACAGTGCCCCTGAGGTGCTACCGCGAGACCAACATCGATGAGGTGCTGGCTGAGCGGGAAGAGGCCGACTCTGCCATCGAGAGCCAGCCCAGCTCTGAGGGCCCTCCTGGCACTGCCCGCCCACCTGCCCCACGTCCCAGCCCATGCTTTGACTCTCGTCCCAGCCTGGGCAGTGGTGACGAGGATGACGATGAGGCAGGTGGAGAAGAAGATGTGGACGATGAGGTGTTTGAGGCCTCAGATGGGGCCCGGTGAGTGGGGGAAGGGGAGAGGAAAATGGCTTGCCCCTCCCACTGGCCCGGAGGCAGAGCTGGGATCAAAAGGACCAGAACAGAGATGGGGATGAGGCTGGGAGGGTCAGTACCAAAGTAGGGGTGGTGACAGGGAGTTCTGGATAGAATCCTGAGGCCTGGCAAAATCCTGGGCCAGTAGTGGCATCAGCGAGAACCCAAGAGGGTGGGGGCAGCCAGGATGGAAGAAAAGGGGTTCTAGTGAAGAACAGGGGACAGTATGACAGGCCAGAGGTCAGAATCAAGCCTGGGGCTGTGGGAACATCCATCTGGATCCTGGCGGGAGAGTGGGGAGTGTGGGGGCTTTCCTCTCCGTCTCACACCCCACCACAGCTAGGAGCCTCCTCTTGTTCTCCTAAGATGTTGCCAAAAATAGAAATAGGATGGCAGGAGGGGAGAGGATCAGGGAGAGGGAGGAGAAAGGGAGATTAGCGGGGAGGAAAAGAAGAAAGGGACTGGGTGCTGGGGACAGATAGGGCTAGGGTGCTCCGGGGCCCTAGCCCCGGTAAACCTGTGGTGGAGACTCCCTACCCAGGGGGCATTTTAAGGAGGCCGAGGCCTGTGAAGAAGGCATGATAATCTCCTCTAGTCCGTATGAAAGTTTAGTGAAATACTACCCAAGCCTCTGCGCCTCTGATCAGAGATTTCTCTGCCCCTGCAGACCCGGCCCCCAGATGCCTCATTCTGGGTCTCTAAAATCTCCGGTGCCCTTCCTACCTGGGACCAGCCCTTCTGCTGAGGGGCCTGACTCTTTCAGCTGTCTGTTCGAAGCCATCTTGGAGTCACACCGGGCAAAAGGCACCTCCTACACCAGCCTCGCCTCCCTGGAGGCCCTGGCCTCACCTGGCCCAACCCAGAGCCCCTTTTTCACCTTTGAGCTGCCTCCCCAGCCCCCTGCCCCCAGGCCTGACCCATCTGCTCCTGCTCCACTTGCCCCTCTTGAACCAGATTCCGGTACCAGCTCTGCTGCTGACGGTCCTTGGACACAGAGAGGGGAAGAGGAGGATGCAGAGGCTGGAGCCAAGCCAGGCCCAGGGAGGGCGCCCCCTAGTCCCTGCCACTCAGAGGACAGCTTTGGGCTGGGGGCAGCTCCATTGGGCAGGTAAGTGATTCTCTTGTTTCCTCAGACTTGAGGCCTCCAGGGCCCAGGGAACAGCTGCTCCAAAGGACAGAGAAAAGCTGTATGTGGTTCATATGCCCGGGCCCTGAGGAGGGCGGGAAGGGGTACAGGTGTCGTTGTGGCCCCGTCTGGAGGACTACTTCCACTGGCTGTGAGAGGGAATCCCTCACAGCCCACCCCCTTGGCTTCAGACCCAGTGCCTTGAGAAACCGTGACTCAGGATTGAAGGTCCACAGAGATCACCCTCCTTTCTCCCCATGAGGGCCCTTTCCTTCCTAAACAGAGCCTCTCGCCTGTTTAGAATTCCTGTGAACTTACCCCACCCAGCCTGGAGGCTTCTCGCAAAGATGCAGCCACCAGCCACTCCCATTGCCTCTCTCTCGGGGCATGCCTTCCCCTCCACCCAGGAGTCTCTCACCCTTCTCCAGGAAGTCCTTTCACCGGCCTAACCTTTCTGCTCTCCCCTCTGCCAGCTACCCTCTCAGTCATGGAAGCCATGGCAACAGGAGGGGGTGGCCAGGGAGACAGCGTTGCCTAGCAACCAGGAGTTTCCGGCCTCTGTCTCTGGGGTGACAGGTGGCTTTGCGAATAGAGCAGCTGGGGTGGGAAAGGAAGGGGAGGAAGAGACAGGGGATGAGGGGGTGCACTCTGACCCCCAATCCCCTCTACTCTAGAGCCTGCCAGAGTGGGATGAGAAGGACCAAGGAAAGGCAGGAGGAGGAAAGACAGGAGTGGGAAGGTGTCCCTGCTGCCCTCAAATCTTTGTGACCCTTCACTGTTCCTCCTTGGCAGCCTGTCTGTCCCGCCATTGCCCATATTCTCAGACATAAAGGACTATGCTTTTGAGTAGGAACCATGTGGGGAAGGGGGGCGCTTTGTCTAATAGCAAACTTAGGGGGCTTGAGGGAAGCTGCCAGAACTCTAGAGCAGCAAGATGAATGTGGGTGAGATTTGAGGGAGGACTTCCCCAGAGAGGTGGTAATGATGGAGTAGGCTGATGGAGGGAAAAGAAAAATGCCTTCTCCGTGTCCTTCTCAGTCTTTCTCTGTCTTCTGGGCCTGGAGGCAGAGAAAGGACCCAGATGGCCCTCGAGGGCCCTACCTTACCCCTGAGCTGGTGTTCTACCTTGGCAGTGAACCACCCCTGAGCCAGCTGGTGTCTGACTCAGACTCAGAGCTGGACAGCACAGAGCGGTTGGCCCTGGGAAGCACAGACACCTTGTCCAACGGGCAGAAAGCAGACCTGGAGGCTGCGCAGCGCCTGGCTAAGAGGCTGTACCGACTAGATGGCTTCAGGAAGGCTGATGTGGCTCGGCATCTGGGCAAGAAGTAAAGCCACTAGGCTGGGATTGAGGAGGGCAGGAAGGAATGCCTCCTTGAGGGTAGCTCCTCCACACCCCCTCTACCTAATGCCCCCACATCTCTAGGTAGCCCCCACCTGCTCTCTTGACATGTCCCCCTCAGACTCCACCTGTCTCTCTGCCCTGCCCACAGCAATGACTTCAGCAAACTTGTGGCTGGCGAGTATCTCAAGTTCTTTGTCTTCACTGGCATGACTCTGGACCAAGCTCTCAGGTGGGTGATGAGCCCTTTGAGGGTCCCCCTGGCTCTCCAAGCCTGCTGCGCAAGTCCTCCCCTATACCTCCTCTAAGCTGCCCTGATGCCATCCTTCCCAAACTGGCTGGGCATAGCCAAGAGCCAGGGCTGCCTAGTAAGGGAAACTTGGGTGGGGGCTTGACAGTCTCCCCTTCTCCTCCCTCCCCAGGGTGTTTTTGAAGGAGCTGGCCTTAATGGGTGAGACACAAGAACGGGAGCGCGTGCTGGCCCACTTCTCCCAGAGATACTTCCAATGCAATCCTGGAGCCCTGTCCTCAGAGGGTGAGGAGGCTAGGGCAAGGCTGTCTTTGGTAATCACCGAGGCAGATGGACTCTGTGTGTGCGCACAGGGGCAGGGGTCTGTGTGCAGGAGCAAAGGCTTGTAAGCGTGTGAGCATGCAAATGTGCAGTGCTGACATGGCCACATGGATATGAACTGTGCACCTGGCAGGCCTATTGCTAGGGTCTAACGTATGTTGAGATGAGGCAGGAGGCAGGTGTGTTTGCATATCATTGCTCAACACACATGCAGGACAGTGATTGGCTTCAGAGGGGATTGTCTGGCTCTACCGGTCTGCATAACTGTGTGGGGCCCACTTGCCTGTTTAGTGCATTGACAGAGGCTTATGGGTGTTGGGGGCAAGCAGTATGCAGTGCCCAGCACCTTAGGCAATGAGGGAGGGTGACCTGAGAAGATGAAAGGGTCCCTGCTGAGGGCTCTGCTGGAAAAAAGATCTTTGTTTTGAGGGTAGTTTGCAAATGGGGTTCAAGACTACAAAAGTAATTGTAGGCCAAAGGGGGTCCTGAGGGGGTGGGGGATAGACATGAACGGACAGATGGGGAAGACAGCTGTAGGGACAGTCCCTGGGAGGTGGCTGAGGCTGAATGTCAACCCTCTTCCAGACGGTGCGCACACGCTGACCTGCGCCCTCATGCTACTCAACACTGATCTCCATGGTCATGTGAGTGGGGGTCAGGCGGGAGGGAGGGGCCCCGGAGACCTAAAGGGCTGGGAGGCCCTGAGCACCCCAAGTCACAGACCTCTGTGCTCTCCCACAGAACATCGGGAAGCGCATGACCTGCGGAGACTTCATCGGGAACCTGGAGGGCCTCAATGAAGGCGGCGACTTTCCCAGGGAGCTGCTCAAGGTGGGGGGCGGGGCAGGATGGAGGCTGCCGCAGGGGCGGGAGAGGGACCCAGTCAGCAGCCGCGTCAGGCCGGAGGGACGCGAGGTTGGGGGCTTCCAGGCCCCCAGCTCTGGCCAGTGCAGGGAGTCGGGACTAGCGTGACTCAGCCCGGGGGGGGGGCGCCCCCTCCCCGCAGCCCCCACACGCAGGCGCTCCCGGAACATGCGCACTCGCGTGCGGTCGCGGCGGCGCGCAGCGGGGGAGCGGAGCTGCTCTGGAAACACGTGATCTGGCGGCTCGGGACCCTGCATCTCCCCTCCTCCAGCCTTACGGAGGGTGGGCGGGGCCCTTGCAGGGGCGGGTACGGGGGCGCGCAGGTACACTACTTCCCCTCCCCGCCCCCGGGGCGCAGCCGCCAAGACCCCCGGAGCCCCTCACTCGAGGGCCTGAAAGGGACCAAGGCTCTCCCGAGGTCTCGCAGCAAATCGGCGCCGAGCTGGGGCGCGAGGCTGCGCGCGGCTCCTCGCGGGCGGGTCGCGGCCCCGGCGCCTGCGCTCGGGGAGGGCGGCCACGCGCGGCCGGGTCGGGAGGGGGGTACTCAGGTCTCCTGGGGCCCGTCCTCTGCCTGGCCGGGTGGTGCTTGTCCAGCGAGGCCCGTACTCGAAACTAAAACACGAGGGCTGGCCCGAGGGCTCCGGGCCGCGCACACGGGCTGCCCGGGCGTGTCCTCGGGGCGGGCGTGCGCGCCGGGCTGGGCGTCTGGATTCGGGGATTTGTCTGAGTGGGAGTGTCCAGGGTGGGTGGAGGGGTGTCAGTAAGCTGGGTCGTACTTCTGTGATTTTCAGGGCGTCGTGAATCCAGGGGGGTCGATTTGGGCTCTGCTTTGGGTTTAAAGTATGTGTCCGAGTTGAGTTTTACAAGCGCGGAGAGGCTGCCTGGCGTGTCTGTGTGCGAGGCGGGGTGTGTGTAAGGTAAAGACCGTGAATTTCGAGGTGTGTATCTGAATTTATATTTGTGAGTTGGGGTGAGTGTGAATTGTTGCCTGTGGTTAGTTGGGGTGTGGTGTAAGACGGGGCGTGTTTACGTGCACTGGGTATCTAGCGAGGCCCTGAGGTGCTCGCGGGTCGGTGACTTGCCTGAGGCGATTCAAACGCCGCCTCGGTCCAGCGCCGCGTCTCGGGCCGCCGGGCCCCTCCCCGCGCGGTGAAAGGGGGCGGTGGGCAGGCGGCCCCTCCTCCCCTTACACCCCCCGCCCCAGCCCTGTGGAGAAAGGAAGGACCCCCGCCCCCCGGGGTCGCCCCACCTTTACCACCCCAAGTCCAGGGCCTCCCGGCGTCCTCAGAACATCCACTCACCGCCGGGCCCCCCAGGTCCCACTCCGGCGGCAGCGCGCTACAGGGAGCCCCCTTTTGGTCAGGCGCCTCCATTTTGCGCCGTCCCCGCCCCCAGCCCTCGCCCTCCCCTCCCCTCCCCGGCGGCGCCCCCCTCCCGCTCTCGCCGAGCTGCAGAGCAGACCGCGCCGCCGCCGCCGCGCGCTCGGTGCGTCGGTGGGAGCCGGGCCGGGCTCGGGCCGGGCCGGGCCGCTAGCGCCGGCTGTCCGGGTCGCGGGCCGCCCGGGGCCGAGGGCGGGAGGGGGCATGGCCGGGGGCCGCGGCGCGCCGGCGGGGCCAGCATGATCGGTGTCAACAGCATCCACAGCAGCGCCGGGCGGCTGCGCTCGCGCTCGCTGTGCTCCGTGCGCTACGGGCGCACCCACCGCGGCGCCGAGACCCTGTGCTATGGCTGGCCGCAGCGCTCGCGAAGTCTCAAGCCGGTGCTCTACACGGACCTGGTGGTCAGCCGCCTGCAGAGCCGCAAGAAGAAAAAGGCGGTGAGGGCGTTGGGGCAGCGGCCCACGCCAGGCTGGGGGGCGGCAGAGGGAGTGATGAGGGCGGCGCAGCTGAGGGGGCGGCTCGAGGGAGGCACTGAGGGTGGCACTAGGCACGGGGCTGTCCGCTGGTGGGGCCGAGGGGGCGCCCAGCGGGGACGAAGGCTGGTAGTAAGCGGCTGTAGCGCGGACCCGAGAGGGGAGGGCACAGGCCCTCGGATCAGGTGCTCCTCTCAACGCAAAAGGTTGTGGGTCTGCTAGATGGGAGCATGACTTGGGGCTCACCGATGGGGCTCCGGACTGTCAAAGGAAGGTATGATTGGGGGCCAAAGGGGGTCCTGCGAGGGGGCAGGGGGTGAACTGGAAGGTGGAGACAATGATTGCACTTTGGATTTCTGGTCACTTTAGCTTCCTGGCCAGAGTTGGGGAGTGAGAGTTGAGGTTCCAAGCTATGCTGGATTTGGGCTGGGCGTGTGATGGGAGGGCTATGTGTGCATGACCCTGGTCTGTGCTGTGTGTGTGTGGGGGGCAGTGTAGCCGCCCCTGGCAGGGTGAGGACATGTGGGAGGCTTGGCTGGCCTTGTGACTGGGCATGGTGGCTGGCGGTTAGAGTCAGACACTGTGGTGTGTTGGGGGGGTGGTTGTGGCCCATCACAGAGAAGGCGCCGACGTCACCACTGCATCCAGCTCACACGCAGATAGCATCACATGCCACACGCTTAGCCCAACACGCACATGTTGGGGACACACCCACTCACAGACAGGCTGGCAGAAGCGTCCCCACAGTTGGAGGCACTAATGTGGACCCATGTTGCAGGCCCCTCCTAAAAGAGGAGGGGTCCACTAGCCACTCCTGGGGCCCATTTTCTCCTCTCATCACCCAAGACCCCGCATATTCCCCAGGCCAACTGTACAGAAGTTCCTGTTTAGGAACTCACAGAAAGTTTGGGATGTGCAGTGTTTTGGAAACTAAAACTACTGCTTTTTAACCTAGCATTGCACATGAAGTATGTGAGTGGGCAAGAGGATAGACCACCCTGGCATTTGGCTTGGCGGGGCTGTCTGGTTGGGGAAGGTCTCACTTTGTCCTGGGGTTGGGAGGGGTTGTATTCCCTGTTAGCCGAGGAAGTAGGTTACAGTGGGCGTCTTCTTTCCCGAGCCTCGGTTTCCCCACATGCTTTGTGTGAGTTCACATTGGGAACAGGCCAAGTACATGGTGGGGAAAGGAGAGCTCCTGGGGTTGCTCTTTTTTATTCCTTCTGCGACCATGCTGCTCCCACCCAAGATCTGTGCAGCATGACCCTCTGACAATAACAGTAAAGATAGCAGCTGCCATTTAGTATGTCAACTATGTCCCAGGATGCCCTGAGACAACCGCTTGCCCTATGTTTCTTTCTCCCCATGTATTGTTGCCCAAAGTCATGCATCTAAAGTGGCAGAGCTGGGCCTGGGTCCTAGTACTCTGTTCCAGAGCCTGTGTTCTTGGTCATTACACCATGCTGTTGTCTGCCTTCCCCACCCCTGTTCTGTCTTCTCCCCCAAGTTGGGAGGGGGGGACTCTGAGCTCTGACATTGGGGTACATGGTGTACCTCCCACTGATTTGTTTCTCCCTCCCCAGGCCTTGTACAGCTCCATCAAGAATGAAAAGTTGCAGTGGGCCATGTGAGTCCTGGAGCTGGGCTGGGGGGGTGGGGTGGAGATGAGGTGTGGGCAAAGGGATGCCTGGAGTGGCTAAGAGGGGCTAAGGTGGGCCTTGTGAGTCCTGAGGCTGGAGCTGGGGGAGGTGGGTGAGGCCATGAGCGGCAGTCAGGCTGCCTTACTTCCTTCTTTGGAGATGCTTGCCTGGACTTGGGGTTCTGTGTCTTGTCTCTAACTGGGTTGTTATGACAAGCTGGGTTGGGGTGGGTGGCCACTGTCAGCTGGCGTGGGAGGAGGGGTGTTGAAAGAAAAAGGGGAGGTCCTTTGGTAATTCTATGCGAAAGCAGAGCTCTCTGGAGGTAGGGCCCTGACTGAGCGCAAGAGCCCCCCTCTCTGTTCTTAGGGAACCCAGAGTGTCACAGAACAAGGGATCACATATTAAACCAGTGGAGACAGAGACCCAGGAGTCCTGGAAGAGTCCAGTCTGAGGAAGTGTCCAGTTTTAGCCTTGGGTCCCCAGACTGAGGGAGAGCCCTCATCTAAATGGTCACTAGACTACTCATATTTGCTGGTATCTAATCACTGCTCAGTTTAGTTGGGAGCTCAAGTCAGCAGGAGAAAAGGCTTCAAAGGAGGCAGAGCTCAAGCTTGGATTATAGGGTGAGATCAGGGAGAGCTTCTGAGAAGATTAGGACTTGGGACAAGTCTTGCAGGAGGGAAGTGTTTGTTTGGGGAAAGGGAGAGGTTGTTACTTGGGAGGTAATATGTGGTGACTAAAATGAGTATGGGGAGACCAAGAGGAGGCAGGCCTGGTTGGAATGGAGAGTGGAAGGAGATAGGGTTGGGGGGAATGTAGTATAGTCTCCATTTTGGAGGCAATAGGGAGCTACTGCAAGTTCTTGAGCAAGTGACAAAGATGACATCTGATAAGAGTCTCTAGACCAAGATGTACTAGGGGACCACTAGGAAGATATTTGTTCTGTCACCATTTAGCCAGTAAACTATGAGCAAAGCCTGGTGCTAGGTGTGGTTGAGACAGCTGAGTTTGACATGTGTCTGTCCTGGTGGAAAGAGTTTGAGGGTTGGCAGTGTCTGTGCAGAAATGGAGATGGGGCTGGTTCCATGTGGTGGGAGGAAGAGATGGCTCTAATCTGAGGGATTCTAATGTTGGGAGCTCTAATCTGAGGGAGGAAACATGTTGCCCCAAATTCTGAGCAGGGAGACACAGCTACACCGTGGGGAGACCAGGTCTGATGCAGGAGACATGGCTCCAGGAGCCTCAGGTTGAGGGAGCCACACCCTAAGGGAACAGCAGTCCCTACCCTATCTCCACATACACTGGAAGTTTTCCTGGGTGGGCACAGGCCAGGACTGAAGGGGGGGTTGTGGCTCCACAGCCAACCCCCTCTGAGGTGATCACGCCTGCAGAGACGAGGAGGAGCTGAGACGCTCTCTGTCTGAGTTGGCCGACCCCAACCCCAAGGTCATCAAGAGGGTCAGCGGGGGCAGTGGCAGCGGCTCCAGCCCTTTCCTGGACCTGACTCCCGAGCCCGGGGCTGCTGTCTACAAGCACGGGGCCCTGGTTCGAAAGGTGCACGCAGACCCTGACTGCAGGAAGAGTACGTGGCTGGGTGGAGGGGGCGGTCTGGGGGATGGATGGGAGTGGGCCTGTCCCAGGCCCCCCTGACTTGTCTTCTTTCCCCCCAGCACCTCGGGGCAAGCGGGGCTGGAAGAATTTCCACGGCATCCTCAAGGGCATGATCCTCTACCTGCAGAAGGTGCGGGGCCAGCCCAAGGGTTTGGGATGAGCTGGCACAGGGGATTGGGGGTGGCCAGACTGGGCTAGATGGGGACTGCCAGCAGGACAAGATGGGCACTCCTGCAGGAGGAGTACCAACCTGGGAAGGCCCTATCAGAGGCAGAGCTTAAGAATGCCATCAGCATCCACCACGCACTGGCCACGCGTGCCAGCGACTACAGCAAGAGGCCCCACGTCTTCTACCTGCGCACAGCTGACTGGCGGGTCTTCCTCTTCCAGGCCTCGTGAGTAACCTTCTTCCTGCCCATTCCATACCCCTTCAACCTCACCTCCCAGTGTGCTCCCCTCCCCGCAATTGCCTCGTTCCTTCTCAGGCTACCCCCTGAGTGTCCGGAACAAGAAGCCCAGGCCCAGGTCCAAGTGGTTGTGCTTTCTCCGTAGGAGCCTGGAGCAGATGCAGTCCTGGATCACTCGCATCAATGTGGTGGCCGCCATGTTCTCTGCACCCCCCTTCCCAGCTGCAGTTAGTTCGCAGAAGAAGTTCAGCCGCCCTCTACTGCCCAGTGCCGCCACCCGTCTCTCCCAGGTAGCCATCTGCCATCTACCAGCCAGCTCCATCTACCTGGTCAAGTGGGATGGGGTGAGGCAGGCCCAGGGCTACTGCACTCTATCAAGGCTGCCACATATGATCATGTAGATTCCTGTGCACCAAGACACTGGCCATGGATGGCCAGCAGAGGCTGAAACCCAGTCTTTACTTCACTTGCTGAGCTATTAACCCAGATATGGTGCTTTGTTCACCCAAAGAAAGGAACATCTTTTTAAAAAAACTTGTGCGAAGGCACTGTTTGTACTAGAATGATCCTGACCGTGCTCCTCCTTACCTCTAGGAGGAGCAGGTGCGGACCCATGAAGCCAAGCTGAAGGCCATGGCAAGTGAGCTGCGGGAGCACCGGGCTGCCCAAGTAGGCAGAAAGGCCCGGGGTAAGGAGGCTGACGAGCAGCGGCAGAAGGAAGCCTACCTGGAATTCGAGGTGAGCCTTCCTGCCCTGGTACTCTGTGGGTCCTTTCTCTATCAACAGGACATCTGACCCCCCCTCACCGGCTCAGGCTAGTTAAGGGCGTGCACCCTGCTGGGTGACCTTGGGCAAGTTACTTAATCCCCCTGTGCCTGTTTCCATTTCTGTAGAACAGGGATGACACGCATAACCACTAGGGTTTGAAGTGAGAGGATGTCTATTCAGTGCTCAGTTTTTTCACTTTGGTCAAGAATCTACAAACATTTGCTCTTATCATTGGCAGATTTGAGAGAGCCCAGAGAGGGTAGCTGACCTACCAGGGGAATCATGCCCTCGCCCTTGGGGGCCCTAGGGGCCACTGCCCGGTTTTCTTTGGCAGCCCTTCCTGATCCCAAGGGGAGTGGGATGGGCAGTCTGGGGAGAGCGGACTCATAGCGCTGCTCCTCTGTCTCAGAAATCCCGCTACGGCACGTACGCAGCACTACTTCGAGTCAAGCTGAAGGCCGGTAGTGAAGAGCTGGATGTGGTAGAGGCGGCGCTGGCACAGGCTGGGAGCACAGAGGATGGACTCCCCCCACCTCACTCCAGCCCCTCCCCGCATCCCAACTCCTCCAGCCAGCCCCAAGCTCAGTGTCATGGTTCAGAGCCTCGGGCAGGAGCAGGCAGTGGCAGGCGGAAGCCCTGAGTTGGGGTGGGAGTGTTGGGGGGTGGTGCCCATTGGGCACCTGCATGACATGGCCCTGCCTGAGCCCGGGCGGGCCTCGGGTCACCCATGAGGGCCCCTTGGCCCAGGGCCCGACCGCGCCGGACGCGGTGTCCGGGGCAGAGCTAGGGCATGGGCCTCGGGAGCCTAGGCTAAGGGCCCCTCCGAGACCCCCATTTTGTGATAATGTTTTGCACTTTTTCGTACAGGGGGCTGGGGCGGGAGGGGCCAGGGCCCTGGACTTTTGATGCTTTTTTTTTGTGCGGGAGGCTGACAACGTTTCTGCTTTCTGCTGAGACCACCCCCACCCTGACACCAGCAATCCCTCTCCATCCTGGGGCCTGGTTCAGACAGAGGCCAGGAGTTGGGGCTGAGCTGGTTTTCTCTCCTTCCTCCCTGAGGGCTCACCCTCTCTCTCTCCAGAGGAGGAAGAAGGGTGTCCATGCCCAGGCCCTGTACACAGGCTGGGGCAGCATGGCCTTGCTTTCCCTCCTTCAGTGGGCCCTGTCCTTTGTACAGCCTCCACCCCTATTAAAACTGCTCTGGACTTGCTGGCTGGGTCTCCTTTTCTCTCCAGGGTCTGGCTTGGGGCCAGGTAAGCAGCTGGTTCCAGGGACAAGTCACATCAGCCTTCTATAAGTTGGGGAGGGGACCAGGCCTTCCCCCTTTCTCATGAGAATCCTTTATTTAACCCAACTGAGGCTTAGGCATGGGGTGTTAAATAACTGGAACAGGCAGGATGCTGTACAGAGGAGCCCAGGATTGGGGCCGGTGGGTAGGTGGCAGGTCAGTGCACCTGAGGCTGGGGGGGCCCATGGCAGAGCCCTCCTGGTGGCTCAGGGGGTGGGCCCAGCTTCTCTGTCTCCTGTTCCACCGACTGGCTCCCGTATGCACTGTCCTCCTTCACCTCTGTTGGGGGTGTGGGCACAGGGAAGGAGACAGGTAGGAGTCAAAGCCTTAGTCCTCCCAACCTCCAGACTCAAGTCCACCTTCCAGTGGGACCCCTTTACCTGTGCTGGGCAGCTTGTCTCGGGCCTCAGGACCCCTCAGCAGCCTCACTCCTTCCTCTAGGCCCATGTCAGACAGGGCATCCAATAGGCCTGCCATGTCCCCACCAGCCAGCTGAGAAGAGAGATAAGAGACCTGATTCAGGAGCCCTGGGGCCAGTCTCTGGAATCTGAGACTGGGGAAAGGAAGTTGGGCATGGAGCAGGGACAGGGATCAAACAGACCTTGTAACTGCGCAGGAGGCTGCCACTGGGTGAGGCTGTCTTTCGATATGTGTCAACCAGACTGCGTAGCCCCAGCCGTTCTGCCAGCTCCGACCAGCTGCCCTGGGCTCCTGGCCCATCTAGCAGATGCTCCAGGCTGTGCAGGACTGCATCCTCGAGGGGCAGCTCTGGCCCTGGGGGACACATACATGGCAGTTTCCCCCAGAGGAGGGCACACACACCCGGACACCATCTTACTCCCATGGTAACCTGGGACCAAAGCAGACTGCCTCCAGAGGTCCTGAAGGAGACAAGATCTCTGAGCAGGGGTCTGAGGTTTGGCAACAGGTGAAGAGATCTTACCTGCAGGGCTAGGTGGGGTCAGCGGGGGTGCCATGGTGTCCTGAGCAGCATTTAACAGCAAGGTCTTCACCTGGAGAGACAGCCGGAGCCTTGACTACCTGCCACCCTAGTCGTGAAGCCCAGGTACCAGATACTCTGGACCCCACCCTTAAGCCCAGATGCTCTGGTCCTTGGTACTTCTAGTGCCAGGAAGGTCTTACCTTGGTGCTACGAGTGAGGTCAAGAGGTGTGTGGCCCCGGAAGCTGCTTGGGGTGTCCCTCTCAGGAGCTTCAGAATCCGAGTCGCTATCAGAGGTGGGGGGTGAAGGCAGTGGGCACAGGGGCTCCTCATTCTCTGCATGGATGTCTGCACCTGGGGGAGGTAGTCACGGGGAGGTACAGTGGGAATCTATATTAAGGAATTCAAAGTGTGGGGGGTGCCGGGGAGGCACTATTTTCCCTCCTCCAGCTCTGTCATAGACCTCTGAAGGTGAAACTGACCAGCTTTTAGAAGAAGGCGGGTGAGTGTTGGGGATCCCAGTCCCGCTGCCAGGTGTAGGGGTGTGTTTCCAGCAAAGGTGCGGGCATTCACATTGGCATGGAGCTGTGAGGTGAAGGGAGTGTTCGATCATCACAGCACAACTAACTGGCTGTGCCTGCCTTTATATCTTCACCATCCTGGTCCCTCCAAAACCCTTGGCCCCACCCCTCCCATAATCCTTAGTCCCACCTTGGTGACCAGATGGGTGACTAGCCCCAGCTCCTCCATCTCTGTGGCTAAGTGCAGGGCTGTTCGGCCCCCTTGCCGCTCTGCAGCCTCCACTTCGGCCCCTTTGTCCACCAGTAGATCCAAGCACTCAGGGCTTCGGGCACGGACCGCCAGGTGTACTGGGTACAACCCTAGAGACACAGGATCCTCAGCCTGCACCCGTGACTCTAAGGTGGCCTCCAGACTAGCTAATCTTGATACCTTATGTCCACCGTTGGCACTTACTATGTACCCTCCCTAGCTCCCACCCTTGTCCCTTTGTCCAGTTGAGGAACTTACCCTCGAAATCTGACATGTGTAGCAGCTGGGGCATGGCAGGAACCCCACTCCGAAGCAGGGTGCGTAGCAGATCGGGGGCACTGGCACCTGCCCGTAGTGCCAGATGCACCACCGAGTCTCCATGCCGATCCAGCAGTGTAGGATCTGCACCTACCTGCAGCAGGAAGCTCACCACACTTGTCTGCCCAGTAATTACTGCCAGGTGCAGAGGCGTCTGGGGACACAAGTAGAGTGAGCCAGGCCTAGACCCACCTACCTTCCAAGCCCTACCCCTTCACCAGTAGGTGTCCCTCACCTGGTGCAGGTGGTTGGTGAGGTTGACAACACCGAGATGCCGGGCATGGTAGATCACATGGGCTATCTGCTCGATGACACTCGTCTGCCCATGGATGATGGCCAGGTGCAGGGGCCTGCGGATTGGGGAGTAAGACTCAGTCACTCAGAATATCCTCTACCTTCAAAACCCCCCTGCTGTCCTTGTGGAGCCCAATTATCTCTAAAGGGCAACACTAACTGACCTTAGTCTGAACACCTTTTTAATAGAGATGTATTTTACTGCACCCCTTTTAAGAGCTGACAAAACTGAAATCTGCAACTAGTACATGGCAAGGTTCGACTTGAAACTGGTTATGTTCAACTCCGAGTCCCGGAGTCCCGGCTCTTTCCAGTCCCGCACCCTATGGCCCATCTGAAACTTGGGCCGGACCCAGGCTTAGAAGCTCGGCTCCGCCCACCTTCCCGCCCACCTACGTGTCTCCGTTCTCATCCTGTGCGGTCAGCAGGTGGCGCTGTCCCGCCAGCAGCGCGCGCGCGTCCGCGGTGACGCCGTAGTCTAGCAAGGCTCGGGCACTGCGCTGTGCCAGGCTGAACAGGCGCGCGTTGTACTCCTGGGCTGGGGGTGACAGTGGGCGTGGGTGTGGGCTGGCTTCCCACGCCCCACCGTGGCGACCACCCGCAACCCGGAGGTCATACCTCGCAGTAGCTGCTCCGGAGCCTGCGGTGCGCTCTGGGAGTTCAACGAGGGCGCTTTGGGCTGTGCTGCTTCCTCCCCAGCATCCACGCTGGGCGCCACGGCGGCCATCTGCGCCCCGCCCCCGCCTCCCGGGTAGCAGCCCATTGGGGCCGCGCCAGACTGGTAAGGGCTGTAGGCCAAGGAGGAGGGGAAATAGCCGAGGCTGCCACCTGTGGGTACAGGCAGGGTTGTGGGGAAGGGGCAGAAGCCAGGTCTCTCCCAGGTTTCTTCCCTTGTAATTTTTCTCCTCTTCCTCCTCCAACCCCTTCCCACCACCAATCCCCCCTCACCTCCTCCTGCTCCTCCATAGCCCCCAGCAGAGCCCCCAGAGCCTCCACCCATGTGGGATCCACCCCCGAAGGGTTGGGAGAAGGTGGGTAAGGCTTTCCTCCGCTTCCGCTGAACCTCCTCTTTGTCTAGGGGTAGAGGGAAATGAGAAGTTAAAACCCCACCTCCTGGGCCAAGCCTCAAGAGTCTTGTGCCATGTTTGGGTTAAGGCCCTCCCCCAAGAGTCCTCAGGCTGGCTCAAGGACCACCTCTTCGTGGAACCTTCCCCACTCCTGACTTTAACCAGGGGTCCCCTGATCTAGGTCTTGGGGCCCTCCAGCCCAGCCCCCACCTTCCTGCCCTCTGCGATCGCTGCCCTCTGCCCAGTACCACCTTCCACCAGAGGGTAATAGGTGAACTGTTTGGAGTCAGAGACATCGCCCCCACGCTTGCGTTTCAGCTGCAGGAACACTGTTACAGGACGTTCGATCTTCATCTTGTGATAGGGAGGTGTCCGAAACACAATGGCATACTTCGGGGAAGGAGCACATAAGGTGTCACTGGGAACTTGGCTAGCTTAGCACTAGCCCTAGTCTCAGCTCTGGTCCCAGCCCTAGGGTACCTGCTTATGAACATCTGTGGGAGAGAAGTCTCCAAAGGCCTGCCATCCATTCTCATCATCTTCATAGAACCGAACCTCGATGTCATCTACAGGGAAAATGGAAGCTTGGCTACATTCCTAGTGGAAGCTCGGGGCCATCTGTACTGGAGCTGTCCTGGTCCCAAATCTGGACATGTTAGGCCTCTAGCTCCCAGCTTGGACTCTAGCCTCACCTTTCTGCACCTTGTCACAAAGCAGATAAACCTCATCTCCACCCTGCACAGAGCCAGCTGTCTTGTCCATTCGAGAAATCTTCAAGTTTGAGGCCCCAGGAGACTCTGTGGAGGTGGGATATAGATTACTTGGAATGATATTAATCGCCATGGCCCCGCTTATGGAGCCAGGTGCTTTGTATCATTATCCTATACTTCTTGGTGTAGGAACTGGTAGTATTTTCATTTATCCAGAAGGAAGCCATGCTCTGAGAAGGGAAATGACTTGCTCAAGGTCACTCAGCTCATCCACGACAGGGCCAAGTTCATACCCAGGCCTATCCGACTCCACAGCTTGAGGCCCCCTCCCCTGTGCTCCCTCTGGTACCCAGGCAGTCAGCATACTCACTGCTGTCATGAATGGGCTGGGAGATAACTGGCTTCAGGGGCAGGGAGAAGGAACCGTCGCTGGCTCGAAGGAAGGCAGAAAAGCGCAGCCGCACAATGCTTAGATCCATCACCTTCTTCAGCTCTTTGGCCTCCTGCTCTAGCTCCCGCCGCTCAGCCTCTGGGCAGCGGGCAAACACATGACCTTTGGACCACTCCTTCTCCCCTGCTCTTTTCAGGACCACCTCCCACACTCCCCTCCTCACCCACCTACCCGTAAGGCCCTGGGGCCTGGAGCGCAGTCGCTGCCGCTGAAGTTTTTGTATCATAATCTCCATCATGTTCTTCTTCGTCACATGCAGGACACCCAGGTTGTTAAATCTGGGTGAGGGGAGGAAGAGTCAGAGGCCTTGTAAACAGTTCATTCTTCCTGAGGCACCCTCCCCACCCTCCCCACAAATAGGGCTCAGTTCAGCCCTATTTCCTCTAGGAAGCTGTTCTGGTTTTTCCTTAGGGCCTTTGGCTCTGGGGCCAACATTAAGTCTCTTCCCTTGGTTAGATACTAGGCTCACAATGGTGGGTTGGGGCCAAGAACTGGCAGGTAATGAGGGTGCATGCCAGTAGGGACGAGGGGTGGGGTACCTACTGGGCTGTCATGTCCTTGGGCCCCACAGACACGGCGCAGACCCCCAGCTCCGAGCATTGCTTGCCCACCAGGCTGTGAGCGTGAGCACGAGGTGGATCACTGTGTGTTACCAGGTCCACCTCAATCTTGGCTGGTCCCTCGTAGTTACAGATCTGGGAGGGGTGAGGGCCGTCAGTAATGTCCTTAGACATGCTAGCCCACCCTCCAGCACTGTTCTGGCTCACCTTGACAGTGGGATAGGTCTTCCGGCCCTTTTCGCTGGAGGCACCCGGTAATCCTCCGTGGGAGGGGCCTTCACAGCCATATCGAAATCGGAAGCCTCTCTGAAGGTACCAGGGCAGAGTGACATGGTGACCAGGAGAGACCCTCCCCAGTCACCACACCCCCAGCCAGCACGGCAGTAAGGACTGGTAGTGACTGTCCTGAACTACAACCACACTACTGTGATCATTAGCAGTCAGCCATCCCAACCACCCTCTGTGGTCAGCACTTGGCCTTTCAGCTACAGCTTCCCATGGCCACCCAGCTACAACTACCTCACTTGTCCCCAGAGCTGAAGCTTCCACTCACTCACCTGCTTAGGTTGTTCCACGATTACCAGGTAGGGGCCATCAGCTGGAGACAGAGAGGTCTTGCTGAGCTAGGATCTCTGTGCTCATCCCCAACACAGAAGGCACATGTCCACCCTCCCACTCCCTCTAAGACAACGGGAGGTTAGGGGATTTACTAACCTGTCTCTGGAGCCAGCTCCTTGGGCTCCACAATGGACGGATTGAATTTGAGATCATCATATTCAATAATGCCATCTAGACCCTGGTTTGGAGACAGACGGGTGGCAGCTAGTTCTGTGCCTTCTACCTCCCAGCCCTAGGCAATCACTCCTCCTCCCCAGGCCCATAAGAAAACTCCTGGAAACAGTTTGCAGACAGATTGACTCTCAAAGGCAGGATAAACTAATCAAAGGGTGTTACAGATGTAGGGGAGCACAGGGGACTCGGACAGACAGGCAGACAAGCAGACAGACGTAGGGGGGCCAGCGAGCCGGCTTTGAGGCCAGCTGGCGTGACTCACTGGGCCGTAGCAACTGTCCATGTTTCTGGGCTAAGCCCGGCTGTGTCTGGTGGCTCCGGCCGGTTGTTTCCCAGAGTTTCAGGCGTCTGCCTTAGGTTGGGGAGAAAGGGGGGTGGGGGAGTGGCGGTGGGAGGGAGAGACAGATCAGGACCGTAGTCGGGGGAGAAAGGGAGCCCAGATTTTGGGGAGGGTCCGACCTCCTCCAGCCACCCGTCCGGGTGTGGCGGGCGAGATCCGGTGAAGGGCGAGATCCGAGATCCGGAATTGGGCTGGGCTGGGCTGGGCCGGGGAAGGGGCAGGAAAGTTAGAGCCGCTTAGGAAAGTCCCGAAAATACCAGGGGGAGGCGGGGCCGAGCGGGGCGGGCCTGGAAATGACGCCGATGACCACGCCTCCATGGCGGGAGGGGCGCGAGGTCTTCGCTGCTCAGTGGGTGCCCGAAGCCTCTCAGCCCGCGGAGGGGTAACCAGACCCAGGGAAGCCCCCGTGGGGGTTGCCTCCCGCTCTTCTCTCCAAGGCAGGCGCCCGGGGCGTGTAGGTCTTTCACGGCCCGAGGCTCCTACTCCAGAGTCAGGCCCACCTCCCGCCCCCTTCCCCTGCTAGGGTCCTGGAGCAACCTTGGGATTTTCTACTCTGAGGGAGGCCACGGCTGATTCACCCCGGGGGCTTTTGGGGGGATATTTCTGATATACGAAGGCCTTTTCTCCGAAGGCCTGTAGGCGGGGGCTCTTCCCAATGGGGAGCCCTAGGGTTCAGCCCCGAGAGCGGGGCTCTGGGGCTTCGGGGCAGGGAGAGGAATGAGGTTTCCTCCTCGGGCTAGACTCCTCTATTTTCTCTCCCCGAAACCTTTTAACAATCGTTGATTCCCACGTTGCACCTACTCTGGGTGTCCAAGCTCCAAAGTCGTGTGTAACTATACATGTGTATGTTTCCATCACAGGTAAACAAGTGTGTTTCGGTCCATGTGCTTGGGTGTTTTGTGTGTGCATGGAGTCAACGTGTGTGTGCAGGTCAGTGTCCATATACTTCCCACTGTAGACACATATGTGAGCATGTCTTGCTATGCAAGGGCACAGGTGAACCTGTCTTTGAATTTGTGCGTGAAAGGGTTTGCGGTCCTTGCGCCTCTGCACGGGTGAACATGTTTGTGTGTGCATGTGTATTCGAGTTTGCAAGGACGATGCGGTGCACACGCCGGCATACATCTAGGTGTACGCACCGGTCCGCGTGTCTTTGTACATTTGCAGGTGCGTGTCCGTGGATCTTGCTCGTGTGCGTGCTTTCTGTGGGCGTGCATATGCCGCGCTCCAGCCCTGGGCTGGATCGGCTAATGGCCCTCCTCCCTCCCGTCCGTCCCCCGGCCTGGCCACTCAAGGGCCTGAGGCCGGTCACTCACCGCGGCGGCGGGTTCCCGTTCTGGCTTCTCTCCAGGTCCGAACCGCCTCGGACCGGGTCGCAGCACTTCTTTAGCCACCAGGGCTCCAGCCGGGAAAGCCCCTTTTCCGCCCCCGGGAGGGGGGAATTCCCGTGACGTTTCCGTGCGTCACGCCCCTACGCCCTTTTCATTGGCTTAAAGTTTAACTCTATGACTCGCGCAGCCAATCGGGAGCGACTCGGGCGCGCCCCTTAAAGGGGAAAGGGCCGGCCTGCGCGGGGAGCCGGGAGTCCGGGAGGAGAATCAGCCTGGCGCGAGCTTTTGGGACTGGGGGTCCAGTCCCAAGCGGGATCCGCTAACCGGCCGCTGTGCTGTGGTAGAGTCCCGACTCCGATCTTCTCACCTACCCGGGCCTGTCCCAGCTGACTGGCAACCCCCGCTGCGCCTCACGCTCGGCGACCTGTGATGCCGGGGAACCCCAGGGGGAAGCTGGAGGGCCCTAGTTCTCTATCCCCGCCGGGAGCGGGGCCCCGCTGCCGGGAAGAATTAGGGGAAGAGGAAGGAAGTTGATCTTGCGACCGGGTCAGGACGCCACCTGGCGGCCTCCCTGGAGCGGAAAAGAGACGCATCTTGACTCTTTTCTTACTCGGGCCCCTTGGAAGAGACGGAACCGGTAAGAAGATAGTGACAAGGGCTTTCTATGTAGCTTCCAGGGACGGCTTCTCTGGTGAGTTAATCTTGGAGCATATGAAAAACATGAGGAAGAAAGTTACATTGATATCTGGGGAGCATTCCAGATGGAGAGACTAGCTTTTAAAGGTCTAAGATTGCTTGGCATATTTGAGAACAAGGTTAGGTAGATGGGATAAAGTAAGAACTTTAAACTTTAAATGAGATGGAAAGTCAGAGGTTTTTGAACAATGGAGGAACTGTTTTTAAAAGATCCATTTGTCTGATGTGTGGAGAGTAGAGCATAGAGTATGGAACTAATGAATGAGGGAGACCGATAGATAGATGGTGGCTTAGACTTGGGTGGTAGTGGATGAGGATGGTGAGAAATAATCATGTTCTAAACAGATGTGAAAGACAGAAGCAACAAGACTTGTTGAGTAATTGGATGTAGGATGCAAGAAAAGAGGGGAAGGTTTTTGGACCGCAGAAGAAATTGTCCTTTGGGGGACAGAATAAGGGAAGAGCAAATTCATAGGGGATAAAAAATTGCCCCCTTTTTTCACTGAAGAATGTTTAGAAGCCTTTTGAATGGCATGTTTTGTGCTATACATCACAGCACAAAGTTAATAATCTTTGAATATTCACTCCCTCCAAAGGAATTAATTTTTTTAATAATATTTGCAAATCTAGAAGGCATGTAAGTAGAGATGCTGAGGGTGGTTGGACTTGAAGTTAGTGTGTTGGATGGTAGTCTTGACAGTGGACAGCATTCCCTGATGATTAAGTGTACAGAAAGCATTGGAGGACAAGGTCTGAGCCCTAGGACATTCTTCTATTCTGAGGCTGTGGAGATGAGGGGCCAAAACAAAGGAAATTGAAAAAGCATGGCCAGTAGGTAGAGAACCAAGAAAAAAGTAGTGTCTCAGACGCCTAATGAAGAACATTTCAAGGAGGGTGTAATGAACTGCTTACTTGAACTAAAGGTTTTTCTCCTCCTCAACTGAAGCCCAGGGGATGCTTTCTCACAGCCACAGTGAGTCCTGAGCAAGGTAAATAGTCCAGGGCTCAGAGAGCCACATTTTTTGTTGTTCCCAACATTTGGGGGGATGGGGAGGGAAGAGACATATGTACCCACTGTAGATAATTCTGTAATTATTATTCTTCTGATATTATATACTTAGAAAATGCACACTTGTTCTTGATTGTGTGTGATTTTGTAGTGAACTCTTAGCTTACTAGGTAGCAGCCTGTTTCTTCAGTGCTCAACCTTTCATTTCGTAGAAGTTACAGCAAATGTAAGTAGCTTTGAAGAGTTTCTGCACTCCCTCCTTTTTGAATTGAAGCATCATAGGAAAGCCCATGAGGTTTAGAGTTAAGTCAGACCAGGGTTTGAGTCCCAACTCCCTAGTTCATGACTTTCTCTCTCTGAATCTGTTTCCTCATTTTTAAGAGTAAACACCTCTTACACCACAAGTTTGTTTGGGTAATGTACTTATTAACACACAGAGGTGTTATAACAATGTCACTTCTCCATGTTCAGGTCTTAGGTCTCTAGTTTTCCTTTGAACTTTCTGAAATGTTATTTGAATTCTTGTAGGAACGTCAATAAGATTAGCATTTCCCTCTTAATCCACTATTACTTTCCCAAAGATTTTTTTGTCACTTCCACATCATCATTCTTTCTTGTTGATCAGAATTAAGGCCTGAATATTAGTTTCTCTAGTAGCTTCCCTTACTTCTCAGAGACACCACCATCAATGACACAGTCATGTATGTGTCAGCTATTCTTTGTATATCAGAATGAGATTTCTGACAAATCACACACTTTTCTTTGCTACTTAGCAAGGGTCAGTTTGCAATCACTGCAGCTTCTTCCTTACTATTTGTAGATCAACCAAGGGACAGAATACTCATATTCTTTTGCCATAGGATGCCCTTCAAACTTCTTTACAGCTGTCAACACTACTTCTACAGGGAAACAAAAGGAAGCTTCTAAAGGTAGAAATTGTGGGGCTCAGATGGGAGAACAAAGATATTATAGCTGAAGCCAAGAGCACTCATATATAATCCAGGTTTTTCTGCACTCATACTGGAAGGTGCAGATTAGGAGCATAGTCATACTCCTGATTTTCCCAGTGGCAGGGTCAGGCAAAGTTTGTTTAGTAATGGAAACCAGGGAAGATGGAAGATGAGCTTCAGGACTCATGTCAGCATTTTTCCACACCAGGCTGTTTCCCATTTCCAAGGTTCATCTTCCCTCTGGTTCATCTTGCCTCTGACCCCAGTCCAGGTGGTCTCAGATGTATCCTTGGAGCATTTAGTGAAGAGGATAACTCCCCAAATTCCTGGAATGTTCCTGATGACAAAGGTGCACTGCTGTGGTGGTGATGGCAGCAGTGGTGAAATTATCGTATCTGGCTGGCTGGTGGCCAAGAGCCAGGTATATCAGACTTTTGGTAGGCTCAGCCTCCCTTCTGTTCACGCAAGGCCCAAACTGCAGGTATCCTAATAACATGGTGTTCTGACTCAAAAGCTTAAGAAGGAAACCAGAGGGAAAGGCAATGATATTGGTACTAAGACATTTATTACATCATAAAAAGTCCATTGTTTTCCTATATGTACATGCTCCTGTGGGTAGTCCCCCTGTCCAGCCCTACCTCCCCATTCTCCAAGGTGCCAATTAACTCTCCAAACTAACTAATTAATAAAAGAGGAAGAACTGGAGGAGGTGGCCCAGGGCTGATGGGAGTGAAGATGGGAGAAGGAAACAAAGTGCAGAGTGGTTGGCTTGGCTATCAATGCCTGACCATGGACAGGAGGGTGGGCACTGTAGGGATGGCAGTGATGCCTCCCCAGAGCTGTTAGGCTGCAGGTGATACCTGAGTATGCTCTCAGGTTGGACCCCCAGGAATGGAGAGCAGAGGAGGAAGAAGGTCCTGCAGCCTGACTGTGGGTCCCAGAATGGGCAATAATAGTTCTCTTTTTAGGTCCCCATCCAACTAGCAGTAAGAGCAGCTTGGGCTGGGCCTGAAGAGTTTGTGGCCTCTGAGACAGCTGGAAGGGGGCTGCTGGGGACAATCTGGTAGGAAGTATAGGTCTTGAGCTCTGTGGAGTCTGCCTTAGTTGACCTCTGAGGTGGGAATGGGGTCTGTGGGGCGGGATGTGGCCAGCAGGGGTACTGGTGAAGTGGCCTCAATGAGAGCAGGGTTGAGGATGATGGGAAGTGTCATTGGTGGCACACCCACCTGCAGTGGGGAGGCCAAGGGCTGCAGGATCAGTGGAGGTGGAGGCCCATCTAGGGTAGGGCTCAGCCTGCTGGGACTAGAGGCCACTGGTGATCCAGGGGAACTGCTGTTGGCAGGTCGGGGAGCCTCAGGTTTTTCAAAGTCTATAGGAGAGCAAGGTAGCTATAGTCAGATCCCCTCACATTCCCCTGCTGGTTTACCAAAACCCCTTTCCACTTCTGAACAAAATGAGCTTTCCCAGGCTAAACAGTTGGGAATCTCCACTCAGAAATCATTACCTTTTATTTACTCTCTACCGCCTTTGCTGTAACCCTGTTCAGGTTAATTTTGGCCTGGTCTTGACTAAAATCCCTGAAGGGCAACCTCTACATATTTATTCCAAGTCCCTGACTCAGCCTTCTCTTCCCAAACCTAGAAAGTCTCAAGCAGCAAACTCATTATAGCTTATTTGGTCTTTCCATATCCCATAGGAAGAGCAGGCAAACAGGATTCTTTCCTGGCTCACAGACCAGGCTCAGCAGCAATTCAAAACTAGCCAGGGCCACATCTTAGGCCTTTTGCTTCCCAGTTAACACCCAGCCTGCTAACCCAGAGAGACTCACCTAAGGCCCCCAGTTCAGAGGGCATCTCTGGGGGAGGTGGATGGCCAGGTGTCTTGGTGTCACCAGCAGCAGGAGTCAGGTGGGTTGAAGCCAAAGGTTTTGTGGCATGAGGTTCCACGGGCATGGGGTCTGGGGAAGGTGGAGAATCTAGATGGCATTCTTAATGCTTTCTTTTAAGCAGAGCCCTGGCTACCCACCAGTCTTCCCACCACCCTATGGTATAGAGAACCAATTAGCTCTAGACTCTTTGATAGGGACTTTCTTGAATGAAGTTGGGCTGCGCCCCCTACCCTGGATGACAGTCTGCTTGAAAAGTTCATCTCGCAGGTGGGGCAGAAAACAGTCAATACGTTCCCAGGTGATCTCCCAGAGGGCTGAAGGGCTGCCTCCTCGAGCATCTGCACTGTGGAAAATTGCTGCCGTGTCCATCACCAGGAGCATGTTCTTCAGAGATTCAGGAATGGCCTCTGACTGCAGGTGGCAGTGGGATGATGAGAATAGGGGAGAGGGCATGGGGGAACATGGTAAGAAGGAAGCAGTCACCATGTCACCAGGGGGGAAATAGCAAGTCTTCCTAGCAGGTGGTAGAAACAGCATATAGTGGAAGTTGGGCTGAAGTGGAACATACCAGTAAGTCACTTGAGCCTGCGTGCATGTACTTGTCCATGAAGTCCAGGATGGTCAGCCAGAGGGCCGCAAAGGTAGAGAGTGACAGCAGTGGAGACAGGTGCTGTAGGAAGACCTATGGCCCACCAGCCCCTTTCAGCCATGGGTAGGGCAGAAGGCTTCTGTACCCCTCTCCAAGGCTTGGAGGTAAGCCTACCCTATCTTGTGTGGAAATCTTAGTGATTCCTCTGAATTACAGAATTCTCCCAGGTCCCTAGGTCCTCTGAGTCTCCATAGCTGGGATCCCGAACACCTACATTGCAAATCTATGTCCTATTAGAAGCCTTGGCCTCCTTTCTTGCCAAAAGGGAGGTGAACAGAGAATGGGTAGATAAAGGGTGGTGAGCAGTACCTTAGAGAGCAATGTAGAGGCCCTCATCCGGGTCTCCTCCATCCCGCCCACATCTGCAGGGCTTATATTCTCCAAGAGCTTGGTCAATAGAGGAAACAGCACCTGGGGAATAAACAGTCAACATTTCTCTAGCAGGATCAGTTGGCAGCTTTGCCTCCAGTAAATCAGGGTTGGAGTATATGTTACAAAGGAGAAGAGCAAGTGTGTTATAGGCTGAGGACTGACATTAGGGGTTCTTCAGGCTTTTTGGATCTCCTTGAAGTTTACCGTAAGACCAATGGGAAATCCTACCTTGTTAAAACAGGACTCCCATTCCAGAGCGTCTAGCTTCTGTAGATCATGTACCAGTAGTGCTCGCTGCAGATAGGTCAGTGCCTGCATCCGTACCTGGCGCCGGGCATCGCAGCACAGACAGGCAATGCCTGAGAGTGAGAACATGCTCAGGATCCTTCAGACATCCCAATCTTAATGTTTCCCAAGCCCCAGCTCCAGCTCTGCCCCTGCCCTGCCTGCTCCCCAAGGTTTACCCTGCAGTAAAGGGCACCAGCAGTGGGCCCAGAGAGTGCGTGAGTCAGCTTCAATCTTCCGGCCCCCTGTCTCCAGGTGGCGCTGCTCCTCTGCCCATGAGCTATAGATGGAGGCCGCCCGCGTGTGCAGCGTGTGCATCAGGTCTAGCAACTGGAGTCACAGGAGGAGCAGAACATGAGTGGGGTTAGGCGGACACCATTTTCGCCACCCCTACGCTGTCCCTGATTGAGTCCTCAAGGGAGCTCCTAGTGCCAGTCATGCCCTACTCCTACTCTACCCTTCCTACTCCACTTGATGAGCTCACTACTCCAATCTGGCCGTGTTTCCTAGCATTGTGGAGAATTATCCTGTAGAGGGGAGTTGAGGAGGTGTGTGGACTAAGCACCTAATAACCATGAGAAAGTACTTTCAATTCTTTCATACCTTCTGATGATAAAGTCTCATTTTGTTGATCTCATTTTATTTTTTTAAAATATGTAATGCTTGGGGCCTCCCTGGTTAAGGGAGGGTTAAGATGCAACCTATGAAGCGATTTGCAGCCACTGCAGCACAAGTTCAATTCTCAGCTATCAGGGAGCAACCCACATGGCGCAGCAGACCTCTCCTGACTCACCCACTGCTCCCCTCAGCAGTGTACTTAGGTCGATCTGCCTCTTCTGTTCCCCACTCTGTCTTGGTTGAATCCCCTCACCCCCCACACCTCTGGCCTGTACCCCAGCTCTTGCATGCATAAATAAATAAATCTTTAAAAAAAATAAATCAAAATATAGAATGCTTCACAAATTTGTGTGTCATGCTTGCACAGGGGGCTATGCTAATCTTTTTTGTATTGTTCCAATTTTAATGTATGTTCTGCCGAAGAGAGCACTGTTAACCTTAAAAAACAGAAAGCAAACTTTGGGCTCAGAAGCCTTGATGGGCAATCGTTTCTAGACAGATTTAATGATTCTTTGTTTCCCTATTTTTCTAAGGTTACTCAATGTAAGGCAATTAGTTAGCTCTCCATTTATTTAGTGATATAATACAGTCTACTTATAAAATCTTACCTGCCTTGAGTAGACATAGAATAACAATGGAGGAATAAACAAGAAACTGTTGGTTGCCTCTGGCAAGGGGAACTTAGTGGCTGGTGACAGGAATGGAATGGAACTTATATTTTATCTATTTACCCTTTTGTACCTTTTGAACTTTGTACCATGTGCATATAATACCTATTCAAAAAATAAACCTTAATTTTAAAATTAAGCAAACAAAGATAAGTGGCTTGGATATGGTAACATGGTGGAGGTGGTAGCTGAGGGCCTGGGCTGGAAAACACAGGCCCTTTTTGTCAGCCTTGGCTGTCCCTGGCCCCACTGAGGATCCCAATGTCAGGTGCCGGGAGAGGAGAGGTAGTAAAGGGTGCCATACTTACGTCCTGACTGACCTGTAAAGACACCGTATGGTAGCTAGCAGGCACGCCTTCATCGTCATCGTCATCGCTATGGCCGCACCGGGTGGCATGTTGGCTGGATGTTCGAGGTCGTCGAAGCACTGAGCCCTCCTTGGATTTCTTCTTGAAGCGGTTCCCTTTGCTGTCATATTTGTGACTCTTGCCACGTTTCTCCTGGGACTTGCACCCTGAGTAGAGCCAGACCCAGATCACATTTCTGTATCCATGGCCTGCCTCTTCCTCCCTCTCCCTCGGTAGTCACATGGTTACCCCTCAACTGACTTTCATCGAGTGACCCACCGCCATTCAGACTGGCCTCCACAAAGATGCGCAGAGTCTTGACGCAGAGCTCAAAGTTGTCAGGTGTGATATGGGCAGCATCACGCACGATAAAGGACAGCGATTCCACACACTTAAGCAGGGACTTAGTGTCATGTGGCCCAAGATCCAGCCCCACTGTTAGGCTGTACTGATTGACTAGGGGTGAGGAGCCTGGCCGGCTGGACCCAGGCCCTGGTTTGGAATTATCGATGTCATCCTTCCCCACCTGTAAAGTACACAGAAGACCTGTGAATCCAGGCTTGACCTTGATCCTCAATGTCCTTGATGTCCTCTCAGAAGACCAGGAATCTTTCCCAAAGCTCAAGGAGGGAAAACTCACCCACTGCCCATATGCTCACTCACCATTAACCAACCGCTGTTGACCACATCAGCATCTGTTGCTGATCGGTGGATCTTGCCAGGTCTGCCATGGTCAGTGTAGACCTCTGAGTCAGAAGTATACCCTCGGTCCAGACTCACATCATTTTGATGGAAGGAAGAGAGTTCGCTGTCTGATTGAGCTCCTGAACCATCAGGAAGAAAGGCAGAGTCAGGGTGGGGATGTGGGACAAGGGATGATTCTGACTATCAGAACACAAGTGCTGAAGCCTGGCCTCTCCTCTCTTTTGGTCCAGCTGTTTCAGTCCTGTTGCCAGAGAGCTGAGGGATAGCCTTGACAGCCTCTCTCTTAACCTAATAGGGCAACAGGCTAATTTGAGCCCCTGATGGCATCTAGAAACAGCTGCCAGGGTGGGTGTGGTGGTGAGGGCAGAGTTTCTGGGAAAGCAGTCCTTTGGACAGCAGAAAGCCTAGTTTCACAGTTTTTTCTATTGTCTACTTGCCTTCCTGTTGTTTAACCATTGGGTACTGGGGAGAGGCCAGCAGGCACGAGCAGCCCTAGAGGCAGATGGCAGAAGCCAGGCATGTTTAATCTGCCAATCGTGATAGCCTATATTTTGTTTTTTCTGTTTCAATCCTTGGAGCCATAATTGTTTATCTGCCAGTGTGGCTTTCCCTGGGAAAGGACTTACCAGCATCAGGTGCATCGGCCCTGGCTGTGGCCTGCAGGGCTGCTGGAGGCTTCACACCTGAGCCAATGCATTCCAGCAGCGTGAAGAGGGTGGCCCAGTCATCACCTGAGTGGATGTTGGCTGCATTTGTCTTGAGGAGTTCATGGAGGCCATAGGCTACCTGGTGACTGGCCCGGGACAGCACACTGGGCTTCATTAGTAGCAAAATGCGCAGGGAGAGCAGTACCTGGGATAGGGGTGGGGGAAATAAGAAGCAGGAAATGGGAGGTGGGCATATAACTTATTCCCTACCAGTCTCCAGTCTCCTTAGACCAGCAAGGAGTGTGGATAGGACCCAATTTAGGGCACTGCTGGTCTTATTTTTTCCAGTTTTTAAACATTTTCTTAATGCGAAAATTACTGATTCATATGCATGTGAAATAATACAGAGATTCCTTATATACTTGGCCTAGTTCACCCCAATGGTAACATCATGCAAAACTCCACCAATACCACCCAGTCTTGATTATTTAGTAAACGTTAACATCAAATGGAGGGCCTCCCTGGTGACCTAGGGGTTACGTCTCAGTGCTATCACCACCAAGGCCTGGGTTCAATCCCCGGCCAGGGAGCTATCCCACATATGGCACAGCAGACCTCTCTGATCTTGCCCACTGCTCCCCTTAACAGTGTATTTCAGTAAATCTGCCTGTTTTGCTCCCCATTCTATCTCTGGTGAATCCTCTCACCCCCACATCTCTGGCCTACACCCCAGTTCTATGCAAAAAAAAAACAAACAAAAAAAAAACCAGAGTGATTTTTGACTTTCTTCTTTCTGAAGATGTTTGACTATTCTTTGGCCTGTACTTTTCCATCTAAATTTTATGTTTGTCTGTATACAAAAATCCTTGCTCAGATTTTTATAAGAGTTGCATTAAACTTACCAATCAATTTGGGGAGAACTGACATCTTTACTAAATTGAGTCTTCTAATTTACAAATATGGTATGCCTTTTAATTTATTTAGATCTTTCCTTAATATAATTCTCAGGCCTCTCTGGTGGCACAAGGGTTATAGTCTCGGTGCTATCAAGCTATCGCCAGCCACTGTGACTTGAGTTCAATCCCCAGCCAGGGAGCTAACCCACATAGGGCACAGCAGACCTCTTCTGTCTTGCCTACTGCTCCCCTCAGCAGTGTATTTCAGTAGATCCATCTGTTCTGCTCCCCACTCTGTCTCTGGTGAACCGTCTCACCCCCGCACCTCTGGCCTACACCCCAGTTCTTGTATGCATAAGTAAATAAAAATAAATCTTTAACATTTTTTAAATAATTCTCAGCATGCAGATCCAATATATATTTTTGTTATGTGTATATCTAATTCATTTTATCTGAAGTTTTTTTTAAAAATTTATTTATTTATGTATATAAGAACTGGGGTAAAGAGGTGCGGCGGGTGAGAGACAGAGTGGGGAATAGAACAGGCGGACTGACTGAAATAACACTGCCGAGGGGAGTAGCAGGTGAGATAGAAGAGGTCTTCTGCACCATGTGGGACAGCTCCCTGGCTGGCAGGGTATCAAACTCATGCTGCAGTGGCTGCAGATAGCCTCACAGTGCTGCAACTTAACTCCTTGTGCCACCAGGGAGGCCCTATTTGGACCATTTATAAAAGGCACTGTGTTTTTTGTTTCATTTCCCTATGTTTCTTTTGGTATATAGAAATGTAATTCATTTTTGTGTGTTGATCTTATATCCTGTTGAACTTGTTTATTAATTCTATGTTAATTGTCTTTATACTTTTGTGCCAAAAGATCTTGGGGTTATTATGAATAAGAGCCAGGAAACCAGGTGTAGGTCTGGGACTACCACAAGGCAGCAGGGTTGTGAGCACTAGCTTCATAACTGAGGCCATACTAGAAACACCTCCAAAGCTATCTGTTAGACTCCACTAGTATGTGGTTGGTCATGGGCTCTTACTATGGGACACTAAATGTACTGTTTCAGGCCATATCCATAGTTGCCATTGTGACTTTACTCCACTGCACACCTTCCTGCCCTCCCAGCTGTACTCTGCTTACCTGGCCACTGATCTCTTCTCTCCGGAGTAACCGAATGGCCAGGCGCAACAGCCCCACCACAGCCCGCTCCACAAGAAAGCAGAAATCCTGTGCCTGGACACACAGGTGGTATAGATGGTCTCGAACAGTCTGCCACACACAGCCCACACGGTCCCTGAGGAACATAAGGGATGAGAATAGCCTCAGCTGGAGAGGTCACTGGGTAATAAGCCTCCCTTTCTGATTCAGGCTAGGCCTTTCAGAATGTAACAGACAGGTATAAAGAGCAAGCTTCTCCACTTTGTACAACTTCATGTGTTTTTTTGCCCCAAAGCCCACTCAGCAAAATACTCCAGGCTTCCATCCTTTTGGCACAAGTCCACTATGAGACCTGCCTAAAGAGTGTCTTCTACCTGTTCTCCAGCACAATCCTCAGTAGCATCTCCAGGCAGAAAGCAGCATCCTCCTCATCATATGTCTCTTCATCCGGTGTCACTGAGACTAGAGCCTAGAAAAGAACAATAGCAGGAATATAGACATGGAAGAGAAGCCAGCTACTGCCCTTGCCCTGGCTAAAATTGAGACATAAAACACTATTCCCATCTCTCTTCCCAGATCCAGTCAGCCCTTCTATGCCTCTTTCCTCTTCATTCTGTACCTTCATCAGCTCTTGCAGTGATTCTAGCTGGAGGAACTTGCTTTCTGTGATCATCTTTTCTGGGTCACATTGCTAAAGAGGGCACATGAGCAAGGAGGTCAGTGACAAGGGCAGGAGGGAAGAAAATGTCCCCAAGAGCCAGAAAGAGAACAAAATGGGGTGAGTTCTGGTCACCGTCCTGGATAATTCTATTTTTCAGTTCACAAGGCAACATCTGTCCAGTAGGGATAGGTTAAGACTTCTTCACCAGGGAGTTACCTTGATACAGTCCAAGGCCACTCTCTTGGCCTCCTGGTTTTCAGTGGATGGTCCCCGTACACTAGACTGCTCAGTACCACTTAGTGTCAGCCAGCTCACGAAACTCAGCACTGTTGATTCTCCTCTGCAGAAAAAGAGCACAAGCCCTGGTAAGCTCTAAAGTTCTGATCCTCCCTCCTCCCAAGGCCTTCAGCCTCTGATCTACCCTCACCGGTTTGATGGTATCTCTTCCCGCTGTAGTGATATTTTGCCATTGGGATCCACAAAATCTTCTACCTGGAAAAGTAGGTCAGGAAAAATTTCTATCTGCTCTTTGCATTTCCTGCTTCCCCTGGGAAGTTCTCTGGCTTTCTTCTTTTAGTTCCCTGCCTTACACTGTTGACTGGTGTACACCCTGGCGACTGGCAGAGGCTTCTACCAGGCTTCCTTTACAGTTATCCCCCACTCAAGATTTGTGGTCTTATATTTGAGGTGTTCGTGTTAAGCTTCAGCAGGTTATCAGGCCCTGTGCTCTCAGTGAGTTATATATACAGACAGCACATGATCTTGGAGTTCTTGCTTTTTTATTGTTGCTCAGTCTCCTACCAAGAATTACCTCTATCATAGCCTTGGGTAGCAGTTGGGCTCGAAAGAGCTGCAGCATGGCTTCCATGATATTCTTCCAGCCCTCTCTCAAGATGTCACCATGACGGTGGGCCAAATGGAATACTGTCTTGGCTGCAATGTGGGCTTTAGGGTTGCTTCCAAACACACTGGGCAGGTTCTCAATAGACTAGAAAAGAAGATGAGAAGAGGCTTGGGACCTGGCACGTGCTTGGAAAGGAGACTCTTAGGTCTCTACTTTTAGTTCTTTGAGGGTCCTTTTGCTGGCTCTGCTTCAATCCCCCATGAGACTGGTGGGATGGGCTAACCAGGTTAAGGCCTTCCTCACCATTGCATCTCCCCTCCCATTTCCACGACATGACATGACACTATTTTCATGAAGTTGTACAAGACAGAAGGGGTCTAAGCTCTAATGTAGTCAAAGGAGGGTGAGGGAATATGCTGAGGGAAACTAGTTCTGCATATAGGGATGGATCTATGGCTGAAAGAAAGGTGCTCCTTTGGAACTCCTAGACAGTTCCTGTCCCTGCTTACCTCACTGCTGAGAGCTGTGAATTTGCACAAGGAGATGATGAGATTGTCAAACACATCGCTGAGGCCATAGTGGGCGGAGATCATGGCACATTTCCTGTAACATCACCCCCATTTGAAAAGAGTCACTGGAAGGCCAGGCAGCACTTCCAAGTTCCTGAGGAGGCTGGCTTGGGATTCTTTCCTAATCAGTCCCAGGAAGAAACCTTTTACTCTTCAATCTGTTTAAGACTGAGCTTTCCCAAGCTTTAGCCTCCCCAAAAAACTCAGGAGGAACCCCATTCTAACAAAAATAAGAATAGGCATCATAGAGGCATGAAGGAATCATTTTAGCTTAGAAAGGTAGAAGGAAGTCAAGATTAAGGCCAAAGCTGGGCTACCTGAAGCCTGAGATGGCTTTTTGGATGATGGTCTCCTCAAGGCTTTTGTCAAAGACATAAGAAAGTGCAGCAATAGTGGGGCCCCAGGTCATGGTGAAGAGGTCAAGATCATAGCTGCCGGCAGGCACACGCAAGAATATGCCCTCTGGGGTGGCACCTCGATGAAGAAGCACATTCCATACATAGTTCTCCCGAACCAAGCCTGTCTGCTCCTCAGGCATCACAATTTCCTCATTCCTGTAAGATAAGGGAAGGAATGGGTGCACCACTATGAATCTGACTGGTTCCAAACTAGGACAGGGGTTTTGCCCATATGGGCACTCTCCATCACCGAGAGGTCATCAAAACTGCAACTTTGGTCTCCTTCCTACCCACAAGTGAGAAAGAAAGGAAGTATTCCACAATCCACTTCTACCTCCCCCTCCCCACCCCACTAATACACATACCATTTCAAGGTCCTATCTCTAAGTGGGGCTGTTAGATCTTACATTCTTTCTGGGTATGAGAGGATGAACAATTCTCTCTACCTTTTCTGATTTATAATAAATAATTAAATGTCCCATCTCTGACCTCCGACCATCTTCTAGTACCTACTTTTGGTTCTCTACCTACCCCAGAATACATCTTGTGAACTAGGTATGAAAACACAGCTGCTTTGAGTTTGGGGAATGGGCTCATGACATTCCACTTAGCAGGGACAGTTTGGATATTGTGTTACAACACTTGAGTCTAAATATTGTTCAGACTTCTTTAAGGAAGAAATGAGTTGGGAGAGAAGGCACTGTCCACCTAAGTCAAGGGCATATGAGTGATTACAGTCTGAAGTGACCTTAAAATCTGGGAAAGGAAGAAATGTATTTCTCGTTAACAGAGATGCTACACTATTCTTCATACATACTTGATGGCATGGTACATGTCTTCCAGGATGTCTTGCTCAAAATCTTTGCCTCCATTCACACCTTTTAGGTTTTTTCGAAACTCCTAGAAACAGACCAATCAGTTCTGCTGCCTCCCCCCTTTCCCACCATGTATCACTGCTAAAGCCCCACCCAAGGACTTCCTTGGACTGTGGTAAACAGAACTTAGGAAGTAGTAAATGAAAGAATCCACCTCCCCTTCTGGATTGGCCTATCCTCCCTGATTCCCTTGGACAGAAATTTGTCCATTATGCCCATAGATATCTCATGTGCTTCTTGCTACTTCCAAAAGCTGTGTTGGATCTTGTCTGCCTTGGCTTACCTCCAGTGTCATGGGTGCATTCTGTTTGCGAACGTTGTGATTATGCTGGTCAGTATTAAGCATGATGACAGCATAGGCCAGGGCAAAGCAGGCATCGCTATTGGCAAATGGGGAGCCATTACAATTCTGAAAAAGCAAAGACCCCACCTTTGTCAATGCCTTTCTCTACCAATTAAATCCTCATCCACCCACTGGTCAATGCTAGTATAGAGAGGAAGTGCCAGCAAGAAGGTAGCCAACCTTTTTTCAACTCTTTAACAATAGCTGGCTTCGCCATGGAAAGTTTACTGACATTGCTCTCAGTCTTCTTAGGAGATAGGTGGGTCCTTTAGTTGGAGTCATATAAACCCTCAATCAAATTAATTTGGGATAGCGCCTCCCTGGTGATGCAGCAGGTTGAGTGCAGCGCTATGGAGCTGCCCGCAGCCTCTGCAGCAAGGATTCGATTCTGGGCCAGTCAGGGAGATACCCACATGGTGCGGTAGACCTCTCCTGTCTCGCCCGCTGCTCCCCTCAGCAGTGTATTTGAGTCTGCCTGCCTGTTCGGCTCCCCGCTCTGTCTTTGGTGAATCCTCTCACCCTCTTGTGCCTCTGGCCTGTACCCGAGCTCTTGTATAAATAAATAAATCTTTAAAAAAAAATTAACTTGGGACACTAATCTCTGTACCTGTCATTCAAACTCACCCTCCAATGCTCTGTGAATGCCTCCAGTAACCTGTGGATGACTGGTGCTTCCCCAGGCAAGCGGAAGGCTTCCAGATAGAGGCGGAGAGCTTCATCTAGCCGTAGACCCTGAAAGCTGAAGGTACTACAGGGAAAAAAGGAAGAACAAAGAGGCTAAAGATGTGTAAACTGCACATGTTGTACTCTTAACTTTCCCTTTAACCCACTCCAACTGATACAGAGGAGGCTCTGGCCACAGGGAAGTATCTCCTGGTTACTTCTAACACAGATTAGAAATTAACAACATCTAACCTTAGTACTTTTTCACATTAGTGTCTTCATGCCTCATCTGCTGGAACCCAGAATCTAGCATGTACTCAGGAACCTTGCTCTACTCCTTAACAATATTCTCTATGCAGAATGGAGTAGGCTCCCAAAATGGTTTTGTTGGAGACTCTTTCAGGTCCAATAAATATAAATGATGGGAAGAGGAAGAGTGAGTGAACTGGGTCCCCTGCAGGAACTGCTAAGCCTGCTTATTGGGTTGGATTGCTGTCTCCCCAGAATAATCACCAACTATGTCCCATATTTCTTGCAACTTCCTCACCTCACAAAACTCTCCAACAGGTCAATGTTTTTGCGATCACTCACAAACTCTCCAATCATTTTCTTGTCTAGCCGAGGGTTTTCTCGGAGCCATTGGGCTACCTCTGTGTTATCCATTGGGATGGTGAGGAGTCCTTTCTCCTGCAGAAACTGGATCCCCTTCTTTGGTTTCTGATTGAACTGCTCTGTGCCAGTGATCAGCAGCTGGAGAAGAAACACTAGTTGTCAGAAGCTGCTCTGCCTGAGGCAGCTAAGACCAGACTAGACTCTATCACAGCTAATAGCTGGTCACTGAATAGGCTCCCAGAACATGGCTCTAAGTGACTCTAGAACTAAGGCTGGATCTACTGTCCCTTGCTTTCCCGAATCATTGTGTCTAAAATTGACTGAGGAGCTCCTTTTCACTTCTTTTCTGAGTGCTCAAGATGCACAGCCCTCTCGCCAATAACTTGAGGATCATGAAAAAGAAAGAGGTTAGAGCAGCTTTTCTTTTCCTCTTCAGTTTTACATTCAACTCTGGCATCTGTTTATAGCTAGCATCTTGATTCTAGCCTAGCTTGGATTCCCCTTCTTTTGTTGGTTTCTTAGCTCTTATGGCCCTGGGGTTTGAAGGGCAAGGTGAACTGTGATGGTAATTCAATATTTTTATCTATTCAGTCACAGACCTGTAATCAAGGGCACATACAAACCAAAGTTATTTAGGCTGGCAATAAAAGGAAGAAAGGGTTAAATAGAAGGTTTTTCTCTGTGTTAAGAAAACCAAAGGCACATTTATTTGAACTTTACTAAAGCACCAGAATAAATGTCAATTCTTTTTATTGCCAATCATCAACCCAGAGCTAAGATGACCAGTAACCTTCAGTGACCCACATGATTTTAGTTCCCAGGGCTCTTGCCACCACCAGTTAACACCTGTCAGTCAGGGCAGCATTTGCCCAGGGGCATACAAGAGTGTATGCCTAAGTACATGGCTTCATAAGGAGTAAAGAAGGGCTTCAAAGAGACTTGGAGATTGCTAAAGTCTCAACAAGCCCTACACTTTCTTAGGAAGCTGCACAATGAGCTACTAGATTCTCCTTCATTCTCTGGGACAGACACCCTAGAAAGGACACTTGGTCAGAGATGGCAGAGACTTAGTTCTGGGGATATCTGTATGTACCTTCTTTTTGTTTTTAATTTCAATCAGTTCCTGTGGATCTGGCAAAAGGCAGGAAAATCGAGGTGGCTTCCGGGTAAACTTTTTGTCAGCTAGGAATTGGAGGTAGAGAGAGAGAAAAATGTAAGACCTCTTTTACTAGGGTAATGACTTTTAGAAGGCTGCTGATATACTCCAGTGAAAAAGGAGAATGCCTCAGAAATTTTCTTGTCTTCATTAGTCTTCCATTTCCCTAGAAAGCCTGTCTTCTGGATTTCAAAGCAGGGTGAACAGCCAAGGAAGGCTCTTTCAGGTAGTGCTCCCGCTCATCTCCACAAAGCCTTCCAGTTAAAAGGGTTTAGGGTCATGGACACCTAGTACCCACCCCCAGAGTCACCAGTTTCCACCAGATCACTGCATCCTGGCTTCCCATGTTCTGCTGGCAGCCGCCCTCCACTTGGCAGAGTCAGGCCTGGAATGTCTGGGGCCATGCCTACAGCTTTCCCATCACTGGCTGCTTTCTCAGCTGGTGAAAGAGAAAAAGATATGTGAAGAGTTATGGAGTAGGGAGCCAAGCTAAGCTGCAGAAGTTGAGTCCCAAGTCAAGGGACCTGCATGTTTCTACATAGGCTGTCAGCTCTGAACATGATAAACCCATAACCAAGCAAGTGGCCATTAATCCAGGTCAGCCAAGTATTAGATTCTATAATTTAGCAAAGAGATTATACAGTCATTTTCCTTGATCTTCTACAACCTCAATCTCAAGGAAAGATAGGAAAGACTAATTAAAGTAGAGGCAGATACTTGGGGTCATGGAAAGAAGGATTTGGAGCTTTTAGGAACAAAAGCTCTATATCCTTTAATCTCTATTCTCTGTTCTCCCCATAAAGAAATATTAATTCTATTTTTAAAAAAGAAGGCCAAAATATGGAGGAAGAAAAAAGGAGCAGTCCATGAGTTCTGCTAACCTGCCTGCCTGGCCTGTGTTCAATACACCAGACATTGAAAACACAGACTTGGGCGTGTCCCAGGGGAAGTGATACAAAGGTAGGAGAAAGAAATCATCTAGGAAAGAATGGACAAGCATTGAACCCTGGAGTCCTCAGGAATGAAAAAAAAAAAGAAAGAAATGTCTCTTACTATTGCTGCCTTCTCGGGTGCTATCTGCTGCTTCATAGCTAGGTCTGTTTGCCTCTTTCTTCTCCTGCTGGGTGAGGTTGTTAACTTTAGCCTGGCAATGGCCTTCGGTGCTGTCAATCACTGTCAACAGGGCATCAAGAGACAGTAGGTGTGTTGTATAGAGCTGACCGGACACAGGGAAGGCATTCTGGGAAGTAAACATCCAGTAGACTTGAAGTTAGGATACTTGACACTTCAACCAATCATTTCCCAAAAATCCTAAAATCTCCTGTAATGTCCAGAGAAAAATGTCTTTCCTCTGTTTCCCAGCCTTTAAATGTTTCCCTCCTTGTACAAAGCATCCTCACTAATTCTAAAGAGATTTCCGTAATAGAGCTTTCTTATTAGAGGCAGTAATAGTGCTCAGCACCTTGGACAGCAACTTGGTGAGATCCTCAAAGAGGTTGGAACAGTAGTAGTCACAATCATAGTTGATGTAGAGCTCAGTGACAAAACTGGGGATGTGCCAGAGTTGCACAATAGCCTCCAGTGCCATCTCCTTCATTTCATAAGGCATCTTGGGGTTTTCCACAGTGATGATCTCCATCAGCTTTTTGATGTACATCTGGCAATAATCCAGTTAATTGTCATTTGGGTGAGGAAAGAAATCAAGACAGGAAGAGACAAAATTGGATGGGAAAAACATTAAACAGGAATCAGAAGCCATAGACATGCAGTAAGAGACACTTAAAAGGGATTCTATTCCCTAAATACATCGCTTTGATCTTCATATTGCAGATATGGCAAGCTCTACCTCATACCTAATCCAAAATAAGTTGCCTATTGCCCTTTTTGTGCTGTCTAATTAAGTCTTACCTGGTCCTATTTAATGTCTATACAATTTAGTGGCAAAGCCAGCTTGATCTGCACCTCCATTGCAGAGGAAATGCTAGATAAATGAGCTATTCTCACTCATGATGAGGTTACCTGCCAGTTCTCATATTTGGATTCTCTCATTTTACTGCCAGCGAGTTTTTCTTAGGTTCTTTTTAACTTCTCCACTACAGAGACCAGTCAATGAACCAAACCACTGAGGTGAAAAGCATTTCATTGAGGTGAAAAGCAGCCCCTAAATACCACCCTACAGTTAAACAAAGTTGGCCCCACCAAAGATGCCATGCATCTTCTTTTTTCCCCCTTCTTCCAATGTCAGGAAACTCACCTCCAATTGGAACTTGAGGTGCTCCCTCATGCTCTCAAACAGTAGGAAGCATACCCGTAGGGAAGCAGCATAAAGGTTCAGTCGCTCTACACTGAGTAGCTGGATATCAGAGAGGATAGGCATTAGGCATTAGGCACAAACAAGAGAAAAGCAGGAAAGCAAACTGGGTGAAGTAGCCACTGAGGTCCTGAATTCTGAGGGGAGCTCTATATCAAACCATTCCTGTACTTCCCTTTGGCTACTAGAGTCTCTAGGGAACTCCTCTTGACTATGACTACTGGTCAGATGGGAGGAAGGTTCTTTCCTAGGTCCTATACTTAGGAATCAACCAAGCCTCCCTGTGTTTCCTCCAGGCATTGAGAGACCCTGAAAAATAGCCCGGGGCTCTGAACCTCTATAGCAATCTTACCTGGAATAAGTGGCGACACATCTCATCCTTGATGAGGCCCAAGAGGGTTTGGCACTGTGCTACAGGTGCTGACTCAAGAGCCACTGTCAGTAAATGCAGTCCCATGTGTATCATAACCTCTGAGTTGTGGCGGTCATGTGGATTGGTGAGGGAGATGAGGAAGCGGAAGAGTTCACGGATGCAGGGAAGACCATAGGGGACCAAAGCTGTACCTAGGCAAGGGAGGGAAACGGTACTGCTAAGAAACAATTTTGCCTAGCCTGTCCTGCAACATATAAAGGCATTTTCAGGTAAGTGATTTTCATTGAGAAAAAAAAAAGTTTTTCCCACTTCCTATTGTTCACCAGACTCCCACTCTATAAATCCATCCGTGTAAGAGTCCTCTGGTTTCATTCCATTTCCTGACTAGAAAACGGCCTAGTGAGGCCTCCCTGGTGGTGCAGGGGTTAAATCTCAGTGCTATTAAGCGACTGCTAATCACTGCAGCCTGAGTTCCACCCATTGGCCAGAGAGTTAACCCACATGGTGCAGCAGACCTCTGCTATCTCGCCCACTGCTCCCCTCAGCAGTGTATTTAGTAGATCCACCTGTTCTGCTCTGTCTCTGGTGAATCCTCTCACTCCCTGCAACTCTGGCCTACACCCCAGTTCTTGTATGCATAAATAAATTAAAAAAAAAGGGGAAAAAAAAAAAAAGGAAATGGCCTAGAACTTAAACCAGTAGATACCTTGGGCCCAAGATGGTCTAGGCTCAGCTTAGTGGGTAGGAGGATGAGGAAGGTGAGTGGGCAGAGTCTGCTGAGAGTACCCACCTTCTTTTTGGGAGGACTGTGTAAAGCGTACACCCCGGGGATTGACGTAATCCATGTCATGGACAGAGGCAGAGTCAGAGTGATCAGCAGGTGATGTGCACTCCTCTAACACTTCAGGAATGGATTCCACGGATGTTGACTGGGCCTTTTCCACATGGACCCCTTCCTGCTATGACCAGTAGCAAGAGGACATAGGAAGAGGGATGAGGGAAGGACAACAAGGAACTTACGCCCCTGAACTATCTGTCCTCTAAGTATCTTTCACAGATGGCCGTATAAAGCCAGGTCAGTGGACAGTGAGTCAATGCTATATCAACCAAAGATGGCTCAGGGAAGGAGTTAAGATGAAGAGCTTAGAAAACATTTCCTGAAGCATCACCGACCTACAGTGACTAGAATCCTTCAGACAGCAGAGGGTCTCACAGGCTTGAGATTTAGAGCATTACTTTACAGAAAAAGCCATAGCCAGTTTCCTTATGGCTGCTAAGTGCTAACTATATGCATAACTTGATAAACCCCACGGGCCATGTCTCACAGTAAGTCCTGATGTGAGCTTTCTAAACAGCAGAGCTAATTTTGAGAAACAGATTAATCCCCATACTCCAAACTTTGTTTGAGCCAAGGCTTGAATAAAGGATCCAAAGGATCAAGTCACATAGTGAAAGACTAGAGAGAAGCCTTTAGCAATCAAAGTCATACCTGGGGGTCAGGCTGCTCAGGAACTCCTAGCTCACTGCTGCTAGGCTCTGCAGCTGTGCTGTACCCTGGAGAGCTGGGCTGCTCCAGATCAGTGAGGTCTTCCTTGGAGGTGGTCTGGGAGGAGAACTCTATACCACTGTCTGTAGAGGGGCTGACCACTGCTGAGGCAGCTTCTGAACTTGCAGAAGAGATGGGAGTGGGTACATCAATGAAGGGCATGCCTCCTGCAAGGCAAAGTAAATAAGGCTTGAAGAGTCAACTGCTGGAAACCACTACCCTCCATGGAACCAGGAGCTCTATTTGCTAGACTGCATACTAATCTCTGCATATACTGGTCTCCAAAGTAGTCAGAATACCTCTGCAAGGAGAACAACCATAAGTCACTGCAGAGTTGCTAAGTTGTTGCTGTCTAATTTGACTTGGAGTTTTCCCCTTTTTGCTCTTATCAGAAAGACCAAAGCGTTTTAGTATGTTGTTTTTCAATATCAAAATCCCTAAAAGAGAATGAGCTTTTTCTCTGTTTATTCTAACCAGAGTTTTCCCCTTTTTGCTCTTATCAGAAAGACCAAAGCGTTTTAGTATGTTGTTTTTCAATATCAAAATCCCTAAAAGAGAATGAGCTTTTTCTCTGTTTATTCTAACCAGAGGAAAGGAAGTAGCCCAGGGCACTTACCAGTGAGATTAGAGGATAAATTAGTTCCATTGGGAGTGGGCTGTTCTGAACCTGGTGTAACTTTGGTCATATGGCGAGGGGGCCGAGGAGATCTCTTCTGTTTCTTCCACTTGGATGAATCACTCATGCCTCCTGCTCTCATTTTCAGCTGGAAATATCACACCTGATTAGCCCTGGTATTCAAACTAAGTCTCTATCCCTACAAATTGCCCTTCTCTTAGTCCTACTAGTCCCTCAAAAACAGCATCTGTACCACAGGAACAATCCAGACCATCAGAGCACAGTCCTACTCCTCTAACCTGGCTTCTACACTTGTCACTTTACAGGTCAGCCTGGCAGCCTCTATGTGGAAGGTGACATTCTGCTATTTTAGGCTAGTCACTGATAGCTCTACCACTCACATATCACTCTGCTTCCCTGAGTCCTGGGTGGCAATTCTGATGGTGCCTGATGCTCCTACAGAAAAGGTCAGGGTCAAGACTCCTTTGCCCAGAGATTCAGATCTCTTGTCCCAGGACTCACTGGCTTTCCTTCTTACCTACTTGCGGAGTGGCTTCCTACTCCTAGTTCTTATCCAACTATGAGAGCCTACTCCTTCCAAGCCACTCTTAGCTTTCCTATTGCTTTATGAATAGGGCCTACAGCATAAACATATTCCTTACTTTTTGGAATATTTGCATTAAATTAGTCAAAGATTCATTCCATGGAGTTAGGAAGTAGTAGAAATCAAGTTGATTTGTGGAGTTAGGCATGGAGGATACTGTCAGGCAGCTGTTCTGTTCTCTGTTGCTCCCAATTTTGGCATATCTATGGGACCACATTTTCTTCTCACTGGTAGTTTTTCTCCATGCAGTTTTGTTTTCAGATGGTGAGACTATTGATTTTTTGAGTCTTTGCTCTACTCCATTTCCCTCTCTTTGTATTTCTTTTCCTTCTGTAGCTTCTTTTTAGTCACATAGGAAACTCTATCATCTGTTGACTATACAGGATGTAAATTTTGGTGCAATTTCTCTACCTTAAGTTCACAGCTACTTTGTTTAGGCCCATTTTGCTTTCCTAGTCCTGATGCATTTTTAGTGAGGGTTTGAACCCAGTCCCCTTCAGCGTTATACTAAACTATTTCTAGACTGACAGTCTATTCCTGGAGTGGACAATAGTACTTCTCTTCCAGGAACCATTAGAACAGCACTAAAAAAAAAGAGTGGAAGCCTGCCTCTTTCTAAAGGCTGAATATACCTAGATTATCCTTGACTTGTTCAATTTGTTCTGATATTTAGAGGATAAGTCTCCCTTCCTCAAGCACCCTGCAAACTTCAGAAATCAGTAACCTTGATCTCTTTGCTTAGAAACCACATAATTCTTCCTTCCTGAGTCATAGTTCTACCCATAAAGGAGAGAGATCACAACTTTGCACTGAATTTACACTTAAAGAGTCCTTCCACCTCCAAAATTCCTGTTGTCATTTTGTCTAGGCCCTGAATACTGTGGCTAAGCAGGAATCAGGATGCCTTCTCCAGGAACCACTGAAGCTTATCTAGGTGAAATTCAAGGTAAAAAATGTTCTGGGGTAATGTCAGTCAAATATACAGATAGGCAAGAAGCCCAGGAGATCAATGAGGGAAAACAAGAACCTCCTGTCTTCAATTGTGACTAAGCTCCCCAAAGTACTAACTACTTTTGTGGGTTATATCTCTTCTCTCTAAGCAGCTGTCCACCCCCTACAACCCCATTACAGGGACTCCAGGTAGTCCTACTTCCACTGAGAAACTAGTTACTCACTGAGATACTTTCCCACACTAGGGTCAGTCCTTCCCTAGCTTCTGCAAATCTAGCACCAACATGATTAGTTCAGTAAGTATTCTCTGCCTCCTCGTAGAGAAGAGATCAACAGGCTGCCAGTTCTTACAAGTGTTTCAGCCCTTAAAAAGCTTAAATAGCTGTGCTTCCTGTCCTAAAGTGATGGGGAGGTTTTCATGGAAAAGTAAGCATCTTATATATATAACTCTGTATTTCCAAGGGACAATATAAGGTTTACAAAAGAAGGGCAGGTCCTAGATTAATAATCATGGCAAAATGCTGGGTAGCCACTGAAGAGAGCTGCAACTTGAGACAGGCAAGCACACAAATGAAACTCGAGACAATGCATGCAAAGAGAACACAGGCCTATGGACTATCCAGTTAGGGGTACACACACTAACACACACAGTTCTTCTCTCAGTGACCTATATGTCGACAACTATACCTCTAGCATGTGCCCTCTGTGAAAGCTTAGACTCGGTTCACTTATAGGCTGATTTTTAAAAGACAGAGGACAGAGATCTATATAGATCTCAAAGTATCCTGGTGGCCAGGTATATCTTGGCACCTTGTTCCTTTCCATCCATCTAGAGTCCTAAACTTTGGAATGACTGTAACTGAAAAAGCAAACAAACAAAGAAAAAAAAACCTCAACTAGATGGAAAATACCCTTTCCCTCCAAACCCAGTTCAGGCATCCAGATAGAGTCAAAGACTGTACTTAAGCTATCTATGCCAGTTCTGAGACAGGGAAAAGGTAGAAGAGGAAAGGTTGTAGTGTGAAGGTCCCTCCTGGTTCCCCTAGAAATGGTAGATAGTAAGTTTCTCCCCAAGATATCAGCAGGGCCCATGTTCCGTATCTAGGCTTGCTACATGATGTATCACCAGTTCAAGGCTTCCTTCTGCCTCCAGGCAACCAGATACCCCAGGAAAATCTCAACACTGCATACCTACCAACACATGCAACTCTTCCAAAGCCGTGCTGTTACTAGGAAGGGGTAAGTTGCACTCTACACAATGGAAATGGGACCCAAATGTTACATACAAAAAAATAAACATTTAAATAAACAAATAAGTAAAAAGAGGGAAAAGAGAGGGAGAGGGAGAGAGACCTTGAGGTTCTTAAAGAGTAGTACCCTCTCTAACTGGTTCAGGGCTTTGGTCTGCTCCCCACTACTTAGCTCCAGTTTGTTGAGGAGACATGGAGAAATCTGTGAAAGACAGGCAAACGAACGATTTAAACAGAGTGAAATTAACTCAGACACATGCCAACAGGGCACAGGGCAGGAATGGGGATGGATGGCAGGGGAGAGGGGAAGGTCAGATGCATGCATCAAACAGCCAAGGGTCATCTCCATGGGCAGAAAACCTCTTAGGGCTATAAGCAGAATCCTCATTAGAGGCCTGTGGAGCCTAGGATTCTGATCAAGATATAGAGAGGCCATTTTCTGACCACTGTTCTTCTAGCAGTTTGAAAAACTTCTAATTTGGAGCCAGGCTTGATCTGTTTCTTCAACAGAGACTAGCCCAAGCATGAGTCCAGTCTAATCCAGCATTAGGTTGAGATTTGTGGGGTAGCCTCTCTAGGCCTCCTACCTGCAGACAAGGCTAAGCCCTTAGGAATGGCAGGACTTTCACCTTTACGATATATATTTTTGGACTAGCCTGATGGGTCATACCCAGTTTCCATGAAGGACTGGTTCACCAGCTTATGTGGCAGGTTGACAAAGAAAGGCTGGAAAGGAAGGTTGGGGAAGGAGAGGATCTGGGAAAGAGCAATTTCTCACAAAAGGAGTGTTAAGCTATGTTTGAGATTCCAGACCCATTTAGACAAAAGTATGTTTCTGCTAAGCAAGGGTATCCAGGAAAATGCCCATAACACTAAAGTTGGGAGACCCATATTTGGACAACAGGTCATACCTTCTTCATGTTGGTCCCCACATAGTTCTTGGGCTCTTCTTTAAATTGAGGTAACCTATAAGATAGAGAATCCCATGAACTGTCATTAGAGATAATAACAAACTTCTCCTTTCATGCCAGCAACTACCCAAAGATGCTAAGGTCCAGAACATGCCCATTTAGGAAAAGCTAGAAAAGAGAAGAAGGCTAATTTCACTCTTTCAAGAGCTTCATCAAAGAGCTACAGAATCGGCCTCCCCGTTGGCGCAGCGGTTGAGCGCTGGGTTGCGGGGCTGCCCGCAGCCTCTGCAGCGCCGGTTCAATCCCCAGCTGCTCCCCGGTCACTGGAGGAGGGTCCCACATGGCGCGCAGACCTCTCCTGCCGCCCGCTGCTCCCCTCAGCAGTGTACTTCGGTCCTTCTGCCTGCTCTGCTCCCCGCTCTGGTGAATTCTGTCACCCTCCCGCGCTTCTGACTGTGCCCAGTGCTTGTATGTATCAATCAGTCAATCAATAAATTAAAAAAAAAAAAAAAAGAGCTACAGAATCTGGGCAATGTAATGACATGAACATTTCCTGAAAAAGAAGGTTATCATCAGGACGAGATGACTGAGTGCGTGGATGCTCTTTACATCCTTAAACTGACTCCTTTCTGCTTATGTTCTGTTTAGCAAGTATTGCTAAAAGCCAAATGATGGGGTGCAAAATCCCAGAAGACTATGCAAAGGGTGAGAAAGTTGAAATTCTGAAATCGATACATTTGAGCCTGAGGATTAAGAAGCTCTTGCAGCAGGATCCAGGGGGCAGATCTAGTCTGTAATGATAAGGATTGTTATTTATAGATCTGAGAATAAAAAGAAGCCCCATGGACAGCTTTTTTACTTTTTTAATAGACTTACTTTTTAAGAGCAATTTTAGTCTTACAGCAAAATTGAGTGGAAGATACACTGGTTTCCCATGTAAGTTCTGTCTGACCTGCCTTTCTCACAGGTAACTAACCTCTCCCATTATCCCCTAAGGGAGGCTTTAAAGCATTGCTTCAGCTCTTCTCAAAGTTAAGTCTATTGAAAGGAGGTGTAGGAGAAAGGTAGTTAAATTTAGTATGAAACAGTCTCCTTGGCCCTAAGTTGAGGATCTTAACTCGGGTAAACAGCAGTCTTGGTTTGCCTGAGACTGAGGGGATTTGTGGGGCTGTGAGACTATAGGACTTTCAGTGCTAATCAGGACAGTCTAAGCAAACCATGATTGTTGGTCACCCTAACCTTGATCCTTTCTCACAAAATCTGGGCTGAGTTTTGAGAGCTCAGCAACTTGTTCCAGGCTTCCTTAAATTTGTCTTCCTCTCTGGGTTCCTTTCCCCAGCTGCTAACTGCACAGAAACAGACACAAGTTTGGGAAGCAGAATGAGGTCTGTCAGCCTAGCTCAAATAACCCTCTGCCTCCCCCTGAGGCCAAGCCAGCTCCCTCCTTTCTCCCTTGCTTGGTTATCCTGGGCCCAGAGAACTACCCCCATCTATAATCCCAGTGGCCTCTGATGTGGCTGTGGGGTTGGCCAGGTCCCTGAAGTGGCTGTGTGGAAGCAGGCAGGCTCAAGAGGCCTGGGCAGCCAGGCTGAAGCAAACAGCAGCAGGTTTACCTTGTGAAGAGCAGCTGCACCATGTCTACGAGAGTGTGCTCTGCGGATTTTCTCAATAACTCTGCACAGGCAAAAACAAATAACACAGGTGTCATTACTTGCTGTGCTATTATCAGGAGGCTTCTCAGAGCAGACTCCCCTCCAAACCTTGTTTACCAAGGATTATGCCAAACTTATTAAAACCAGCTCCAGTTCAGCCTGGCAGTTATAACTTCATGTGCCCACAAGATGGCACTACTGAGTCAGGGAAAAAAAGGGGTGCAAGGATGCATTCTCAGGGTTTGCAGGCTGGTATGATCCCAAAAACCCCAAGGGAGGGAAATTTGGTGCTTGGGTTAAGTCAGTCTGGGTCTATCCCAATTCCTGCACTGGTACAATGGGCTAAGGTCTCTATTCTACCTGTGCAACGGTCAAGTACAGAAACATGACACCACAAGGTAGGTGATGGAGAAGCCCTGAGTTTTTAATTTCTCTGAGGTTCAGAGATAGCAACCTGTATTCATACTCACAGACACTGGCCCCAGGAAAGGCAAAGGGCCCAATATCCAAGCACCTACCACTGAGCCTCATTTCAAAGCAGATCCTGAAGCAAGACTGCATAATCTCACACACAGATTCATTGGTTAAGTGGGCACCCACTGGGGTCAGCAACAGAGTTCGCAGCACCTACCAGTGAAAAAACAGAGGCGATACCGTGATAAATAAGGCAGCTTGGGTGAAAAGGGGTACACCTGAGATCAGGGAAGGTATCTCCTGTTCCACTAGTCTCCTAGATAAGTATGCAGGTGAAAGAGTGCCAGGAACACTGATCTCATTTCAATTGGGAGAGGATTCGCTCAGGAACTTTTCTTGGAAACCATCTTTACTCTGCATGACCCTGACATAATTCAGAACTCATTCCAGCCCTACTGGATTAGTCCAACAGGTGGATAGCACAGTCTGCCAGAGGTAGAAGTGTAATAAGGGCTTCCAATATTTGATAGCATTTTTAAAAAAGTTTTAATTATTTTTCTTAGAAAGAGCTCTTGCTTTTGGTATAGGAGCTGCTTGCTTGGAAAAAGTAGCTCCCTAAGCCTCAGTCAAGTCAAAACATATCTTTATGAAGCAGGTAGACTCAGGAAAGTAGAGTCATGACATCAACTCCTGGCCATTAGCCTAATTATGCTCTTCCCCTCCATTTACCTGAAGGATTTTCATCAGGACAACCTCATCGCTGGCAGGATCGGTGCCCACAAAACGGGCATGGGTGACAGCATCTGCCATGTTCTCCATGCCCTCTGCTGTGCCCTCATGAGCAGGATCTGCTCCAGCGAAAAAGGAAAGACTAAATGATGTGAACAGGAGAGAGAGAAAATGCAAGACATCCTGTCTTCAGACTTCACTTTTCTACTCTATGATTCCCTAACCCATGGATCCTTGAGTTATCTGAGAGTTTTGAAATCAGCTTTAGTGAGCATCTCAGCACAGAAGCCATTGTGTAAAACAATGGTTCTCAAACTTAATCATGTATCAGAATCACTTGGAGGGCTTATTAAAAATACAAACTGCTGTGTCCAGTTATAGAATTTTTTATTTAGGAGATCTATAAGTGGGGCCTAATAATTTGCATTTTTAATGAGATCACAGGTGAAGTTCCTCTTGCTGGTCAGGGGACTATACTTTGGGAATCACTACTGTAAAGCTACTCATTTTATTTTAATTTTTTAAAAGACATTTTATTTATGCATACAGAGCTGAGGTATAGGCCAGAGGTGTGGGGGGCGGTGGTGAGGGGATTCATCAGAGGCAGAGTGGGGAGCAGAACAGGTGGACTGACTAAAATACACTGCTGAGGGGAGCAGCTGGCAAGATAGCAGAGGTCTGCTGCACCATGTGGGTTAGCTCCCTAGCCAGGGATAGAACTCATGCTACAGTGGCTGTGGATAGCTTCATAGTGCTGAGACTTAACCTCTTGTGCCAACAGGGAAGCCCAAGCCAATCATTTTATAAAGAAAGGGCATGGAAATGAGTTTTTGGCTCAGAGTAAGGGTCAAATAGGTCAGAACTTTGAATGCCAAGATTGAAGTCTTTCTCTCTTCAGATTTTTCTCTTTCAACACAACTTCCCACTCACTCTGGTTGATTTTGGAATTTTGTGTTCAGGAGCAACTGAACGTGTAGGGAGGGACAGTCACTGCTTTCAATACTCATATCTCAGTGCTACATTTCAGCAAATCAGACTTCCTACTTTGATTCTATTCTTATTTAAAACAATATGACATGGAGCAAAAGTTCTATTAACAGCTTATCTAAATGGACATTAGGGGCCTCCCTGGTGGTACAAGGGGTTAAGACGCAACCTATAAAGCTATCCGCAGCCACTGCAGCATGAGTTTGATCCCCTTCCAGGGAGCTAACCACATGGCGCAGCAGACCTCTCCTGACTTGCCCGCTGCTCCCCTCAGCTGTGTATTTCAATCTGCTGTTCTGATCCCCGCTCTGTCTCTGGTGAATCCTCTCAACCCCCACACCTCTGGCCTGTACCCCAGTTCTTGTATGCATAAATAAATCTTTAAAAAAAATGGACATTAGGAAAGAAAAGAGACAAACTAAATAGTACTGGAGGTTGGGTAACTGGCGAGTAGGAAGAAGGGAGAATTTCAACTGAATAAAAAGAGGGGGAAAGCTAGAGGTCAAATAACCAGTATTATGCTGGAAAATAACACAAATGTTATCAAGGGAGTAACCCTGCTGTCATTCATATATTAAGCACCCACAAGGAATAGCCGAAGTGAACTTCATCAAGGTCTACAAGGGTCCTACAGAATTGCATAAGCAGGAAAAAAATGGTAGGGACCTGATAAAACTGTTAGTAACAGAGAAAGTTGCTCCAGAGGTGGCACGATGTAAAGCAGAAGTACCTCCTAATTTTAAGTGGTGGGAATTAGAAGGCATTCTTACAATTTTCTCTTTCCTAGTACCTGAATTAAACAGAGTTTCTGAGCCAACAGTTCAGGGGCTGGCTGAGAAATCAGAACATTTTTTTTTCCCCCTTTTTTTTTAAAGATTTACTTATTTATGCATACAAGAGCTGGGGTGTAGGCCAGAGATGCGGGGGGTGGGGTGAGAGGATTCACCAGAGACAGAGTAGGGAGCAGAACAAGCAGATCTACTGAAATACACGGCTGAGGGGAGCAGTGGGCCAGACAGGAGAGGTCTGCTGAGCCATGTGGGTCAGCTCCCTGGTCGATGATTTAACTTGTGCTGCAGTGGCTGCAGATAGCTTGATAGTGTTGAGACTTAATCTCTTGTGCTAGCAGGAAGGCCCCAGAACATTTTTCTTACAAAAATTAGTAGCTTTCATCTGTCTCCTCTGTCAAGTTTCTGATACTTAGTCAAAGAAATTTTTGCCATACCTGTACTCAGCATCAAGGGTGGCTACTTAAGAGATCATGCAAAAGGAAGCCAATTTCACTATAATATATATATATATGGGACCATCCAGCTCCTTTTGTCATTCCTTTTTGCTCCCACATCAACACAGAAAATCCTATATTTTCTCACAGCCCTGCTAACATTTCTTATTGAGGCCTCCAGGATCCATAGGAGGACCCTTCCTTGCACAGGAAATCCAGGTCCTTCTTAGTATTGTATAGGAGCTCAGTGACTAACAAGCAGCCTTGATCCCACCTCCCAAGGTTGCTGGGGGTTCATTTCTTCCCCTCTCAATAATCTCCCTATTAAAGTAGTTTAAGGTCTATTGATCTTTTTGTAGTTCTTATCCTCTGAGCTTGAATGAAATATCAAAATTAATTTTCTAAAAAATGTAGAGGCCTTTAGAACCATAGGAACAGACTGCCAGCAAACCATGCAATCAGTTTCACAAACCCTGGTCTGGTTGCTGTGTGAGCCAAAGAAAAGCCTTGGATTACAGGATTGAGGGGTGAGGGATAGTTTCTTTTTTAAACAAAATATTGTTTGGATTTGGCTTACTTAGCAGATTTTGTCTTTCTTAGGACCCCTTCCTCAGAATGTCCTTTCCTGGACATTCAGGAACAGACTACAGGGAAATTTGCCATTCCCATCTTTGCCTTTTGGCTTTCATATACTCCTTCCTGCTCCTTTTTTCATGGCCACTGCAATCACCGCACCATTATTCTCTTTTCCCACCACAGAAAACTCCAATGACCAGCTGGCCTGAGGTCTCCAGTGACCAGGTTGTCTGCCAAGCCCAGAAAAAGGAAAGAATAACACTCACAAGAGAACAAAGGGGAAAGGCACAGAGGACAGCTGCTGGAGACTGTGAAGAGAGATGACCTGCAGGTGGTGCTCAGAGCAAGGCTGAAGTAGCTGGACCCGATTTTTTGCTTAGGAAAACTATGAAGCTAGGACTAGGGTGTCTGGAGAGGCTGATGCACCTACTTAGATTCTAGCTGGCACCCAAGATTCCTGCTCAGGATCCTGTATGCCTCAGCTAAGCAATCCAACTTTCTAGAGAAGATGCAGGATTTTCTTGCCCTAATGAAGGCCATTTTCCTTTCTGAATCAACAACGCAACTATCCTTTCTGGCTAGCTACAGCCTGAGCCACCCCTTTTCTTGTCTCCCTACTTAGAAACAAAGACAGCTGTCTGTTTTCTGTGTTCTTCCCCCTTGCACATGGACTGGCAATAGGGGAAAAGGAATTCAGGATCCTTATTGACAAGACCAACTAAAAAGGAATCCCCCCTAAAACCCATAAACAAATTCAGAGATAAATAATGGACTGGAAAAAAATATTTAGGCTAGATTGGGAGAAAACATTTTTAATGTTTTCCACTATACAAAAAGCTTCTTACAAATTAGTAAGAAAAACAAAACAAGCCAATAAAAAAACAGCCAAAGGAGAGGAAATTCAAATGTTCAGCCTCAAGGGAATAGAAACAACAAAATTAAAGTTTTTTTCTCCAACAAATTAACACAAATAAAGAATAGTGATAATATTCAGTGCTGCTGATGGGACAAGGAGGTGAAAACTCTCAAATACTAGTGTTGGAAGGGCAAATGCTGCAGTATTAAGGGAAAACAACCTGGCAGTACCTATGAAAATTTGACATGCATGTAGCTTCTAACTCAGAAATTTCAAGGACAGGAATCAGTCACACAGACAGAAAAGACGGAAAATTAATAAATAAGGACACGTGATCAAGGATACATATTTCAACATTACTTATAATGGATCAAAATAGGAAATAACTTAAATATTAAATATTAATAAGGGAATGATTAAATGAAGTGTGTTATAGCTACACTATGAAAATTATATAGCTATTAACAAAGAAAATCTTACCAGGGGCTAAGAGAGGGAAGAAATGGTATGTTATTGTTTAATGGCTAGTTTCTTTTTGGTGTGATAAAAAAAGCTCAGGAAATAGATGGTGATGATGTTTGCACAAATAATGCCATTAAATCATATACTTAAAAATTATTAAAATGGCAAATTTTAGAATATATATATTTTGCCACAATAAAAAAAGAACACAGAAACTTCCAGTTCCAAGATAAATTAAGTTCCAGGGTTGTAGTGCACACTGTGATGATTATAGTTAACAATATTGCATTGTACATTTGACAGTTGCTAAGAGAGTATTTATTAAAAGTTCATATAAGAAAAAAAATGTGTAACTGTATGAGGTGATGAATGTTAACTAAACATCTGTGGTAATCATTTTGCAACATACATCAAATCTACTTTGTTATATATCCTTAACTAATGTTATAACTAACATTGTCAATTATGTTTTAATAAAACTGCATGAATAAAACTACAGTTATGTATATCTTTCTAAGTTACCACTATTGAGTAAAAACAAGAAAATATGGGGCCTCCCCGGTGGCGCAGCAGTTGAGTGCTGGGTTGCGAAGCTGCCCGCAGCCTCTGCAGCGCTGGTTCAATCTCCGGCCGCCGGGCGAGGGTTCCACATGGCTTGCAGACCTCTCCTGCCACGCCCGCTGCTCCCCTCAGCAGTGTACTTCGTCAGTCTGCCTGTTCTGTTCCCCACTCTGGTGAATTCTCTCACCCTCCCACGCTTCTGACTGTACCCAGAAGCTTATATAAATAAATAAATCTTTAAAAAAAAAAACAAAAACAAAACAAGAAAATATGTAAGCACATAATCCTGTTTTCTTTCTTTTTAAAGGTATACTTTGGACCTCCCTAGTGGCATAGGGGTTAAGTCTTGCACTATCAAGCTATTGCCAGCCACTGTAGCCTATGTTCGATCCCTGGCCAGGGAGCTAACCCACATGGCACAGCAGACCTCTCTGGTCTCACCTGCTGTTCCCCTCAGCAGTATATTTCAGTGAATCTGCCTGTTCTGCTCCCCACTCTGTCTCTGGTGAATCCTCTCATCACCCGCACCTCTGGCCTACATCCCAGTTTTTGTATGCATTGAAAAAAAAGGTAGTACTTTATATATATTTAGAGATGTAAAGAAAGGTATAGAAAGATTCAAACCAACCTGTTAACACTATTTACCTAAGGAAGGAGGAGAGGCGATGAAAAAGATAGAGAGACCATTAGCTTTTCTTTTAGATACCTCTTTATTGTTTATCTTCTTACAATAAGCATGCATTATATTTGAAATTTTTTTTTAAAAAAATCAAACCTCGAGTGGGCGGAGCAACATGGCGGCGAGGAGACGCTGTGAGTAAGATCTCCCATTAAAAAAAGTTAATAGGGAGGAAAAGCGGCAGGTCCCAGTGAGAACTGGGACACGGAAGATAAACAGAGGACTCCAGCAAACTGCCCGAAGAAGAAAGTTGCCATAAAAGAGGACGAGAAGGGAGGGAAGCGCAGAACCCTGCTCCCCTCCCCCGCCCACAAAGTCGGCACTCTCCGACCGGCAGAGAGGAGGAAACAACAAACCAACACGGCCAACAAGAAAAACGGACACAGCAAGCGGGACTGTGAGTGGAAAGGAACTATTGCAGCCACCACACCCCGTGAACGGGAGCTGAGGCGAACCCTGCAGGATCCGCCGCGGAGGTGAGCTCCAGGCGCCATTAAAGAGAGCCCCGCCCAGGAGGAGACCAGCCCCAGCACACAGCCCCGGCCGCCCGGCTGCTTGAAACTGACAGATGACTCCTGGAAGAACCAGAGGGGAACAGAGAAGCCCACCCAAGATGCCGGCCAGTCCCAACAACACAGTGTCCCAACGCATACGGCAAATTAGAAAACAGACAGTAGGGAGGAGAAGAACCACACGCAACCTAGCAACTCTCCAGAGAAAAAGCACACCACAAAAAGAAAGCCAGCCCCCAGATTGCAAAGACAATAACTTGGAAGAATTTCTGAGCCTTCCAGAAAGAGAATTTAAAATTGCCGTGATTAAAAAACTGACAGAAGTCATAAAGGAAAACAATGATAAGGGAAAAATAATCAACGATCAGAAGAATGCAATTGAGTCCCTAGAGAGGGAAAACAATGGTCAGAAGAAAGAAATTGAGTCCCTAAAGAGGGAAGTAAAAGAAATGCAGGAGATCAAAGAATTAATGGAAGAACTAAAGAATTCTGGGAAAAGCAATGAAAGCAGAATAGATGAAATGGAAGAACGAATAAGTAATCTTGAAGACACAGAAATAAAAAGAACCAAAACAGAAAAGGAAAGAGAAGTACGAAGGAAAAAGAACGAAGAAAGACTTCGGGAACTATCTGACTCCATGAGGAAAGGAAATATAAGAGTTATAGGAATACCAGAAGGAGAGGAGAGAGATGTAGGAACAGAGAAAATATTCAAAGAGATAATTGAAGAGAACTTCCCAAATGTGAAGAAGGAGCTGAAAATTGATATACAAGAAGCAAGAAGAACACCAAACTTCCACGACGAAAGGAAAAATACAGCAAGACACATAATAGTAAAGCTCCCAAGAATCCAGGACAAGGAAAAAATAATGAAGCTGGCAAGAGGGAAGAAACAGATAACATTCAAAGGAAAACCAATCAGGCTGACATCAGACTTCTCCGAAGAAACACTACGGGCAAGGAGAGAGTGGAGGGACATAGTCAACAGACTCCAAGAAAACAGATGCCAACCAAGAATACTCTATCCCGCAAAGCTCTCCTTCCTCTTTGAAGAAAGAATATGGACCTTCCCAGACAAACAGAAACTCCGGAATTTCATTGCAACTAAACCCCCACTCCAAAAAATACTACAAGGAGTCCTAAAGCCAGAACCTCAGAGGGACGAATAACAATGAAAGAAGGCCAAAAAAAAAAAAAAAAGTTATTAAAAGAATAAATAAATAAAATCAAAGGAAAGACAAACACAATGGCAAATACAGATGTTAACATATCAATATTAACTCTAAATGTAAATGGACTAAACTCTTCAATAAAAAGACACAGAGTGGCAGCCTGGATTAAGAAACAAAACCCAACCTTTTGCTGTCTCCAGGAAACACATTTAGCTACAAAAGATAAAAATAGGCTCAAAGTTAAAGGATGGAAAACAATCCTACAAGCAAATGGACCAAAAAAGAAAGCAGGAACAGCTATACTTATATCAGATAAAACAGATTTCAAACTCAAAAAGATAAAAAGAGACCCAATGGTCACTACATTATGATCAAGGGGACAATACTTCAAGAAGAAATAACACTCATTAACATATACTCACCAAACGAAGGAGCACCAAAATATATCAGACAACTGTTGTCCTCTCTGAAAACAGACATCAGAGAAAACACATACGTAGTGGGAGACTTCAACACACCACTATCAACAATGGATAGATCAACAAGACAAAAAATAAGTAAAGAAACCAAAGCTCTAAATAAGGACCTAGAGCAATTAGGCTTAACAGACATCTATAGAACACTAAACCCCAAAAAAACGGAGTACACATTTTTCTCAAGCGCACACGGATCATTCTCCAGGATCGATCACATACTGGGGCACAAGACAAACATCAACAGATACACCAAGATTGAAATCATATCAACCATCTTTTCTGACCATGAAGGCATCAAACTAGAAATAAACCATAAAAAGAAGGCAAGGAACTTTCCTACCTCATGGAGATTAAAAACCACACTACTGGAAGACCATTGGACTAATGAGGAGATCAAAGAAGAAATTAAAAAATTTTTTGAATTGAACGACAAGGAGGACACTAATATCCTAAATGTATGGGATGCAGCAAAAGCAGTAATAAGAGGAAAATATATAGCAATAGAAGCTCACATCAAGAAACAAGAAAGAACGCAAAGAAACAACCTCATCTCGAAGCTCAAAGATCTAGAAAAAGAACAACAAAAAAACCCCAAAACCAGTAGAAGAAAAGAAATAATAAAAACCAAAGCAGAAATAAATGAAATTGAAACTAAAAAAACAATCCAAAAGATCAATGAAACCAAGAGCTGGTTTTTTGAAAAAATCAATAAAATAGACAAACCCCTAGCCAGGCTCACAAAGGAAAAAAGGGAGAAAGCACAAATAAACAGGATCATCAATGAAAGAGGAGAAATCACAACGGACACAGCAGAAATCAAAAGAATAATCAGTAACTACTATGAACAGTTATATGGAAACAAGTTTAACAATCTAGAGGAGATGGACAAATTCCTACAACTCTACAATCACCCAAAGCTAGATAAAGAAGAAATAGAACACCTAAACAGACCAATTACAATTAGCGAAATTGAAATGGTAATAAAAAACCTCCCCAAAAACAAAAGCCCAGGACCTGATGGATTTACAAATGAATTCTACCAAACATTCAGAGACGAATTAGTGCCTATCCTTCACAAACTCTTCCAAAAAATTGAGAAGGAAGGGACAATACCAAACACGTTTTATGAAGCCAACATTACACTAATACCAAAACCGAACAAGGACAACACAAAAAAGGAAAACTACAGGCCAATCTCCCTAATGAACACGGATGCAAAAATCCTCAATAAAATTTTAGCTATCAGAATCCAACAATGTATCCATAAGATAATTCACCACGACCAAGTTGGATTCATTCCAGGGGCACAAGGATGGTTTAACATCCGAAAATCAATCAACGTTATCCAACACATCAACAAAAAGAAATATAAAAACCATATGATAATATCAATAGATGCTGAGAAAGCTTTCGACAAAGTGCAACACCCATTCATGATAAAAGCCCTTGAAATTCTGGGGATACAAGGAACATACCTCAACATCATAAAGGCCATCTATGACAAGCCAACAGCCAGTATCATTCTCAATGGTGAAAAGCTGAAAGCAATTCCATTAAGATCTGGAACAAGACAAGGATGTCCACTCTCACCATTGCTTTTCAATATAATACTGGAAGTCCTAGCCAGGGCAATAAGACAAGAGAAAGACATCCAAGGAATCCAAATAGGAAAAGAAGAAGTCAAACTATCACTATTTGCAGACGATATGATATTATACATAGAGAACCCCAAAAACTCCACAGAAAAGCTAATTCAACTCATCAATCAGTTCAGTAAAGTGGCAGGATACAAAATCAACACGCAAAAGTCAGTAGCCTTCCTATACACAAACAATAAATCTGAAGAAGAAGAAATCAAAAAGACCATCCCTTTTGTTATTGAAACAAAAAAAATCAAATATTTGGGAATAAATCTAACAAAAGAGGTAAAGGACCTATACAAAGAAAACTATGAAACACTGTTAAAAGAAATAGAAGAAGACACAAAGAAATGGAGAGACGTCCCCTGCTCATGGATTGGAAGAATAAACATTATTAAAATGGCCATCCTACCAAAAGCAATATACAGATTCAATGCTATTCCAATCAAAATTTCAATGTCATTCTTCAAAGAAATAGAACAATTATTGATGAAATTCATATGGAATCACCAAAAACCCCGAATAGCCAAAGCTCTCCTGAAAAAAAAAGAAGGGAATGGAGGCATCAGACTCCCAGACTTCAAACTATACTACAAAGCCATAATCATCAAAACTGCATGGTATTGGAACAAGAACAGACATACAGACCAATGGAATCGAATAGAAAATCCAGAAATAAACCCACAGATTTATGGTCAACTAATCTTTGACAAAGGAGCAAAGAATATGCATTGGAGCAAAGAAAGTTTGTTCAATAAATGGTGCTGGGAAAACTGGGTCGCTACATGCAAAAGAATGAAGCTTGACCACCACCTCACACCATACACAAAAATCAACTCAAAATGGATTAAAGAACTAGACATAAGACCTGAAACCATAAAATATATAGAAGGAAATATAGGCGAAACACTACGTGATTTGCACATCAAAGACATCTTTACAGACACATCACCCAAAGCAGTGATAGTGAAGGCAAAGATAAACAGCTGGGACTACATCAAATTAAAGAGCTTTTGCACAGCAAAAGAGACAATAACAAAAACAAAGAGAAACCCCACCAACTGGGAGAACATTTTTGCACCCAACACTAATGATAAAGGACTGATCACAAAAATCTGCAAAGAGCTGATGAGACTCAACAACAACAAAGAAAATAATCCAGTCAAAAAATGGGCAGAAGAGCTTAAAAGAAACTTCTCTGAAGAGGAAATGCAAATGGCCAACAGGCATATGAAAAAATGTTCAACATCACTTGTCATCAGAGAAATGCAAATCAAAACTACCATGAGATACCATCTTACACCAGTGAGAATGGCACATATAAAAAAAACTAGCAACAACAAATGTTGGCGAGGGTGTGGAGAAAAAGGAACTCTTCTGCACTGTTGGTGGGAGTGCAAACTGGTTCAACCACTGTGGAAAGCTGTATGGAGATTTCTGGACCTACTAAACATAGAGCTTCCATAGGATCCAGCAATTCCACTCCTAGGTATTTACCCAAAGGACACAGAAACATCAATTCCAAAGAACACCTGCACCCCTATGTTTATAGCAGCACTGTTTACAATAGCTAAGCTTTGGAAACAACCCAAATGCCCAAAAGTAGATGACTGGATCAAGAAGATGTGGTACATATATACCATGGAATATTACTCAGCATTCAAAAAAGATAAACACATGCAATTTGCAGCAACATGGATGGCGCTGGAAGGGATCATGCTCAGCGAAATAAGCCAAAAAGAAAAAGAAAAATACCGGATGGTCTCACTCATAGCAGGAATCTAGAAAACTTAAATAAGGGACCAGGAAAATGAATAACTATAAGAAAGTGAAAATCAAAATCAACAAAAAACTATGAACCAGAGACACTTTTAGGGGGGCGGGGGTGGGAGGGGAGGGATTGGGGTCAGAATGGGGGGGCTGCAATTGTATGGGGAATATAACAATAAAATTTATTAAAAAAAAAAAAAAAAAAAAAAAAAAAAAAATCAAACCTCCAAGAGCACAATACCCTTAACTTGCTCCAAAGAACAAAGAAACCTGAGTCCAAAGAAAAACTTTCTCCCTCCCCATTCTGTACAATCTGAATCAGTTAGGAAGATGAGTAGCCAATAACAATCCTATTTCTCTTCTACGAAGAAATACATGGCTACGAAAAACTTTCTGGCCTCTCCAGCTAATTGTCTAAAGGCATCAGAGAGGTAGGAAATGTTGTGGTTATCCAACAAATGCTAAGCTCTTACCTATGAGTGCATAGGACAAGAATTTGTTGACAGAGGTGAGTGCCAGTCCAGTGATAGGGCCAGTGGTATCTTCAGAACGAATCACTTCCAAAAATGGACGCAGGAACACATTGGGCTCAATTTCTGAGAGTTCTGCAAGAAAAGAAATAGGAATGAAAAGATGCCATCTAACAAAAAACTATCCCCTAGAAAAAGGCCCTTCTTGTCTGAGTTACAAGGCTAGAGATTTTATTTTTTATTTTTTTTTTTTTAAAGATTTATTTATTTATACAAGCACTGGGTACAGTCAGAAGCGCGGGAGGGTGAGAGAATGAATTCATCAGAGCCAGAAGGGAGAGCAGAGCAGGCAGACTGATGAAGTACACTGCTGAGGGGAGCAGCGGGCGGCAGGAGAGGTCTGCGCGCCATGTGGGACCCTCGCCCAGCGGCCGGGGATCGAACCAGCGCTGCAGAGGCTGCGGGCAGCTTTGCAACCCAGCGCTCAACCGCTGCGCCACCGGGGAGGCCCCAAGGCTAGAGATTTTAGATGCTGGGTCAACCTTCCTCCCTCTGGATTACCTTGAATCACATCCCAGACATTATATATCATTTTATTGTAAAAATTTTTGGTATATAGCTCTGAAAAATTGAGAAGCTTTAAAAAAAAAGTTATGCTTAAAGGTTAAAAAATAAAATGGCCAAGATTTTATGTTAAATATATTTTACCACAGTTTAAAAAATTATAATTTAATATCATCCAATATTGCTGGGTCAATTTCCATGTGTATTTTATCACTCTCCCTAGGGTTGCCCAGGTGAACTTCATCTTGAGCACAGTCAAGTAGTCAAAAGAGGTTCCTCAGGGGGTTGCTGTCATGTCTTTTGCTATTATGGTCAAAGTTACTTCTTTTAGAGATAAAGAATGTAGCACATCCCAGGAAGGTGAGGGGAAACCCTGAGATTTATAGTCCCTTGCTGAAAATAAGATTAAAAAGAACAAAGGTTGCGAGTCCCTACTCACAGAGGCAGTTTATAATCTCGGTGGGTCCTAACCACTCTCTAGCCTTCTTTCTACTTAGAGCAAGATGCCCTAAGATAAAGGGAGAAGTCACAATCTTTATATTACAGATGAAAAAAATGAAGCTTAGATAAGATACATGATTGACCCTAAAACACACAGCTAATAAGAAGCAGAATTGGGATTTGAGTCCAGTCTCCATATATATTTCCAAAAGCTGTAAAAAAAAAATTACATCTGTTCTACCTAATTACCAACATATACTCCTGAATTTGGAAGATTTCATTCCAGAGCTAAGAAACTACATCACACAGGACTTGCTCCTGGGGTTTGTTTTTCTAGATTCTGTGGTGCTTTCATCTTTCAGAGACCAGTTCCTTAAAAGGCTTCCTAAATAGCCCAGAGTGATTTAGGGATGTGAACAAGGTTAAGGCTGCCCACCTTTAGAAACAAAAGGAAGCTGGATTTCCTAAGCATTTTCTTTTCCATACATATGCAGGGAGCGTCTTACTCATTCCTACCACTCCCCTCTCTCTGGGTAAACATTCCTTGGGCCCGGCTGCTCCTCAGATTAATGCTTTAATTAATTGGCAGATTGGGTAGCATTTTCCAAGCTTGTCTGTACAGTGATCACATCAGCTGTATAAAACCTGCTTCCCGTTCTCCACTACCCCCACCTAGATGTACAATGCAGAAAAAAAAAAAAAAAAAAAAAAAAACTACAGAAAAACATCTGTGTGTGAGAGGAGTGATAGATGATTGAAATGTAAGGGTAAGAATATTTGTAAAAGCTGAAATATGTAAAATACTTTTTAAAAAGCAAATAAAAAATTTTAAGTTATCTAGTCTTGCTGCTTTAGGAACACAAAGGTATTCCATACAATTGGGTCTGTCACTTTAAAAAACCCAGTGATTTTGATATATTTGAGATGAACATCTAGATGGGGAAAAAATCTTTGAAAAGTAAAGCAAGAAACAGAGTTTTTGAGTTTTCATCTAGTTGTTGTAATTATACTTGGTTCATATCTTCCTTTGTGGTAAAAGACTAGGGCAATTTTATAGCCAAAGTTTGACACTTCCAAGTCCATATGAAGTCTGCCTCTTTTTTTTTTTTTTAAATGTTTTATTTTGGTAAAACTGACTGTTTTTGGTATATAGTCCTATGAATTTTAACACACATATATCTCTATAACCATTATGGCCATCAAGATACAGAACAGTTTCATCACGCCAGAAAACTCCCTCTGTTTTCCCTTTGTAGTCACACCTCTCTCTTTCTTCTAATCCCTGTCAACCACTGATTTACTTTTCATCGCCAAAGTTTTATCAAGAAGATCACAGAAATGGACTCACACAGTATATTTTGAGACTGGCTTCTTTCCACTCAGCATGATGCCTATATTGTCTATATAGAAATGCTTTTTGGGGGTTTGATAAAGTCTATAGATCAGTTTTGGAATAAATGATATGTTTACTATATTGTACCTATCTATTCATGAACATGGTATGTCTCTGCATTTATTTAGATATTGATTTCTTTCTTCAGCATAGTGTAGTTTTCAGCATACAGGTTCTGTGTATGTTTTGTTAGACTGATTCCTAAATATTGAATTTGATTTGATATGTTTGTAAATGGTATTGTGCTCTAATTTCAGGCTCCAGATGCTCATTGTCAGAAATGTGATTGACTTGCTGCTGACCTTGTATCCTGTGACCTCACTAAACTCACTTAGTTCTAGGATTTATTTTTTTAAACAGTCTTTTGGGTTCTATACATATATAATTGTATTATCTGAAAATCATGGCAGTTTTATTTATTCCTTACAATTCACGAGCCTTTTATTTCCTTCTTTATCTTTTTGAGCTCAATCATATTTTATGTTATTTAAATTTTTACTGGCATAACACTGCATTAAAATATTACATAAATTTCAGGTTTGCATCATTTAAAATCAACATGTATATACTACGTAAGTTCACCACTAAAAATACAATTCTATCCTCACTACACAATTGACCCCTTTTATATTTCCCTTTCTTGTCCCCTGTACTCAGTAGGGCTTCAGGACTATGAAACTGGACACCTTGCCTTATTCCCAATTTTAGGATAAATGCATTCAGTATTTCACTATAAGGTAGAATGTTAGTCATACTTTTTTTTAGATGTTCATTATCATGAATGGATGTTAAATTTTGTCAAGTGCCTTTTCTTCAACAGTTGATATGAAAATGTGAGTTTTCATCTTTAAAAATATTAATATGGTAGATTCAATGATTTTGAGATATTGAATCAGTCTTACATTCCCAGGATAAACTCCATTTAGTAGTATCTATTACTCTTTTTACATACTGCAGGTTTGATTTGCTAATCTTGTGTTTCATAACATGCAAGAGCTCACCATGGCACTGAGAGAATGGAGGGGTCAGAAGTGACACCATACAGAAGCTTCACAAAGTCCCATAAAGAATTCTCTGGAGGGTCTCCCCAGTGGTGCAAGGGGCTAAGTCTCAGCACTATGAAGCTATCCCACCCAGAGCCACTGCAGCATCCCCAGCCAGGGAGCTAACCCACATGGCACAGTAGACCTCTCCTGTCTTGCCCGCTGCTCCCCTCAGCAGTATATTTCAGTCAATCTGGCTGTTCTGCTCCCCACTCTGTCTCTGGTGAATCCTCTCACCACCCCTGCACCTCTGGTTTACACCCCAGGTCTTTTATGCATGAATAAATAAATCTTAAAAAAATTCTCTGGAAATGGATATGGATCTCACTGACCCTTGCCCAGTCAAAGGAAATGGGATCATAGTCACATTCTTACCAATAGTGAGAAATAAAATATCTAAGCCCACTTGTCAAATTAAGTAGTTGGAATCTATGACTGCTAAAATACATTAATTTCAACACTTTCATTCTGTGAGTCAGTATTTCATGGAAACTCCATAATGGAAAAACAGGCTAGATGTTTAAATGAGTCCATCTTCATTATTACCCTCCCTCTCTTATCCCTCTTCTCCCCCCAAAAATAAGAATCTTGGTATATAAAATTAATTTTCCCAAGAGAGTTTTCCCTAGGCAGAAAAGGAGTTTTGATCTCTAAGTTTAACTGTTGAGTGACAGAAGCATCAGAGCTGAAACAGGAGAAACTCCTGTAGCTTTTGGTGGTGCTGATGGGGACACAGCAGGGGAGGTGCCACTTAAATCAGGAAATTCCTGATTTAAGGGGTACCTCTTTATAACATGTAACTAAAAAAACATAAATTTCAATTCATGATCCTGATAAAATGCTCATATGATCCTCTAGAATGAACAGTGTTTTTCAAACTAAGCCAGATTTTTTCCCTTTATGTTAACCCATAACAGACTCATAGATTTATAAACTGCAATAAAGCAAATTACTAAAAAAAAAAAAGAAATGAAAAACAAAGACATAACACAAATTCTACTTTATATTATTATGATCAACATACATATAATTATTGTCAAGTTATTATAAAAATTTCTAAATGCTTTATCTCAATTTCCACATATATCTCATTGTGTATCAAGCAGTAGTTTGTGGGCATAAAATGGTTTATGAATGACACTTCATGTAAAAGTATTCCAGAAAAGAAACCCTACTTTTCAAATATATTTCTACAATACCCTCTAAATCCTAGGATATTATACTAAAACAGGGACAAAAATTAATTTTCAAGTGAGGTTACGATCATTTAGGGAGGTTACATAATTTTGCAGTCACAAAAACAGTTTGGAACTAGGAGTAGAAGTTGAGGGCACTAGGTAAAAACATGGCCTATATGGAGCGTAGGATTCAAATCCCAGGTTTGCAGTTGTACAACAGATACTTAATTTTTCTGCATCTGTATTTTATCATCTGTAAAATGGGTGTTATAGAACTAAAATTAACTACATTTACAAATAAATAACAGCAGCTAACATTTATTGAGCATACACTATGTGCCTGGTACAGTGCTCAGCAATTTATATACATTATCTCATTTAATCAATTCAAAACACATGGTACAATGCATGGAATAAAGTGTTTAATAAACTAAGATATTATTCTAATCTTTAAGTTGTAGAGTCTGCAATACTGTAAGGTACTATAAATTTGGTTTATTTCTTAAGATTTAAGTAAATATCAAAAATATCAAAGATAAGCTTTCTATCTTTGATTCCTAAACTTAAAAGGGATAAGGGTGAAGGATAAATACCAAGGTAATTGGTGGTTGTTATTTATGTATGGTGCAATTTGGGACAGTTCTTTTAATTTCTGAGGGCTTCAGCTTTCTTCACAATATACACAGTTATCAAAGAAAGAAATAGGTTTCCTTTTTTAAATGAGTAACTGAAATATTCATCCTCCTTTTAGAAGAGATAAAGATAATAACAGCAGCTGCCATGTAGCTACCATGTACTTTTTGCCATGTCATGTGCTTTTATGTATTTTATGTATCTTCTCTCTTTATAATTATCCCTTTTTTTTGAAGATGTATAGGTAGAAAGGATAGGTAATCTACAACTAGTAAATGATGGAAATGGGGATCAAATCCAAGATAACTGACTACAATTCATGCTCTTAACCATTCAACATGACTGCTTCCTACAAAACCAGACAGACAGTTTCTGGCCAGGTTTGCCTGGGGACTGAGATTCAATTGTCTATGTCTTTTTCAGAAGAGTGAGAAGAGCTACCTGAGTCCTTCAGCAGTTTACTGATCATAGTAAGCAAGCTGAGTAATTTCACAACCAAGGAGACATTTGACACCCCTGCAAAGCAGCCAAAATTCCCATCCTGGAAGACTGTCAACCTTAAGGCACAAACAGTCCAGTAAACAGAGAGTGCAGCTCAGGTAGAGGGGTGCTCTGAAGGTGACTGGTTCATATTCTAAGATGGAAAGAAAAAAAAAAGATATGGGTACAGTAAGAAGGGGAAATCCAGTTCCCCACTGAATACTTGTGATCCTTCTAGGACTAGGCCACCTGCTTCTAAAATTAAAACCAGATCCAAGTTCTGGCCAGTCAGAGCCAAATAAGAATAATTAAACAAGAATTATTAAATTATGTCTGGAGAAGCATACAGGCCACTTCAAACCAAAGTAAAGCCCTTCAGAGATGTCTTGATGGTATTCTGCTCATACACTGCTCAACACCAGTAAACAAGAAGTCACTTCCCAATATTATAACATTAAAACAGACAAGTTTCAGTTTGCCCTGAAGTTTCAGGGGCCTCTCTTGTGGTGCAGGGGTTACGTCTCAGTGCTATCAAGCTATCGGCAGCCACTGCAGCACTAGTTCCACCCCTGGCCATGCAGCTAACCCACATAGTGCAGCAGACCTCTCCTGTCTGGCCCACTGCTCCCCTCAGTAGTGTATTTCAGTGAATCCGCCTGTTCTGCTCTCCACTCAGTCTGGTGAATCTTCTCACCCCCCATACCTCTGGCCTGTACCCCAGTTCTTGTATGCATAAATAAATCTTAACAACAAAAAAGAACCTACAGATGTCTCCCAAGTCTCCTCATTTCTCATATGATGAAGTAACCCTTCCAAAAGGAGATGAGTTCTGGTTTCTCTTTTCAGGTAAGGCCTGCCATCCTCTGATGATCTATGTCAAAGGCCTCCATGTGTGACAAGCTCTTTTTAGGGACAAAAGGGAATACTCTTCTTAGCCTACAGTGGAGCAGCCATCATCCTCCCAGGAAGATGATGTATTCTCCAGCCCGCAGCAGCCTTTTCTCATTTTGGCCAGCATTGGGCTGGGACATTCCTGAGCCAAAATGCACACATAAGCTGCTTTCCCTGGTAGTGAGTGACTCTTATCTTCACTCCTGAGTGACTCTTATCAGGGGCAGTTGGGCATTCTCAATTGGATTATGCTGACAAGGAAAAAGGCCTGTGGTATATTATTTCAACATCACTTGGCTTCAGAAATGCCTGTCTTGATCCTTTTGCCCTCAGAGCCTACTTTCCCCTTCTTGCTTTCTAGAGGGTCACCAGCCTGCTCCTAAATTAGTTCCTCATCTTGCAAATATTGGCTCATGTTCCTAGAGGCAGAATATCATTAACAAGGTGGTTTATGTATAACAGACTTGTACATCTGAGCATGATAAAACAGAGGTCTACTTTATTTATACCCTGTTGACATTTCTGATTTCAGAAACACAGGACAAAATTATTTGAGCACAAAAAGCTTTGTGGTTTTCTGGCTTTTTTTGTCTATGCTTGCAATATTCCATTTTAGGAGAAAGTGTTAGGTCCTCATAATCTAATTTTCTGACTATGTTATATCCAGGAATAGGTATAGCAGGGTATGTGGGGGCTGGGGAGGGTAGAGGAGACTGGGGGTACTGTGTGTGTGGAGATTATCTTTGATATTATGACCTTTAGAAAGAGATGCAATTTAGTGATGGCTTAATCACTATTGCATCCAAGTGCAAGATGGATCCATGAGTCCACCTAGGGCAAGCAGAAGATAAAAGTACGAACAATCTAATACTAAGAAAAGCAAATTATTTCTAATACTTGAGTCTTGAAAACTCCTTCAGTAAGTATCCATTTTTCAGTTTGGTCTACCCCTCTAAGTCCAACCCAACCTCATTTTTAAAAAAAGAAAAGATTTATTTTTATTTATGCATATAAGAACTGGGGTGTAGGCCAGTGTGTGCGTGTGGGGCGGGGAGGGTGAGAGGATTCACCAGAGACAGAGTGGGGAGCAGAACAGATGGATCTACTGAAATACACTAGGGGAAAAGTGAGCGAGACAGGTCTGCTGTGCCATGTGGGTTAGCTCCCTGGCCGGGAATCGAACTCATGCCACAATGGCTGGTGATAGCCTGATAGCGCTGAGACTTTAACCCCTGTACCACCAGGGAGGCCCCTCCAACATCTTTTTTTTTTAAAAATGACTAATAGTAATAAAGCAAAAAAGAAACCTTAACTAATACTCTCTGATAATACACTCTGATAATACGCTCTCTGAAAATACATGAGTAGTTCCTGAATACATCTTGGAGTTTTATGGAAGTCTGAAAACCCCACAGATTAGAAATCATAATTTTATATTACCCCCTAAACTGTCTTTGATAAGTAATTTGTAGAACGGTCATGATCAAAAGGTGCCTAATAAGTCAGAGATGACGTAAGAACCCTTTCTTCCTAAATATCTGGCCCAAAAAGGTTCAAGATGACCAAGAAAGAAAAAGGCTTGGCATTTACATATGCTCTAGGCTCAAACACTTTGTCAAAATCTTGGCTACCTCTCTGTCCCTATAACAAGGACTTAGGGAAAGGAGAAGAAGATAGGATGAGGATATATTTTTTTCAGGATTGAAATACCTATAGCATATGTAGACTCAATAGAAAGCTGCTTTTAGTAAAACTGCTCCTGAAATCCTCACTTTTATCACCTCATGTTAAGTAGTCATTCTAATCTGCCTGAGGTCAGATTTAGCCTTCATTTTCAGGAGATAAGACAGGCAGTAAAAGGAAGCATACAAATAGGCAAATAGTTTATTGCATAACCTTCTCAATATGATTTCATGAATCCTGATTAGAAATGAGCTGTGCACCTTCGGCATTCCTGCTAAATAGTCAGTTTGGCTTGCTTGCTAGGAGCTGCTATCCATACTTTTATAAAAAGAATCCCATACTATTACTCAGGACATCAATCTTAATTTGCTTCAGACATCAGCAACAGTTACAAAGATTATTAAGCATAATTGTTATATATAAATTATTTATTGTATCTCCCAATAACCCTGAGAAATACTGTTACTGTCCCCATTTTGTTGATAAAGAAATACCCAAGGCCTTAAGAGATAAAGAGACTTGTGCAAGGTTACACAATAAGTAAAAGAGACAGAATTTAAGCCCAGGACTGTTCTGACTCCAAAATCCATGCTCTTAAGTACTGCATTATATTCTTAAATATTATACCATACTATTGCTGTAAGATTACTACTAGATATATTAACTCTACAACTTGGATGGCAAATAAAAATTTATAACTCAACTATCCTAGAATTGAAGTTTCTTATGAACCCTTCCTCCTCCTATCCAATGATAAACCCTTATTGATTTTAGTGCTGCCACACAAATTAAGCATCAGGTTTGCCCAGGTTCCCTCCTAATCCAAGAAGAAAAAGTAAGGTCCCTTTAATAAGGCCAGGAGGGCTAAACGAGGCCCACAGGGACTGGCCTCAAATGTATTGCAGAGGTCCAAGGACAAACTGATCCATGTCTTACTGAGAGTACAAGTTTGCTGAGCATCAACTGTAAAACACTAGTCCTCTTCCTGCTGGAGGAAATTGGCACATATTGAAAGGAAAGCAATTAGGTTGTAACATACAGGCAAAACAGGGCTGCTGCGGTCCTTTACTCTGCTTTGCCACTTTCTGCATGCATTGTACAAGACCAAGCTGAAACTTAAGTAGGCAATTTGAAAGCCCAGGAGAAATTAAAAACTTTGAAGCAGAATAATTCACCCCAGTTTTATGCAGCCATTATGCTCTGAGGCAACTTTTTCAATACAAATTCCTTCTCACAGTCTAGTAAAATTTTTTTGTTGTTCAATGGTAGTAAGAAGAGAAGACAACTATAGGTTTATTATCAATTACCCCCGTCAGGTCTCCTCTAGGGTCCCTGAAGGGAAGTTAAAGGAAATAAAAAAAGAGCTAAATCCTGAATTGATATTAGCAAGTACTATACATGATGAAACGACTGAAGCATCAGTAGGCAAGCTTCTGGAGAAGAATCAGAGAATCAGTTACAGGACTGGTAAAAAACCTCTGCGTACAGAATCCTACTTATTTACCTCTCCCCAACGGTGGGAAATGATTTCTATAGCAGTATATTATAAATTCTTATTGACACGATGACTGAATAATATTATTCTGCTTAGATACCTTTTGTGCTAGCAGGTTCAAGAACTTTGTAATAAGGTGACACATCCCATTTTACCGATGGCAATGGCGTCAAAAATGTAACCCACAAGGGCCATGACAAGCACTCTAGCCACTTGCCATCTAAAGACATATCTGTGAGCTGGACAGTGAAAAAAAATAAGTTTATGGGAACAGCAGTACTCAGAGAAGTCACAAATTATTTACTCTGAAAGGTGCCCAGAGAACCTTCAAGACAGGTTAATCTGGAGGAATAATCCTGTAAGGGTTAGGAAACAAACTTCAGAAAACATAAAAAAGAACCCGGGTTCAGCTAACACCTGTTTTCCCAACAATATCTGTCTATCATCTGTCGATCTCTCACTTTGTCTCTCCATTTATCCCAACTGCACACAATACAAAAGCTGCATTATTCTAGTAAAGTTGCATTCCAGCTCACAGTGCATAGTTAATTTTTTTTACAGCCCACATGCTTCCTTGTGATGGATGGCCAGTTTATAATGAAATACTTTATGCTCAATCAACTTACAAATAATGACTGTTCCATTATATGACATTAAAAACAGCCCAAATCACAAAGACTCAGAAAGAAACCAGGAACAGGAGTAAGGTGATTCCTGGAGAGAAAGAAGGAACCCAAGAAAGTATTCTCTGTAACTCCTTCATTCCTGAAGAAGATACAGTTCATAAGGAGAATTTGGTATCTAAAAAGGCACTGATTTCAATAAATGGTGCTGGAACAACTGGACATCCATTAAAAAAGAAAAAAGAACCCCAATCTAAACCTCACATAGTCTACAAAAATTAACTCAAAATAGGTTATCGATGTAAGTGAAAAGCATCTGTATAACTTTCAGAAGAAACTATAAGGAAAATCTTTGTGACCTGGGATTAGACAAAATAGTACTTAGCTGTGATACCAAAAGGACAATGCAGAAAAGAAAAAAATTGATACAATGGACTTCATCAGAAGTAAAAATGTCTGCTCACTCTGAGAGAAATTGTTAAAAGGCTGAGAAAACAAGTGGTTGACTGAGAGAAAATATTTGCAAATAACTGTATTGCCAATAAAGGACTGGAATCTATAATAGATAAAAAGAAATCCTAAACTCAGCAGTAAGAAAACCAACAATTCATTAAAGTGGGCAAAAGACGAATAGACACACCACCAAAAAGGATACATGGATGACAAATAAGTACATGAAGAAGATGTTTGATGTCACTAGGCATTAGGGAAATGCAAGCTTAACCCACATGGAGACACCACTACCTGCCTACTAGAATGGCTTAAATAAAAACACTAAAAATACCAAGTACTGGAGAGGACATGGGGAAACTAGAATTCTCATTGCTGGTGGGAATGTAAAGTGTACAGTGACTCTGAAGCAGTTTAACAGTTTCTTTAAAAAAAAAAAAAAGAAAAGAAGAGATTGATTGATTGATTTATGCATACAAGAACTGGGGTGTAGGCCAGAGGTGCGTGTGTGTGTGGGGAGATGATTTACCAGAGACACAATGGGGAGCAGAACAGGCAGATTTAGTGAAATACACTGTTAAGGGGAGCAGCAGGTGAGACAAGAGAGGTCTGCTGCAGCTATGTGGGTTAGCGCCCTGGCCGGGGATCGAACTCATGCTGCAGTGGCTGCCAATAGTTTGATCGTGCTGAGACTTAACCCCTGCGCCACCTGGGAGGCCCTTTGACAGTTTCTTATAAAGTTAAACATATACTTACCCTTTAACCAGGAAATTCCATTCCTGGATGTTTATCCTAGAGAATAAAAACCAATGTTCTTCACATAAAAACCTGTACATAAATGTTTATAATAGCTCTATTCATAACTGCCCCAACTGGAGAAGCCAGATGTTCTTCAACTAGTGAATGAATAAACAAACTGTGTAACATACATTCAATGGAATACTACTTAGTAGTGAAAAAGGAACAAACTATTGGTCTATGTACCAGTTTAGCTCAATCTTAAAGGCATTATGCTCTGTGGAGAGCACCAGCCTCAAAAGTTATATGCGGGGGCCTCCCCGGTGGCGCAGCGGTTGAGCGCTGGGTTGCGAAGCTGCCAGCGGCCTCTGCGGCGCTGGTTCGATCCCCGGCTGCTCCCCGGCCACCGGAGGAGGGTCCCACATGGCGCGCAGACCTCTCCTGCCGACCGCTGCTCCCCTCAGCAGTGTGCTTCGGTCCTTCTGCCTGCTCTGCCCCCCACTCTGGCTCTGGTGAATTCTCTCACCCTCCAGCGCTTCTAGCAGTGCATGTATAAACAAAACAAACAAACAAACAAATAAATAACGTGCCTCTATAAAAAAAAAATAAAATAAAAAAAAAAAAGTTATATGCGGGCCTCCCTGGTGGTACAAGGGGTCAGACGCAACCTATAAAACTATCCGCAGCCTCTGCAGCAGTAGTTTGATCCCTGACCAGGGAGCTACCCACATGGAGCAGCAGACCTCTCCTGACTCGCCTGCTGCTCCCTTCACAGTGTATTTCAGTCGATATGCCTGTTCTGTTCCCCAATCTGTCTCTAATGAATCCTCTCACCGCCCCCGCCCCCAACACCCCTGACCTGTACCCTAGTTCTTGTACGCATAAAAATATCTTTTTAAAAAACGTTACATGAGGGCCTCCCTGGTGGCACAGCGGTTGAGCGCTGGGTTGCGAGGCTGCCCGCAGCCTCTGCAGAGCCAGTTCGATCTCCGGCCACTGGTGGGGGTCCCACATGGTGGGCAGACCTCTCCTGCCACCCATTGCTCTCCTCAGCAGTGTATTTCATCGGTCTGCCTGCTCTGCTCTCTGCTCTGACTCATGAATTCTCTCACCCTCCCGCGCTTCTGACTGTACCCAGTGCTTGTATAAATAAATAAATAAATAAATAGATAGATAGATAAATAGATAAATAAATAAATAAATCTTTAAAAAAAAGTTACATGCTGTGTGATTTCATTTCTATGACCTTCTTGATAAAATTATGGTGATGAAGAAGAGATCAGTGATTAACAGGGATTAGGAGAGAGGGAAAGGTTTAACTATAAAGGGATAATGGAGTTTTCTGAGGTGATGAAACTATTCTGTGTCCTGGTGGCCACAATAGCTACAGGGATGCATGTACCAAAAAGTCAGTTTTACTACATGACAAAAGAAAAAAAGGTATTGATAGAATCTTAGAATCTTAGCCTATGAATTTCAGTCTAGTTCATACCAAGAATCACATTGACATAATATAGCCTAATAATGGGCCCTGGCTTCCAAGACTTAAGTCTGGAAGATATTCAGATTAAGGTTAAAGGAATGGTCACCGGGCCTCCCCTGGTGGCGCAGGTGGTTGAGCGCCGCGCTGTGAAGCTGTCCGCAGCCTCTGCAGCACCAGTTCAATCCTGGCCGGCCGGCAAGGGTCCCACATGGCGCAGCAGACCTCTCCTGTCATGCCCACTGCTCCCCTCAGCAGTGTATTTCATCGATCTTCCTGTTCTGTTCCCTGCTCTGTCTCTGGTGAATCCTCTCACCCTCCCGTGCATCTGGCCTGTACCCTGGTCCTTGTGTAAATGAATAAATAAATCTTTAAAAAAGAATAAAGGAATGGGGCCTCCCCGGTGGCGCAGCGGTTGAGCGCTGGGTTGCGAAGCTGCCTCTGCGGCGCCGGTTCGATCCCGGCTGCTTCCCGTCCCACATGGCGCGCAGACCTCTCCTGCCGCCCGCTGCTCCCCTCAGCAGTGTACTTCGGTCCTTCTGCCTGCTCTGCTCCCCGCTCTGGCTCTGGTGAATTCTCTCACCCTCCGCGCTTCTGACTGTACCCAGTGCATGTATAGATAAATAAATCATGCCTCTAAAAAAAATAAAAAGAATAAAGGAATGGTCACCTATGAAGGTAGGACTGAATTCTGAAACTCCCTTTCTCCAAGGATTTGTGGATATGCTAGACTAGTAGACTAATATGGGGAGCCTACTTCCCTTCTCCCCAGATACTCCTCTACCATTATTATAAAAGATTTGGAATTAGAACATATTCTTTTGAAATCTTCAGTTGGAGCAGCCCTGTAAAGGCAAATCACATATCTATCAATTTCAAACTCAGTGAGCATGGTAAGAGTAACCATGTGCTTTACAATGTGAAGTCATTTGACTTTGGGAACCCACACTCTAACGGTCATTCTTTCATTAACCTTTAGTCCATGAGAATTAGTTCCCCAAAGCCTAGGTAAGACAGAGATTTTAAAAATACAAAGAAGTTACCAGGGCATAATTTATCCCCCATAATATTTGGCACAACAGATACTAAGTCTTACCTGACTAAAAGCCCTTGACAATATTAACTTTACTAAAGGAAGTGTTGACTTCTACTACACACAGCCTCAAAGAGAAAAGGTGGAAAATGAAGCAAGAGTGGGGACGGGTTTTCCTTTGACACAAAGATTAACTACCCCTTACTCTAAAAGCAGCTGGGACACCAAAGACCCATCCTACATGAAGGTGTTCATTTACCTACTTCAAATGTACCAAGTCACAGTACATACACTATTATGTAGTCATGTCCTGCAAGTCTCTAATCCAGCATCAATTAGATTAGGTCTGAATTCTGCTGGCCAAGCTCGGTCTCTCAGGAGGGCTGGCATCAAATAGTGAGGCTGGAGTAGGGTTTCAAACACCTGTTACAGCTTTTTAAGTGTCCGATTCAAGCCACTGTGCTCTGGCAGCAGGGAAACTGATGACGTGGGTTCTCCTCTCCTGCCAAATCTTCAATTTAAAGAGCCTAGTCCCAAGGGGAGGAAAAGATACAGCTGGATGGTACAGTCACTTTGAAGAACTGTTTCTTTTAAAATTAAACACTCATCTACCCTATGACCCAGTAATTTCACTCTTAAATATTTATCCAGCAAAAACTAAAACATATGTTCACAAAAAGACTTGTATAGCAATGTTTATAGCAGCCTTATTCATAATAAACAAAAACTGGAAACAATCCAAATGCCCTTCAATAAGAGAATGGACAAATTCTCTCCCAGCTTATCCACATACTGAATACTACTCAGTAAAACAAAAACAAATCGATAACAACAACAAAAAGAACCAAACTAGTAATATAAGCAACCTCATAGATGAATTCCAAAAATATGCTAAGTGAAAGGAAGTTATATATAAGTGTATATCCCATATAATTTCATTTATATGAAGTCCCAAAACAAAACCAATCTACAGTAACAGAACACAGAAAGTGGTTTTGTGTATGAGTGTGTGGGGTAACTTAAAGGGACATGAGGGAACTTTCCAGGGGTGATGAGAAAACAATTTTTTAAGTGGAGGTTATATTGGTTTATGCAGTTACTAAAACTTATCAAGGGAACATTTATAGGTTTATTGTGTGTTAATTAATTTTTTAAAAAGAAAGAGAGCTGGGGGGTTGGGGTCAGCTATCCCTACTTGGAATTATTTGGGAGAATGAAGACACTGAACATAAGAAACAAACTTGACTCCTAACTCACCATTCTGGGAGCAGAGGATCAACAGCCAGTTGAGCTGCCACCTCATTGCCCTTTGGGTAACCTTAGGGGAAAGAAGAGATTTTCAGATGGCAACTGATAAACCCTTAATGGGACCCTGATGATCCCTAAAGGAGTGTCACTAAATGTGGCTTCAACAGTGCTTCCTTCCCCATTACTAAAAGTATAATCAGGGATCCAGTTTAGAAGAAGAAAGTACACATATAACAAAAGGTAGTTCTTATAACTCAATCTTCAAAAAATAAGAAAGTTAAATTATAACCATAGTAATGGATGAGTCAGTCAGAGCTCTAGTTCCACAACTCTGTCATGAGACCTTGCACAAGAATGACCTTCTTTAAGTCATAGTCTTATAAAACAGCCTAGATGACCTCTATGTTTCATTTTAGCTCTACCAGTAAATAATTTTATCACTATTGTAAGTACACAGGGAAGGCAAGACTTATACCCTTCTCAGCATTCTTGAGAGTCATCCTTTACTTAGTTTAATGTAAAATCCCCACTCCCTCCAGAGAGACTATATATCATATGAAATTATTTCTCCCCTCTAACACACAGAGTTAAAGATTCAGGGAGAAAAGCAACAAATCTAAGATGTGAGAGACTGGTTACATGGCAAACCCAAGGCAGCACAGGATAAAGAAAAAGCAGATAGCCACAGAATTCAGTGGAAAGATTGCAGGAAAAAAAACAAACGTTTATTAAGATAGGCATGTACTAAGTAACATGCACACATCATTTTAAGTCTCATAAAAATTCTATAGGACAAGTTTTTAATCTCTGTTTTACAAATGAAAAATGGATGCTCAAATAGATCAAATTAACTGTCCAAGATCATCCAGTGGTAGAAATGGGACGTGAACCCAGTTCTAAGTCCAAAGTTCATGATTTTTTCCACAGCCATTTGGCAGGAAATAAGTTGCAGATCCTAGATCTCAAAGGAGTCCTCTGAAATCCTGCATTTTCTCCTTCTTTCAAATAACTAATTTCATATTTCTTGGATAGTTTTTGGTACTACACAGAACAAAGGGTTAAGCCTACAGTTAGGAAGAGGAAATTCCCTGGAAAATTGAAACACATGCTGTGGCTCTAACTGAATTTCACACTCTTTCTGTTGAGCAACATCCATAGTGTGTGAAAAAAAGACTGAAAGACTTCCCCCACCAACTCTCCTTCCCATCTTTTATGCCTTCCATCACCTGCTGCCTTCCTTCAGACAAAGCTGAAAGGGAGGAAGACTATACATCTTTGCTTGGTGAACAATTAAGCCAGAGGTTAGTAAACCCAAGATAGGAAGAAGTAGCACGTGAAAAAATAATAACACTTTCTCATTTCTACTTGGGCCAGCATAGCAAGGAGCTCTTACAACAAGTCATAGTGAGGAAAGGGGCTGGACTTCTACTGCAGAGGAAAGGGGGAGGTTGTCCTTTTTGGAGATTAAGCAGAATTCAGGAGAACAAGACCAATTTGCACCTGTTGCCTTGTCTGGTATTTCACGCTTAAGTGAACCTCTGTCCATAAGAATTATGCCTCACCCAGGAGAGCAAATGGGAAGGTGGAAACATTAGTTTCTTCCCCTTCAACTAAATTTCTACTTATAGCAATGAATAGTTATTTGGTATTGGAAATCAATAGGATAAAAGATGCTTGTGGGAACCTGAGAGTCTAGGTTAACTACTTAGTATAAAAGGAAGAAAGTAAGGACAGATGAATAAATGCCATCATGATAACTAACCTCCAAAGACAGTCCTAACACAATTCCACTCCTCATATGTGCCTTCTTCAATCAAGAGGTAGAGTTTAAGTCTATTCCCCTTGAATCTGGCCTGTGATTGCTCTGTATGCAATGTAAAGGAATTAACAATCTGGGACTTCCACACCCAGGCACTAAAGCAGCTTTGAAGCTCTATTTCTTCCATTTTGGAGATGTGAACTACCATGCACAAAGTTTATTTAAGTTACCCTGTGGGAGAAAGATCATGAGGTAAAGTCCTGGTGACAGAGACATCCCATCGAAAGAAGCCACACGGTGCCAGACATCTAAATCACAGCCATAGATCACTACAATCGCAAGAGAGACCCAGGGCCTCCCCTGGTGGCGCAGCAGTTGAGTGCTGGGCTGCAAGGCTGCCCGCAGCCTCTGCAGTGCCGGTTCAATCCCTGCCCACCGATGAGGGTCCCACATGGCAAGACAGACCTCTCCTGCCACGCCCGCTGCTCCCCTCAGCAGTGTATTTCGTCAGTCTGCCTGTTCTGTTCCCTGCTCTGGCTCTGGTGAATTCTCTCACCCTCCCGTGCTTCTGACTGTACCCAGTGCTTGTATAAATAAATAAATAAATCTTAAAAAAAAAGAGAGACCCCAAAAGAGACCATCAGAAGAACTGCCCTGCTGAGCCCTAGCCACAGTTCCCATGGAACTGTGAAATATAACAAAATGGTGGTTGTTTTAAGCCACAGAGTTTTGGAATGGTTTGTTATGTAGCAATAGATAACTGAAATAGCTGGCTTTTGTTAAAAAAACAACTAGTAATTCTTTTGTCCTAGGCATATAACATAAACTGTATTGTAGGAATACAGGAAAAGCTATCTAATTTTATTTTTATTTTTTTAATTTAAATTTTATTTTTATATTCCCCATACAATCCCTCCCTTCCCCACCCCCCACCCCCCCATAGAGTGTCTCTGGTTCATAGTTGTTTGTTGATTTTGATATTTTCTTTCTTATAGTTATTCTTTTTCCTGGTCCCTTATTTAAGTTTTCTAGATTCCTGCTATGAGTGAGACTATCCGGTATTTTTCTTTTTCTTTCTGGCTTATTTTGCTGAGCATGATCCCTTCCAGCTCCATCCATGTTGCTGCAAATTGCATGTGTTTATCTTTTTTGAAGGCTGAGTAATATTCCATGGTGTATTACGTACCACATCTTCTTGATCCAGTCATCTACTTTTGGGCATTTGGGTTGTTTCCAAAGCTTAGCTATTGTAAATAGTGCTGCTATAAACATAGGGGTGCAGATGCTCTTTGGAATTGATGTTTCTGTGTCCTTTGGGTAAATACCTAGGAGTGGAATTGCTGGATCATATGGAAGCTCTATGTTTAGTAGGTCAAGAAATCTCCACACAGCTCTCCATAGTGGTTGGACCAGTTTGCACTCCCACCAACAGTGCAGGAGAGTTCCTTTTTCTCCACAACCTCGCCAACATTTGGTATTGCTAGTTTTTTAAATATGTGCCATTCTCACTGATGTAAGATCATATTTCATTGAAGTTTTGATTTGCATTTCCCTGATTACAAGTGATGTTGAATATTTTTTCATATGCGTGTTGGCCTATTTTTATTTTTTTTAAAGATTTATTTAATTATTTATATAGGCACTGGGTACAGTCAGAATCACAGGAGGGTGAGAGAATTCACCAGAACTAGAGTGGGGAACAGAACAGGCAGACTGACGAAATACACTGCTGAGGGGAGCCACGAGGGCAGCAGGAGAGGTCTGAGCGTCATGTGGGACCCTTGCCAGTGGCCAGGGATTGAACCGGTGCTGCGGCGCTGCAGAGGCTGCGGGTGGCTTCGCAGCCCAGCGCTCAACCGCTGCACCACCGGGGAGGCCCAGCTATCTAATTTTAGTTAAAACAAAATAAATATTTAATGGGGATCTCATTCTCATTAACAATTGAAAATAAAAAATACCTGGGAATAAACCTTAAAATTTTATGGCACATAAATAGGAAAAAGAAGAATCTACAAACTCTACTAAGAGTAAGTGAAGAAGCATGACATGTTCCTTCATAGGGAGGTCAAATATATTTTAAAGATATCAATTCTCCCCATATTAACTTATGTTTCTGAATCAAAATCCTATTAGGAATTTTAAAAAGAACCTGAGTGATTATATGTGAAAGAATAACCAGACAAAATTAGCCAAAATATTTAAAAAAATAACTAATGACAGAAAGTTTGCAGCAACATTTAAAAATGATTATTAAACTATGACAAATATACTACTAGCAAAAGAAGAGGTAGGACAATAAGTAATATATAACATAAAAGAATATTCAATAAATTGTTTGTAATACATGGTTAATTATTAAGGGATGAAAGTTAAATATCTATTTCATTCCACTTAACAAAATAACTTCTATTAAAGGGAGATACTAATTAATTCACTCAATGAATATTTTTGAGCACCAACTCTGTGGCAGTCACTGGGCTAAATAATAGAAGTTGAATGGTGATGCAATGCAATACAATGCTTGTCCTCAGGGAGTTTTCCTTTGTAGAAAGACATCAGGCAAGGATTGAAGTAGAAGAAAAAGACATCAGGCAAGGACTCAAACAATTAATTAACTACAATCATGACAAGTATTAGGAAAGAGAAGTGTAAGATGCTAACAATGTTCAAGTACATATAAAACTGAAACATATAACGTAGAATAAAGTGACATTGAGGGAAGAGAAAGAAGTAAATGAGATTCATCAACATATTCTTAGCAGAAGAAAATGGAAGCACTGTTAAAAAAAGGCTGAAAATCAAGTGGCTTTAGAGGGCAGCACCAATGAGAAACAAGTTCTGAAAGGGAAGCACCACAGTGGTAAAAAAATAAGAGTAACAGTTTAGAGAACAGAAATAAAGTAGAAGGGGCAACTGTTGAGGAACTAATAAAAGATCATCTCCCAAAAGTAAATGATATGATCAAAAGAACTCCCACTAAGAACCTAGTACAATGAAATAAAAAGAGATCACATCATGAATTTCAGAACAGTGGGAACAAAGCCACTATGAAATTTTCTAGTTCAAATACAAAGGATGGAGAATTAATACAGCATCTTACTGCTCAAGATCAACAATGGCAATGAGAAGACAAGAAAACAAAGTCACCATATTCTGAAGGGAAATTATTTCCAAACTAGAATTCTATACCCTGTCAAATTTTCAATGCAGTGTGACTATAAAGATAATTTCAGGGCCTCCCCGGTGGCGCAGCGTTGAGCGCTGGGTTGCGAAGCTGCCCGCAGCCTCTGTGGCGCCGGTTCGATCCCCGGCTGCTCCCCGGCCACCGGAGGAGGGTCCCACATGGCGCGCAGACCTCTCCTGCCGCCCGCTGCTCCCTCAGCAGTGTACTTCGGTCCTTCTGCATGCTCTGCTCCCCGCTCTGGCTCTGGTGAATTCTCTCGCCCTCCCGTGCTTCTGACTGTACCCAGTGCTTGTATAAATAAATAAATAAATCCTTAAAAAACAAACAAATAAATAAATAAAGGGCACCAAACCAATATTTAAAAAAAAAAAAAAAAAAAAAATAATTTCATATATTTGGGGTGTAAGCAAATTTTTATATGCTAGCAGTCCTTTTCTAAGAGCTATTTGAGGATTAAAAAAGAAAGAAAGAGAGAGAGAGAGAATAAACCAAGAAAGAAATGGACACAGGATTCTGGGAAAGAAGTCCTGACAAAAGTGAAGGGAAGTTCTAGAATGACAGTTGTGTCAGAGGCCTCAAGAACAACCAATGTAGAATGGAAAAGTATAGGAAGCTCTTCGAAGGATGTCTCTAAGAAGGGATAAAAACGGAACAGAAGAGCTGTGCATTTGATCAGGGAGGAAAATAGTATTCAAAGACTTTTTAAAATAAAATTTTATTGAGTTACCTTTTGTCTATGATATAGACTTTGGGAATACAGCTTCACACCTTGGTACGTATATATGCCTCACTGCACCTACCACCAAAGTTCTAGTGCCATTCATACTACCAAAGTGACCCATTCTACCCATTCCTCTCATCCCTCTCCCCCTGTGGTAGTCACCACAGTTTTCAGTTTTCTCAGTCTAAGAGTTCTTTTTTTCTGCTTTGTTAATTGGGTTGCTTTGTTTATTTATGTTCCACATGAGTGAAACCATCCAATAATTTTCACTTCAGTCAGTCTGCCTGTTCTGTTCCCCACTCTGTCTCTGGTGAATCCTCTTATCCCCCACATCTCTGGCCTGTACCCCAGTTCTTGCATGAATAAATAAATAAATCTTTAAAAAAACCAACACTGCTATGAATAATGAAGTACAATATCCTTTCAAATTCGGGTTAGTTCTTATTCACTGATTCAGAGTACATATACAAGGTATATGTACATATACGCAGAGTACATACACAAGTACATACCCAAGGTCTCTGTTTTCATGGAAGTAACAAAACCAAGATCTTCCCAATAGTCTAGATATGGCTCTCTTACTTTCTTGATTTCAGTAAAGATAATTAACCTTTATTTATTGCTACCAGAATTAACCTCTTGGTATCTTCCTTCTTGGTATCTCTAAGAGTGCTATTGCTTTAGTTTATAGATATTCTGGTTTATGGAATAACTAATTATACATTGTAAACTCCTAAAGCAGACAGGCACAAGTACTCAGTAGAGGGCCACAGTAGAGTACCCAGTGGCCAATCAATGATTTTAAAATAGTTGAAAAAGTTCAAAGGGAAGTACTAAAGAAATCCACACCCCATTTTTCCTATCAAAGATTTCTTGTCATTTCCAGGAAAAATTGGTAAAAAATGTTTACAAGGAATAGGGCAGCACCTGAACAGAAGGTCCTCCCATATGTGACCAGCGGCTGTTGGCCAAGAGTGAGAGTTTAGAGAAGTAACATCTCTGAGAACAGACTGCCAATGGTGATGGAAAGCAGCCTAAACTTTGAGGTAGCTGTACAGGGAGGGGAGATGGAGGAGAGGCCATTTTGTGCTCTTTGGGGAAAATGTTAATGAGAGGTTTCACAAATGTCAGACTTGCCTGATTAAACGAAGCCAGCTAGGTAGATGTTTTTCATATTAATGCCATCTCTGCTAAAAGAGCAAAGCAGGGGAAGAAAAGGAGGTTTGAGAAAGGAAAATGATAAACCTCAATTATTTACAAAAGAAATTATGCTTCTGCTAGCTTGGGCAAGGATACCAAAGAAAAGAACTGTTATCTGGCTGGCTTGGCTGCTCTACTTCTTTCCCCCTTTCAAAAAGAAAAATGTAAGCCTTACAGCCAAGTGAGGTGATAGACCAGTGTGCCCAGAGCCCTGCCTAGATTAAGAACTCAAGGAATCTAAGCAAGTTAAGTCAAAAAGAAAGTTGTATTTTGAATAGTTTCTCTTAAAACTTCAGGGCCTCCCCGGTGGCGCAGCAGTTGAGTGCTGGGTTGCGAAGCTGCCCGCAGCCTCTGCAGCGCTGGTATGATCCCTGGCCACATGGCGAGGGTCCCACATGGCGTGGCAGACCTCTCCTGCTGCCCGCTGCTCCCCTCAGCAGTGTATTTCATCAGTCTGTCTGTTCTGTTCCCCGCTCTGGCTCTGGTGAATTCTCTCACCCTCCCATGCTTCTGACTGTACCCAGTGCTTGTACAACTAAATAAATAAATCTTGAAAAAAAAATTCAAGGGAAAAAAGTATAGGAGGAAAGTCATTCAAATAATTGATA